>NC_137153.1:66208802-66593533 GCF_951394435.1 Stenella coeruleoalba
CTTTCCCTTCTGTACTCCAACTGTGACTCTTGTCTGATGGGCTACATAACTCCACCACATGTGTACCTCTACACCTGTTAGATCCCAGCATCTTTCATGAAGTATTTTCCTGATGGCATCCGAATCATCTCTCTCTTACCCAACCACCAAACACTCTGGCGGAACCTCTCTCATACTACTTGTACTCTTCAGGGCACTAATGACTCTGTGATGGCTACAGCCCATCAGGACTCATTTCTCTACGAAACTTCAGGTGCCTTTTTGTCCTTACTCCTCTGTCCACCCTGCAGGGTCTAGCCAGAGCCCTAGCCACATTATTACTTAAGATTTCTTTTTAATTGCACAGCTACCTTAGAGAATGGATTGCAATTTTCTTATAGGGCAATATACTTCTTACATAGAACTACACAGTAAACACCCTTCTCAGGTAACACTGCCATTAAGATATGACCAGTGCTTACTGACAACCACAGCCCCAACAAGACTAATATTCAAGAGTAATATTCACTCAAACCCAGAGGGAGGGGCTTCCCTGGTGGTACAGTGGTTAAGAATCTGCCTGCCAATGCAGGGGACACGGATCCGGGAAGATCCCACATGCCGTGGAGCAACTAAGCCAGGGGGCCACAACTACTGAGCCTGCACTCTGGAGCCTGAAAGCCACAACTACTGAAGCCCACGCGCCTAGAGCCCGCGCTCCGCAACAAGAGAAGCCACTGCAATGAGAAGCCCGCGCACCGCAACGAAGAGTAGCCCCCACTCGCCACAACTAGAGAAAGCCCACGTGCAGCAGCAAAGACCCAACGCAGCCAAAAATAAATAAATAAAATAAATTTATTTAAAAAAAGAAAAAAAACCTGGAGGGAATGATTATTAAACATGAATTTTAGTTGAGGGCCATTAATTGAGTACAAAAAGTATCCCTGTTAACCAAATGAAGAGCATTTCTTAATAAAACATGATTACTGTGACCTTTTTTTAAACCTTTTAAACTTTTTAGCAACTCTACTTGTTGTGTATCAGCACATAGATGTTGACCAACATATTTCTCACCAAAATCATTTTGTTCAATACACATCCCTTCAAGCAATTATAAACCTACTGCAGCGAGGTGATAGTAGTTTCACACGGTATGTATGCTGGTGGGGTGGGTTTGGTGGGGGGCTCCCTAAATGAAAAAACAAGGGGAATAACCAGCAATGCCTGCTGCACTCATGACAGGGGGTCAAGGCCTAAGGTATGTGTGGCGAGGTGGGAGACAGAGTACTCCACACACCCAAGAGTCAAGAGGTGAAGCCACCCTGTGTAAATGTCAGTGCTGTCCTGAAGGATTCTGGCAAAAGAAGACAGTAGTCACAGGCAAAGAACAGTGAAACTGCAGCAGTGTACCTTCAACACATACTCAGAGGATCACAGGCACCAGAATACTCTGAGGTGCTTCCTGCAAAATGTAGGTGCAGAAGAGTAAGACCCAGCTTCCATAGTTTTTACAAGTTCTCCGGTTTCCTATGTACACTAAAATGAAAGGACTACCAGGTTAGAGAGATCATGCTTTTACAACAGAGGAATACTGATTACTTAAGAGGTAGGAAGGAATTATGCTATGCAGAGCCTTCAAAAATATATTTTTAAATAAATTCAACAGCTGTTTTATTTTTTAGACATTCTCTATATTAGATGCTAAATTAAAAATGGATTTATATGAAAAGGTTATAGAGGGAATTTATAAAAGCAATTAATATTGATAATTCTGTTAATCTGGACAGATGGGACAGAAGTTATTTTGAGGATGTGAGAAGTCAACTTACATACGCCTAAAACCTACCTGTGGCTTCCCTGGGGAATTTCCCACCAGTGGCTGAATCTGACCTCTAGGAGATCCCAAGAACTGCTGACTCTGAATAATGTGATTTCTGTAGGGAGTCCTGGGAGATAGAGACCCTTTAGCAACGCACCAAGGAGAATGTCTTTCTCCTCTGACAAACTGGAACCAATCAAGTCAAAAGCATCACACTGATCCAATTACACCAGGAACAGTTAAAATGAGACTAATATCCCAAAGACCCTCAGGACTCATCAAGAGTGAGTAACATCCTTCAGGGGCCAATAAAATTAATGACATTTCAGAAATGAGACTCTATGAGCCATAAAAGAAAGAAGTGGCAGAGGGTTGTAGAAATCAAGTCTATTTTAATCCTTAAAAACCGAAGAAGACATGTGAAAGAAAATCTCTACAATTTCTCCAAAATAGGGAAGATGAAACTCTTAAATATCCTCTTTTGGCACCCACAAAATATTCCTCCTTCTCCCATATCCCAAGAGAATACACCTGAATTGCAAACCTGACTGAAGTATCAGTTAGGGTTGCCACACTACTATGTATAAAATAAATAAGCTACAAGGATGTATTGTACAGCGCAGGGAATACAGCCAATATTTTATAACTATAAAAGGAGTGTAATCTTTCAAAATTGTGAATCATTATGATGTACACTTGAAACTTACATAATATTGCTAATCAACTATACCTCAATAATTAGGAAAAAATGGGCTGCTAAGAAGAGTCAACTCAATAGTACAAGAAAAGTTCATGGACCAGTGACTGGGGCACAGTAGCACCTAACCAGAGAAACAGCTTCTGCACTTCAATTTCTGCCTTATTTTATGGTTTACATACACTGTTGCCTTACTGAACTGTTGAAGGGAAAAAGTCAAGCAGGATAAATGTACAATGCTTTGTGAAAAGTAAAGCATTACACTCAAATGTTAGCTGTTATTAACTTGGAAATGGAAGAATAAACACAATTAAAAGAGAACTGACACCCAGGATAGGTAAGTAAATAGTAAAAGGGCAGTTAGTTTTCTTTTCATGAGATGAGTCTCTTTTATTCCTTCAATATTTATTGAACAAAAGGCAAGGGCTAAGCATCTGTCTTCAATGACCTATAAGAGAGATAAGACATAAGCAAACACAAAAAAAGAAATATCTGAGCACTATCGTTACGGTAAAGATAACTAGGGATTTCACAGTAGAGACAGATTACTTCAAGCTTAGGGTGAGCAGATAGATCTTCACAAAGGAGGAAGCAATTGAAATGGTCTTGAAGTATGTGTGGAGTTTGCATAAAGACCATATTCCAGGTAACAGCACGTGCAAAGCAGGGAGATGAAGAAGCACAGGTGTGGGTACAAGGTAACTCAGGCTTGCTAAAGCACAGGCTGTAGGCAGTGCTGGGCCCACAGACTGGGAAACAGGCGACAGAAAGCTATAGAGGGCACTTGAACATGCGTGTAAGGAGGCAGAGACTTAGAATACTGGCAACTGGGACTCCTTGTTCAAAATCCTTTCTTTCATAAAGGAACTTCAGAGTTTTGCGTTCTCAGCATAATCTGACAGATTTTAAGAGGGAGGGTCGAGACAAGGGGTAACTAACCATCACCCTCCAAGGTGGTTAAAAAGTAAAGGTTTGAAAAGGAATGGATGGGTAACAAGGCAGTAAGCAAAGTAACTGATCACAGGGGATAAAAAATGAGGGAGGCATCGATAACACAGCCAAAGGCCTCAGTTTTACCTGCCACAAAGAGGTAGTACCATTATTGGAAAAAGAGGACATAGGTCAAGTGAAGTAATAAACTATATAAACTATATCCCAGGACACTGAAGTCACATTCAAAGTGATCACAGAACCACTGGCTACAATCTTTATGAAACTATGGGGAGCTGGGACACACAAGTCCAAGTAATGAGAGGAGTGGTGAAGGGTCGAGCCAGTCAGTTGGTACCTACAGAGCTGTGCTCTGGGCACAGTAGATACAAGCACAAACGAGACAGATAAAAGTGCCTGCTCTCAAGGGACTTACATCCTTGTACAGGGAAGACAAATGACCAAATCGATAAAGAACTTAAAGACAGACAAGAGGGCCAAGGACAGAGCTCCGCGGCCTTCTAATACTTGGAGGCCTCATAAAGGAGGCTAAGAAACAGACAGGAAGTTGGAAGAAAACCAGGTGGGTATGGTGTTATGAGGAAAAAGAAGATGGTGTTTCAAGGCTGGGGAGGCTGAGGAGTTGAGTCAAGTGAGGATGGAGACTGACTACTGGCTTTGGCCCAGAGGTAAACTGGATAAAAGCTACTGCGACAGCCCAATATGAGTGTGCTAAAGAAGCCGTCAGAGGGGACGAAATAGGGACAGTGAGACTCCTTCCCAGAGTCTGAGGGTGTGGGAGCCAAGATAAGAAAGTTTTTCAAGAAGGGAAGAAGGGCCCCCTGCTACCAAAAGGTCAAATAAGATAAAAACACAGGCTGATTGTTGAGCTGAGGTAAGGTACAGGCCAATGGCTCAAGCAGTTTCAAAGGAGTAGTCAGACAAGACAATGATGAGGGCGCCTTGGAAGGGCCAGAAGCCTCCACGCAGAGGACGGATGATCACCTCAAAGGGAAGCTTCTTGCCTTGGGAGGTAAATCTGATACGTCTCATACTCTAACTAATGTTGTTTATCATCAGTTCCTTTACC
The DNA here is from genome assembly GCF_951394435.1 of Stenella coeruleoalba. Lineage (NCBI taxonomy): Eukaryota > Metazoa > Chordata > Mammalia > Artiodactyla > Delphinidae > Stenella > Stenella coeruleoalba. The sequence goes on from NC_137153.1 coordinate 66,213,318, forward strand.
ATCATCACTTTAGAGTCTAGGTCAAAATGATCAAGGGAGTTACTAAATATAAAGCCTGAAGAGTTTATTTTCTTCTAGTAATAATGGTAAAAAGCCTGCACTGATCTTACCAAGAAGCTCTAGTCACCTAATACATTTTCCATCAATCACAGGAACATTTTTTAAAATGAACACATATTTAATTGCATGTACCAATAATATGGGCACATTTATGAATATGAAAGTGAGCAATAGTTAAAAGGCAACAATGTCACTAAGAATGACCAGATCATCTGAATAGAATTTGCAATACTGAACTACAAATTCTAAATCACTATAATACAGAGTCCCTCAGATAAGTCAAAATATCAGGAACCTTTCAATAATTTGTAAACTGCTGAAAATATTCCAATTGTTTTGGAATTCTGAGCATCCACTTCCCTAGTCCATATCTGTGATAAACAGCGTTTGGAGGCGTTTGATTTGTTTTTCCCAACGTGTGTTCTTAGCACCAGGCCTTATTCACCCTAGAGTGTAGAATGAGATATAAATGAGCGTCTGAAGTTAATACTGGAAAGATCCTGTGGCTTCTCACTTAGAAGGATATAAACAGTTTTATATTGTAACTGCCACTCACAGGAAATAACTTTGATTATGCGAAGAACTGAATATGGCTACAAAATCTTATCAAAGCAAAAAATGAAACAAGCACTCAAAGATTCTACCTTTCACCTAATATTTCTCTCTCCTTCATTTTTACTTTGATCTCTCATTTGTTAATTTTCTCTCTACATCTGCTTCTCTAATACTATCTCATACTTGTTTACAGTTACAAACCCCCCTATATTAGCTAATTTAATTCTCATACCAACACATTTTACAGGCATTCTCACATGAGCAATGAGAAAACTGAAGCTCAAAGACATGAGTGGACCAGTCTATCAAATTCCGACAAGGCCAGTTTTATTTCCCCACCATCACCATAGATGCCTCTCCTAGCTGAAGCCTACAGCTTCAGGAATGTTTTCTCGTAATACCCAATGCTTGACACCCACTTGCCATCACATTGGATAATCTCACAAAGAGGAGAAAAACCTGGTTCATCAACAAAGCACCATCCAAAGGGCGGGGAGGGGACCTGTATTTTCACTGTTACCAGCTGATCACTAGGTCATTTGTAAGAGCAAACTGAAGCCATGATGCCCATACAGGATGTCTCTGACCACAAGCTTTTATTGCTCACAATGGCTGTTCTCAGAAAGCTGTTCTCTAGTAATCCAAGGAAGGGGAATTCGGGATCCATTAAGGATCCATCTGCAAAGATCTGCTGCAGTGATTAGTAATAGCAGTACTCCTGCAGGCTAAACTGCAGTTCAACACACATAAAAACACAGTGCCTTGGGCTTCCCTGGTGGCGCAGTGGTTGAGGGTCTGCCTGCCGATGCAGGGGACACGGGTTCGTGCCCCGGTCCGGGAAGATCCCACGTGCCGCGGAGCGGCTGGGCCCGTGAACCATAGCCGCTGGGCCTGAGCATCCGGAGCCTGTGCTCCGCAACAGGAGAGGCCACAACAGCGAGAGGCCCGCGTACCACACACACACAAAAAAAAAACAAAACAGTGCCTTTTCACGTCCCAGTGCCCTCTTATAAAATATAACTTTAGACTTCTCAACAGGTGGTACTACATCATTTCAGCTACCACAAAAATCAAAAATAAAAACAAAACTTGACTTTGAACTTGAATCTCAACAGAAAAAAACCTCAAATCTCAACCGAGATTTGAATTTCAGTTTAAAAACTTAAGTAACTAGCATGTTAATTGCGGGGGGTGGTAAAGATGGACAGAGAAGTGAACTGATGACTCAATGTAAAAGTTTTCCTTAAAAACCTGTTTGTAACAGCATTTTCAAAAACAGTGAAAAAGCCTGTGATAAACCATCATTCCACTAACAGCAGACCAGGAGAATTCTGGAAGCGAGCTTATCCTGGGCAAAAGAAAGCAACCAAGCACAATTTATTAAAGTTTGTGTCTCTTTTATTTGATCCACATCATATTTTTCTATGGTAACAACCTCCTACAATGCTGTTCACACAATAATTATTCCATCAGAAGCTCCTCCGCGGCTATCGGGTGAGATGTGTCACCAGCAGTGGCAGCCCCGAAATGTTTACATATGATCTTAACAAGCCCCAGCAAAGCACAACTTGGGCACCCACAAAAGCGGCTAAAGAAGAAACAATAAGTGGCCTGAAATTAAGAACCCACACTTTGCAAGCTTCAAAATGGAATACTGAACCCTCAAAAAAGGTTTAGAACGTTAAATAGTAAAAAGAATATAGGTTTCCCTGAATCTTCACTGTCATATACATGGTTCATTTCAGAACCTCAAAGCAGGAAGACTAAGACTCAGTAACACAAAACATCAACATTCTAGCTTTGTTACCAGAATGTGTTTTTAAAGAGTTTAATTTCAACAAATACATATAGTAACCTATCTTGTGTCCATATTAATAGCAAAGCAGAATCCAGAAACCAAAGGAAAGAATAGTTTTCTATGAAGAATGACCTCAAACAATTTCAGTTTTTATGTTTAATAAAAACTCCTCAGACAAAATCCACAGGAGATTCCTGGGTCAACACTGTATGAGTTTGAGTCCCAGCAGAAAACAGGGATAAAATGAAGCTTTGGAATAATTTGAATGAAGGGACAGAACAGGTGGAGGCAGGGTGTAAAGAAAGAAGAGAGGTGAGGGATTGGGTCAAGATGGCGGAGTAGAAGGACGTGCTCTCACTCCTTCTTGCGAGAGCACCGAATCACAGCTAACTGTTGAACAATCATCTACAGAAGACACTGGAACTCACCAAAAAATATACCCCACATCCAAAGACAAAGGAGAGGCCACAATGAGACAGTAGGAGGGGCACAATCACAGTAAAATCTAATCCCATAACTGCTGGGTGGGTGACTCACAGACTGGAGAACACTTATACCACAAAAGTCCACCCACTGGAGTGAAGGTTCTGAGTCCCATGTCAGGCTTCCCAACCTGGGGGTCCGGCAACGGGAGAGGAATTCCTAGAGAATCAGTCTTTGAAGGCTAGCGGGATTTGACTGCAGGACTTCGACAGGACTGGGGGAAACAGAGACTCCACTCTTGGAGGGCACACACAAAGTAGTGTGTGCATCGGGACCCAGGGGAAGGAGCAGTGACCCCAGGGGAGACTGAACCAGACCTACCTGCTAGTGTTGGAGGCTCTCCTGCAGAGGCGGAGTGTGGCTGTGGCTCACCATGGGGACAAGGACACTGGCAGCAGAAGTTCTGGGAAGTATTCCTTGGCGTGAGCCCTCCCAGAGTCCACCAACAGACCCACCAAAAAGCCGGGTAGGCTCCAGTGTTGGGTTGCCTCAGGCCAAACAAACAACAGGGAGGGAACCCAGCCCCACCCATCAGCAGACAAGCGGATTAAAGTTTTATTGAGCTCTGCCCACCACCAGTCCCTCCCATCAGGAATGAGTGGAACCTAGAAAAATGGTACAGATGAACCAGTTTGCAGGGCAGAAATAGAGACACAGATGTAGAGAACAAACGTAGGACACCAAGGTGGGGGGGGGGGGATTAATTGGGAGATTGGGATTGACATGTATACACTAATATGTATAAAATGGATAACTAATAAGAACCTGCTGTATAAAAAAATAAATAAAATTAAATTAAAAAAAAAAAAGAAACAAGAGAGGCAGAGTAGTACCCTGGGCCTGCTAACAGCCAAGTTTTCACTAAAGCTCAGTCTAAAAGGCCTGGAGGAGGGAGCAATGATCAGAACCCAGAAGAGTCCCTGGAGGATGGCCTGAGGCAACCCTGAGGGTGGGCTGTATTCTCCGCGCCCCACCCCCCCAATCTCCTGCCTGTTCCCACTGCCTGCCTCCAACCAGGAACCAAAGGGCTAATTTGATTTTGTTGTGGCCTACAGAGCAGCAGGGTGGAGACCCTGTGCAAAGCAGACCTGGGAGCATAAATCCTGTGCAGTATAGGAAACTAGCCCATGCCCTCAGTGAGTTAAAACAAACAAAAACTCATGCAACCATCAACCATCTCCTCCCTCCTAGTGTTCTGATTCTGAGTTTAAGTATAAAACCTCAGCTTGCATTTCCTCCGGCAGCTGTGTGAAAGAAGAGTCTGGATTACCATACCTGAGGTTTGTAAGAAGTGAACACTGTCTTGCCTAAGGCACTGGAGAGAGACATACGCCCCAAAATTACCAAGAAATTTCCAAATATCAGAGGAAAGAAAGGAGTCGCGTGCCCCACCTAAAAGGCTAGAGGTGCCAGCAGCACCAGTGTCTTCTCAGACTCTGCTCCTTTTCCTACAGATGAAGACAAAAACAGACGTGCTCAAAGACACAGTGGTACCCCTTGGATTCCCTGCCCCCAAAAAGATAATTCTGGATTTGTAGTCAGTGACACAGAAAGCATTTGAAACAAACAACAAAGATAAGAGCGATTTGCTGTGATTATATGAACATCTTTTTCTTTGATCATTAATTATAAGCAATTAGGCCAGATACCAAACCCACAAGACTCAGAACTTGCCTACTACGTTTGGCTTATTCTGTATTCTGCCACCTGATAGCCCTTAGCACATACACTCAAGAAGGCATTTCTTGGAATTCAATGAAAGGTTAAAATTTGCATCCTTTCTTCTGTCACTGTAATCACTCATTCATTCATTCACTCATTCAAATAAACCCAAGAATATAATTCACTAGCAATGTACATTCACACTAAACTTAAAGTGCAGTCGTTGTGGACTACAAAGATTTCAACTGCATTTGTAAGGTAACCACTCAAAAAAAACGTAAGGTCAGTATAAAATGATTCGGCATCACAAAGGGAACAGCACTTCAATAAAAACCACAAATATGAACCACATTACTGGCCCAATTCTCAGTCACATTAATCAGAAAGGAGAGTCAGATGCAACACCAGTGCAACATTTTTTAAAGGAAAATTTTTTGAAGAGTTTAAGAATCTATCTGATTCAAATGCTCTATGATAATAAAAGAGCTAACATGTAACTGTAATCTTGGTCAACAAGTGGAAGAAAAGGGGTTTTCCAAACCCAGTAAAGAGTGCAAATGTTAAATCACACAGGCTTTATCAAATAAATATCCTAAAAAAGGCTAATTTAGAGAGAAGAAAATCCACACCTGAGAATCTAAAGTATATGACAAAGCAAGAAATGAGGGGATTTATTGAGAAATCTCCTTATGAAACTGTCTTTTTGTACCCTCTGTACACAGGGGTACCACTGTGTCTTTGAGCACGTCTGTTTTTGCCTTCATCTGTAGGAAAAGGAGCAGAGTCTGAGAAGACACTGGTGCTGCTGGCACCTCTAGCCTTTTAGGTGGGGCATGCGACTCCTTTAAAATAGAAATATAACTGTGGAAGGGACTTCCCTAGTAGCACAGTGGTTAAGAATCCACCTGCCAATGCAGGGGACACAGGTTCGAGCCCTGGTCCAGGAAGATCCCACATGCCGCAGAGCAACAAAGTCCGTGCGCCACACTACTGAGCCCACGCTATAAAGCCTGCAAGCCACAACTACTGAGCCCACATGCCACAACTACTCAGCCCACGTGCCACAACTACTGAAGCCCGCGCACCTAGAGCCCATGCTCCGCAACAAGAGAAGCCACCACAATGAGAAGCCTGCGCACCACAACGAAGAGCAGCCCCTGCTTGCCGCAACTAGAAAAAGCCCACACACAGCAACGAAGACCCAACGCAGCCAATAAATAAATAAATTTATTGGGAAAAAAAAAAAGAAGTTGGTGCAAGATGGCCTGAGGTTAAGAGTACAAATGGCCTCAAAAGCAAAAACAATTCATCTGGGATACTGGAATGGGAGGTCAAGTATACAGGCACTGGGGCTGGTAGGTAGGTAGGTGTGCTGGTGGGAATCCATGGAAATTTCTGTTTTCTCACTGAAATGAAAAGCAAGGTAATTAGCAGAGAATGAGGATGGAGAGAGAGGAGAAGAGGAGAGCCAATGGACTAGGAGAATGTGGTTGGATCTCTAAGAAATGAGGTCTTAGATCTGGGAAGAACAGTTGGGACGGCTGTGTACTTGTCCCCAGCCACAGCAGCTGCCCAGGGACAAGCATGGAGAGCAGGAAGATAGTTGGGTGGAATAAGATGGGGATTTTGCCGGCTTCTCTGGTGGCGCAGTGGTTGAGAGTCCGCCTGCCGATGCAGGGGACACGGGTTCGTGCCCCGGTCCGGGAAGATCCCACATGCCGCGGAGCGGCTGGGCCCATGAGCCATGGCCGCTGAGCCTGCGCGTCCGGAGCCCGTGCTCCGCAACGGGAGAGGCCACAACGGTGAGAGGCCCGCGTACCGCAAAAAAAAAAAAAAAAAAAAAAAAGATGGGGATTTTGCCAGGTGAGTATGACACAGTGAGAGAGGCAAGGGAGAGTATACAACAATGGATCACAGAATATAAGCCTGATAGAGAAGGAAGTAAGAACATGAGGGTGTGAGTGATCATGAAAAGTAGGATCAATAGATTTAATCCCTGCTGGGGTCCACAGGCATGTTGGAGTTGGGGTAGCAAAGGGAATGAGCTGAAAAGGCGGGAGATGGATGTCACAGGATGGGATGCCCAGAACTGGGAATATGAAGAGAGTACACGTGTTAAGACCACAAGAATTACTGATCAAGTAGGGTGGGCTCAAGATGATCAGAGAGAGGAGGTCAAGGCAGGAGCTTCCCCATCAGTGACTTCCTCAGGCCTTTCTGAACATCTCTCACACAGCCTGCATTTTATGGCTAATCTTCCGTATTCTCTAAGTCATTCCTGCCAGTGAAAATAATTCATACCAGTGTAAATGATTTAACCTAACCCTCTTCACTCTTTCAGTTAAACAAATAAACACAAAGCCTGATGACCTAACTCATCTTTAATGGATGGAATATGAACCCCCCCCCCATTTATATCATTTCTTAAAATTTAGAGAGAAAAATAAGTGGAACTGGGATGTTTCCACTGTCTCCCTGCAATCGTTTGGCCATCAACACAAGCATACGGAAACACCGTGCTGCTGCTTTGAGAGTCACTTGACCAAAATGGAAAATATTCAAAGGCTATCAGAATTTCTTTAAAATGTAGGCTTATTTTAGAAGACACAATCCTCTTAAGAGGTATGCAATATTCAATACTTAAAATAGAAATAAAATGAAACATCCCACTAAGAGTTCTTCTTAGGCCAGATTTGGTTTATTCATGTTTTATTCCCACATATAAACTATCTTGTATGTAACTGAAACTTAATATATATTTGCTGAATAAATGGCAAAGAATTTATTCGGTAAAAAAAACTAGCCAAAAAAGAAAAATGCTCTTATTAAAATTGCAAACTTACCTATTGTTGTATTTTCACCACTGTGTTTTATAAAGAGTTTATATTGAAACTCTTTTCTAAAATGTTCACTGGCTACCCATCACACAGAATTCAAAGGTCCAAATGCCTCTACCTAACATTCAAGGCATTTCGTAGCCTGCTTCCACCCCCCCATTCTCAATGTACTACATCTCAAACCACACAGAGACAATTGTCAAAAATATCCTACCACTCTTGCCTCCAAGACTTCACTCAAGCTGCTGATTCCCTTTCAGACACATACTTCCAAACCACCAAAATCCCATCTAATCTTCACCAGCTCAAGTATCACTCCTCTCAAAAAAAAAAGTTTCAGATCCCTGCCATGTTGGAATTAATCTCTCCTCATCCTATATTCCTGTATTACCTTGTACCTTTGTTAGAGCATTTATCAGTGATAAAAGCCTAGCCTCTTACATATTCAAGTGCAAAAAAACTGCCTTTGCTTCTCACACCCAGCATAGTCCTTGCACTACCATAAGCTGATGTTAACTCAAGGGACATTTACAATGGAAACAGAAAGCATTTAACTGGCCCTTTCCTTTTTCTTCAGAAGCTATACCTTGGGATGCAATGTATACCCATCAAGATTAAAGCTACAATAAGGTCCAAGTCAAAGATATATAAGTTGCTACACCATTCAAGGAAAGCAGAACCAAACGAAGACATCTCTTTATTCTTGAGACAGACAAATAGATTTTTCCCCTAAATTGTTGTTCTCTTTCTGAAGGGTTAAAAACAATCAAATCTTGACAGTGAAATAGCATAAAAAGTGCCAAGTACAAGGAGGACAATAACTTCTTAATGACTAGACTGCAACAATCATTTCTGTCTCTTTTGAATTGAAAGGGAACTTAACCTCCAATCTCAGTGTCAGGCATCTCCAACTCCTCCTCATGGTGGTAGTTAGAAGAGAATGCACTGAACATGATTGCTTCAGAGGAAGGTCAATTTCTTTTGTTTTCTATCCCTTTTACCACGCAACCCCCTAACCCCCTCAAAGAAATGTGAAAACCCTAAGATAAATGCTGGTTGCTTCAGAGGAAGGTCGATTTCTTTTGTTTTCTATCCCTTTTACCATGCAACCCCCTAATCCCCTCAAAGAAATGTGAAAACCCTAAGACAAATGCTGGTAGGTAGATGAAAGAACACCCATTTTTGCGTACTCTAAACAGCAGGTACAGATAATGTGCTTAACAGTAAGTGTATGAACTCTCATCTGGGAATTTTCAATTTTGCTTATATGTATTATCACAATAAAGTAAAACCTGTCCAGTTTTTCCCAAGTGCTTGCTTTGCTGATAAGAAGAGAAGAGAATAAAGGAAGAGAAGGAAGAAAAGAAAAGAAGGCAGATGGAGAGGCTGTCAGGGCATCCTGCAGAGCTGACATAGCTCCCCTGCTAAGGAGCCTTGGCCAAGCCCACCCCCAGAGCAGGACGGAAGGTGAAGTCCACTGCCCCACACCAGAAAGAGGAAGTGCCAAAGAGCATTCCTCTCCCTGCCTCTCCCCAACCCCGCTGGGGAAGCACTCTGAATGTGACATGTATTCTTCCTCAGCTGGCACAAGTCATGGACTAAAGAAAGATATACTGCATAAAAATCCATCTTACAAACTTGAGCCTAAGACAGTGCATTAGATTCCATAAATGGTGCATTACATTACAAAAAATGTGTGTTTCACCATATGCTTCAAGATCACCAAAACCTGTTTTTTAAACCAATTTGCTTGCATTTAAATTTTAATACTAGGGAAACATTTTTGTGCAGGAATTTTTATTTTTCAATTCCTATCCCTGGGCAGCTAATTTTAAAAGAATATAATCAAGTTATATTACCTAGAAAGAAATCTGAACATTTACTTTTCCCGGTATGAGTGCTGGTGTTTTGTTTATTTGAAAACACAGAACTGAAACTGTCAGTTACTGAACTAAGGCTATATCTCAAGCATTTCAATCTTCATGTCCCATTTCTTTTCAGGTGAAGGACAGAGGCAGCCATTATTTTGTTTGCTGTTTATTTTTGTTTTGTTAAATTTCTCAACATACTGGAAATATCCACTGGTTTGCAACAATATGGAAAAGTTACCGTATGAGAAAAAAACTCCAAGAATAGAATATCACAATTCTTGAAACATCAACAGTAGAAATGTTGGTGAGAAAATGTATTCTTTCCTTCTAATTTCAATAGCAAAATTAGTAGAAAAAGAAAGGGAAAACATCCTATTGAAACTCATAGGGAGCACACACACATCTCCGGGAGCAGCTCAAGGTTCAGAAGACACTAGTACCTGCTATCCTGGTTAGAACCCAGTTAATGGGGAAAGAAACACCCCCTCATCTAAACAGAAATGTCTTTGGAAGTACAGAGAAAGGTAAATATCATGTGATATCACTTATGTGTGGAATCTTAAAAAAAAAAAAAGATAAAAAACAGATGCACAGGTATAGAAAATAAATTTATGGTTACCAAAGGGGTTGTGGGGGGCAGATAAATTAGGAGTCTGGGATTAACAGACACACACTACTATATATAAAACAGATAAACAACAAGGACCGACTGTATTGCACAGGGAACTATATTCAATATCTTGTAATAACCTATAATGGGAAAAAATCTGAAAAAGAATATATATATACATATATCTATATATATATACATATATATATATATAGGTATATGTAAAACAAAAAGAAATGTCATTGGAATACAGAAAAACAGAAATTAGTTAACGCACGAAGCTGTGAATCTCACCAGACACTATAGAAAAGGTTATGTCCAAGCATATTGCCCTTCAGATAGAAAAGTGAACAACTTTGCACATGGGTTTTCTGTACCTTCAACCTACTCTATTTACACATGTGAAAGTGCCTTTCTGTTTTGATCCACTGTTTGGCTGAGGTATTTGCGTTCCTTCTACAGTGAATTCCAGGGCTCTGTGGGCTCCTGTAAGTCTACTTCAGAGAAGAGCAGCTTGCAGGAGCACTGCCAGGAATGCAAGCACCATGTGCACAACCTGCAGAATAACCTGAAGACAGATATGAGCCCTATTAACCTGCTTGTGGGGTCCGGAATGCTGCCTGCAAGAAGTGACAGCAAAGCTGAGACCCGAGGTGTATAGGGCTCATCAGACTGGGGGGGAGGAGCACCATTCCCTGCTCCGTGCTGTAACGAGGTGCAGGACGGCCAAAAGGGAGGAGCTGGAGTGCAGCAGGAGGAGGAATGGGGCTGGCAGGTCTCAGGATAGCACCTTTCAGGCCCCTCCTCGGCTCTGCCTGCACCTTGAGAAAATCTATTTCCAAAAGTCACCTTCCATCTTCCTGTTTGTCCCAACTTCCTGGGAGAAACCTTAGAAATGGAATGGCTGGCAAGGCATTTCAGGACCAGGTTCCTAACTTACTCATTCACAGCCGTTTAAAGTAGGAACCTAGGGCTTCCCTGACGGCGCAGTGGTTGAGAGTCCGCCTGCAGATGCAGGGGACACGGGTTCATGCCCCGGTCCGGGAAGATCCCACATGCTGCGGAGAGGCTGGGCCCGTGAGCCATGGCCGCTGGGCCTGCGTGTCCGGAGCCTGTGCTTCACAACAGGAGAGGCCACAACAGTGAGAGGCCCGCGTACCGCAAAAAAAAAAAAAAAAAAAAAGTAGGAACCTAACCCATAACCCCAGACCAAAGCAGGGGTGAAGCCCTGAAGAAGACTCTCATCACTAAGACCCCAGGGAGGGCCGGGCGCAGCACTTCCTGTCTCAGTGGACCATGTCCAGCCCCTGCCACTGCCGTCCCTCGGCACCTACCATCCTATGCAGGACCAGAGGCGGCCAGCTACGTCATACGGGTTCATAAACACACCTTTCAAATATCTCCAAAGAAGCCCCACAACCAAAAAAAAAAAAGATTTTTAATTAAGAGTCCAGATAAAATAAGTTATTTTAGAGATCCAAGAGATTAGTCAAATCCCCCCCCCTTTTGCTTGAAATATGAACGTTTGTATAAAACTGCTAACATTATTAAACAGGCCTGATTTATCTAGCACAGGGAGGTAGTGAAATACACCATGAGAAGGGTGGGGATGAATTTCAACTATTTGACACTCTTAATTCCATCCGTCCCTAATATACTTGCTTTCTTTCTTTACTAGGGTACGCGATACATCAAAATCATTAACTAGCTTAATGGCTCACAGTCATCACTAGAAATATTAGATACAGTTATATGCACTCAGGGATTACTGATATTTATACTTCTGTTTGAAGCTGAAAATAGGTAATTTACCCAAAGCTCCAAATCTAGCAAGTGATGTAACCCCTGATTTATCAGATTCTTCATCTCGGATATTTTCTAAAGCGCCGCTCTTGTCTTTTTACCTCCATTTAAGCACTTCATCAACATGTTTTAATCCTCATTTGTGCCTCTCTGCACTTTAATATTCCCCAACATAAAATGGGGGTAGTAATACTACCTATCTCATATAACAGTTGTTAAACTTAGATGAGTTACTGTAAACTTTTATGCCTGACACAGAGTAAACACTCATTGAATTTTAGCCACGGTAATTACTAACGACAAGAATGAGAGGCTCTTTACGTGGTGCCACCTCTCAAACTCGCCTGCTGAAGTACACCTAATGGCAAAGAAGAAAAGCTCGTAGCCTCACGCAATCTGAAGGTACAGACCAAGCAGCATCCCAGATGTGCCAAATTTCCCTAAATTATCCAGTTTTGTTTTAGATACCCCTGTAAAGTTCACATTCTGCCTCAAATTATGTCAATATTTGACTTTCTTTTCAACTAATTTGCTATTAAGTAGCATCGAGGGATTAACTGGAGGTGCATCCTATTAAGGACGTTAATCCACTATCTCTCAGGTAATGCCAGTGGTACACTTATTTATTTAGTTTGCAGCTTTTTAAAATGTAATTCCAATCTCACCGTCTTTTCCTTCATGGTAACCAGCAATGGTGTCCTGCTTGGAAAGTCCTCCTCAACCCAAAGATCAGATAAATATTCCCCTAAATTTTCTTCTAAAATGTTTAACGTGTGAAATATTTCAGCCATACAGAATTTTGTTTGGATGTGAGATGGAAATCTCAACTTATTTTCCCTCACTTGCCCTCCAACCTCACCCTCTTTTTCTCTGTGGAAATTACCCTAAAATGCTGAAGGTTTTAAAATATAAGTACGAATTTCATTCAATATAAGTACTTGTTTCATTAAATGGTGTACAAAGATTGCTATATAAAAAGTACAAACGGAAACTTACTTTTGAGTTTTAATTTTTTTGTGTGAAAGGATTTTTAATTTTATTTCAAGCTCCTTCTTGCTTTTCTATTCTGATTTATGTTGCTCTTTCATATCTTATAAAATTTACCCAAGGTCTTTTACCTCAATTTTTATTTGCGTTTTTATATTTTTTAATAAAATTATTTATATTTAAGGTATGTTATTTTATATAAAAAAATTGAAGAGCATGCTATCATTTTGGAACAGCATTTAATAAAAGAAATCTTTGAAACATCTCACAGTGGCAAAGATCCATCCACATCTCTGGTGATTTTTCATGACCACCACTGAATACCTTGAGTTTATCAAATTAAATTTCTATCCCCAATGCATTAATGCCCCTGATGTGCTAGAGCAGAGAGTCATAACACATCCAGATTAATGATCTGTGGGAGTAAAGAAACCTGTTGCATGCTCGAGCCTTTTTGTGTGGACCAAGCGCGTAGAGAGGGCAAGCGTTGATCTTTGCAGCTCTCTGTCCCCTTTCTCCCACCTGCATTTGTACACCTGCTCTCTTAGCCAGAGCCACAGAATAAAGGACATCCTTCCACAAATGTAGAGCCAGAGTTGGACTAAGAACAAACCCTTCTTCCTCTGGGTGTTCACATATCCAGCAAATTAAAGAATTACATTTTCTTACTTATAAATACTCTCAAGTAGAGTTTTGCATTTTCAAAATCTTTCATCGTCTTGCTTTATTTTAAAGAGAAAGAAAGGGATCAGCTGGGGACGGGGGGATGTTTTAGAACAGGTGTCTCAACACTGAATCTTTCCCCCAGATAGTTTCTGTTCCTGATGTATGACAGATAAAAATTTATCCTAGAACTACAGTCCTTTGGTATGTTCTGGACACAGCCAAACGAAAACCAAAGAATAAATATTTTGACCCATTTGAAATCCCTCAGAACATGGATGATAAGAATGCATCCCCATGTTGGGTACCTTCACAGTTTATTCTGAAAGACAGTTAACATGGCATGGCTGGTGTGTATTTCAATGATAGCTGCCCAACAGTGACATGGTATTTTAGATCTGCACCCACCACAGGTGTAATTTCAGAACAAGGAGCCCTGGCTTACAACCAGTTCCTGGGGCAGATCTGGGAAGCAAAATGCAGAAATGCACTGATGGTCACTGCCATGGCACAAAATTTGAGAAGATGGGGATCCCAAACCGCTTTTTAAAGTTTAATAAATGTCAAAACCTCATGAGATATAAGAGACATTTATTACATGCCCTGTGTCGGTCACTATTCCAGAAATTTATATGAATTACCTGATTTAGTTCTTACAACTAACCTATATGACATGGTATTATTATCCCAAATTATACATGTCTTGTCCAAAATGATACTACGTACAAACAACCAACCCAGGATTCAAGCCCAGGGAGTCTAAATTAAGTGTCATCTCTTCACATGAAGACTACTTCCTTGCCTAGGAATCTCCTGCGGTTCCTGGTCACGTGTTTTGCTCCTGGTTCTCTGTAAATAAGGGAGCACAACATGACAGGGTCTAGGCTGGATCCTTCCACTGAAGCCCTTTCCCAGCAATACTCCCCAGTTCAAGTCCACCTCACCTTGGGAGAACAGGATCTGCAGGGACTTACACTGCTACTTTGTCAGCATGTAAGTTTCCTCCAAATAAATACATTTGTGCTGAGAGAGAGAGAGAGAGAGAGAGAGAGAGAGAGAGAGAGTGTGTGTGTGTGTGTGTGTGTGTGTGTGTGTGTGTGTTTGGGGGGGGGGCATGCTCTCCCTTTGCACAGCAGCCAAACTATACAACATGTAGGAACCAAACCCATGAACAGCTTGCAATAGATTTGGGGGAATTATAACTTCATTTCACAAAAGAAAGCATTTCAATTTGATGATATTTTAGGCTAAATGCTTCCTACACATAAAATGAGCATTTCTTTTAAGAAACAACTAATCTAGAAGGAATAAAAACAAGAGTATAAATACCCCTTCCTACATTAAGTTACATAGATTTTTATCATCTTCTCTTCCATATAAAACATATCTATTACAAATTCATAATCAATAATATCTTCTATATCTCTATATGTCAAATTAGGTCAAATGCTATGAGGGAAACCCACTCATTCCAAAGGACTTTGCAGAAAAAAAATTGTGAAGAGACACTGCTCTCTGCTGGTGAATGATACACACTGTCCGTGAATCTTCACTTTGAGAACAAAATAAAATACATTAATATTTAAGCACCATAGTCCATGAAACAATTTACAGAATCTGCTAGTGAGTTTGGATTATATGGGAATGACAAACACACACCTGGTATATGCCTTAAAAAAAGCCATTATGCAATTTCAGGCTTTTTTACTACAACAAATACAGAACACATATTCTATCTGAAAATAATTTAAATGCAAATTTCCACTTTAATTCTTTCAACAATTGTTTGAATGTGTATCAATGTTGTTTATTTCCATTTTGCAATCAATGAGGAATGTCATCTTAATTACAGATCAAGCAGTAATTACAGGATAAAGTTTTAAACGTTTTAAAAGTACTATAAGGGGCTTCCCTGGTGGCACAGTGGTTAAGAATCCGCCTGTCAATGCAGTGGAAACAGGTTCGATCCCTGGCCTGGGAAGATCCCACATGCCGCTGAGCAACTAGGCCCGTGCGCCACAACTGCTGAGCCTGCGCTCTAGAGCCTGTGAGCCACAACTACTGAGCCCACGTACCACAGCTACTGAAGCCCGCCCACCTAGAGCCCGTGTTCCACAGCAAGAGAAGCCACTGCAAATGAGAAACACGCGCACTGCAATGAAGAGTAGCCCCCACGCGCAGCAACTAGAGAAAGCCCATGCACAGCAACCAAGACCCAACACAGCCAAAAATAAATTAATTAAATTAATTTAAAAAAAAAAGAGTGGTGACCTCCCAAAACAACACTGCAAGGGCTGAGTCACTTAAAAAAAAAAAAAGTACTGTGAGCATGTATAGACACGTATATTTATCACCTCCTCCTTCACAGTGAAATTTTGGTTACAAGCTAAATATCCTGAAGCAGAGAGATTTCAGAATATCTCTACCATGTGCCTATGAGACACATTTAGACATCAGACATTAGGGCTCTCCATACAAAGATACTACTGAAAACTATAAAAAATAAACTTATTGGATATTTTTTAAATAGCACAAAATAATACATGAAAGCAATCTTGTTTAAAAAAAAGAAAGAAAGAAAAAGAAAAATGTCTCCAACAACACAGAAGTAGAGTGCATAAAAGGTGAGGGTCCCTGCTTTACACACTGCAAATTCATTCCACTGGCCAAAGGCCACCATAATTAACTATATGAATCCTTTCATTTCTTCTTCTATTTACATTTTTTTAAAGATTGTTTTTAAAAACATAGCTTCAGGGCTTCCCTGGTGGCTCAGTGGTTGAGAGTCTGCGTGCCGATGCAGGCGACACGGGTTCGTGCCCCGGTCTGGGAAGATCCCACATGTCACGGAGCGGCTGGGCCCCGTGAGCCATGGCCACTGAGCCTGCGCGTCCGGAGCCCGTGCTCCGCAACGGGAGAGGCCACAACAGTGAGAGGCCCGCGTACCGAGAAAACAAAAACAAAAACAAAAACATAGCTTCACACTATACAAAGCACACATCAACTAGCGTTTTGTTTTTTACTTAACAATATATTTTGGAGATCTTTGTTGTATCAGTACATACAGATGTTTTCCACTATTTTTAGCAGCTGCACAGTAGAAATGCAGGGCAGTTTTTATTTTTGCCAAACTAACATTTAGAAGCAACTTGATTTTAAAACCCACTTGAGTCTATAACTGTACACAATTAAGTACATAAAAACATGTAATGTCAACCCTTTTCAGTGACTCAAGGAAAAATCTTTAAAAACCAAAAGCTGTACCTATACAGAGGGAAAATGCATATCATATATTTGAGTATTCATATGTTTTTTACAATGCAAAAATATTCTCCTTATAAAGAACTATCAAAATCTCATAAAAATAATAAGCATGTAACCCTAAGAATGACATTCTTTGGCAACCATATAGCATCCCATTGATCTTTCCTCATTATATGACTTCTTTTAAGCCACAGCTAAAATCCCCAACTGAAAATACAAATAACTCTATAAATAGCATCTTTCCTTGAAGTTCAAACTTCCTCATCTTTATTCAATAATCCATACAACTCCAGTGATTAGTTCTGCTGTGGGGCTTAAACCATAACATACAAATGGCATAAAATAGGCTAGTTTTGTCCTCCTTTCACTTAGTTATAAATTTACTCTGAAGGTTCATTAATGAACAGCACAGTCACAAACACCCAAGCTGTCATTATGCTCCTTCCTATTAAATTTACAGAAGCACTTACTCTACTGTCTGCACATCTCTACAAACAGGCTTTGTAAAAACCACACATCTAGATCGGAACTGATCTTTATCAGTTTCTCCCCCCTTGCAAACTGCCCAGTCCCAAAGAGTTTATCATCCTCTGTTAAATGTATAGCTTAGTGAATGAATGAACATTCAATCTATAGTTGTGTCTTGACTGTGTTGAATACCCATTTCCCTCTGTGTCCTATTTCTGTTTCCCCAAGACTGTAATTTCCTTACTGATTGCTTTTCCAGCGTTTAACTCAAGTCAAGACCACTGTGTTTGGACTAGATTTGATTTCATAGTCATCGCATCTGGGAATGGCAGGCAGAGAAACACTTTCCCTTGACCCCTTGAGACAAGATAACATGTCCTGCTCTGCGAAGATGAATCCAATAAGAAGCATCTATTAGAACCTAGGGGTAAGACAGGAATAAAGACACAGACCTACTAGAGAATGGACTTGAGGATATGGGGAGGGGGAAGGGTAAGCTGTGACAAAGTGAGAGAGTGGCATGGACATATATACACTACCAAACGTAAAATAGATAGCTAGTGGGAAGCAGCTGCATAGCACAGGGAGATCAGCTCGGTGCTTTGTGACCACCTAGAGGGGTGGGATAGGGAGGGTGGGAGGGAGGGAGATGCAAGAGGGAAGAGATATGGGAACATATGTATATGGATAACTGATTCACTTTGTTATAAAGCAGAAACTAACACACCATTGCAAAGCAATTATACTCCAATAAAGATGTTAAAAAAAAAAAAAAAGCATCTATTTAACAGAGGTAGGTCCAGGGAAGAGAGATAAGCAAGGACACAAGTAACAGAATAGAGCTGCCCTAAGAAAGGCTTCATGGGAGAGAAGGGATACTAAGTTAAACTTCGAAGGATGTTAGAATTTCTGCAAGCTTTTTCAAGACATCTTTCCACATGTAATCAATAACGTATACAGTGTAAAGCTGTTTAGGGAAAAGAGAGCAATAAAGCAAAGCTGAAGCATAAGAGGGTAAAAACTGGGCAGTGGAGCTGAAAACTGTAGGTCAAGAACCTGGAAACAGTAAAGACCTCCTTATTCAATTGCACAGACAGAGGAACCAGGGGAAAGACATCCTTATCCCTATGAGGTAGATAGGACATAATCTGACCTAAAACCTCAGAGACTCCCACAAAGTGTGACTCTCAATCCTCTGTTGCCCTGCAGTTACTAGCAGTATGAATCTTAATACAAATGACATCTACAATTTGCTGCAGGAACAGAGTGGGAATTGGGAAGGCTACGTCTGTTCCACTGTCAATATTCGGAAAAAAGAAGGTCCAGGTCGGTGTATAGTGGCAGCTAAGAGGAAAAAAGGAACACTGGCTCAATCCTTGGGCCATAAGCAAACATTGACTCCTATAAATAAAGACACAAAAAATACTCCAATACAATTTAAAAGCAAACAAACTGGGAATAATGTTTGTGGAAAATAAAGCCAAAGGTTCTTATCCTTAATTCATAATAATATTCATAATAATATTTTGAATATTAAAATATGAATAGAAAACATAAGGAATTTTTAAATTTTAAATTTTAATTTTTAAAATGAAAATAAAAAATAAGGTTATGGATTGACATATATACACTAATATGTATAATACTAATAAGAACCTGCTGTATAAAAATAAAATAAAATAAAATTCAAAAAAAATATGATTATGTTTTTTCTTTAAAAAAGGAAAATTATTTTAATAACAATCTCAGTGTTGGCAAAAAATAATTTTTTTGTGACCTGTGAGTAAAAATTCTGGAAACAATCCGACAAACTGTATCCAAAAACTATTTGATTCAATAATTACCCTTCTCTATTACTCAGCTATAAAAAGAAACAAAATTGAGTTATTTGTAGTGAGGTGGAGGGACCTAGAGTCTGTCATACAGAGTGAACTAAGTCAGAAACAGAAAAACAAATACTGTATGCTAACATATATATATGGAATCTTAAAAAAAAAATGGTTATGAAGAACTTAGGGGCAGGACAGGAATAAAGACGCAGAAGTAGAGAATGCACTTGAGGACACGGGGAGGGGGAAGGGTAAGCTGGGACAAAGTGAGAGAGTGGCATGGACTTAATATACTACCAAATGTAAAACAGATAGCTAGTGGGAAGCAGCCACATAGCACAGGGAGATCAGCTCGGTGCTTTGTGACCACCTAGAGGGGTGGGTTAGGGAGGGTGGGAGGGAGATGCAAGAGGGAGGAGATATGGGGATATATGTATATGTATAGCTGATTCACTTTGATATACAGCAGAAACTAACACACCACTGTAAAGCAATTATACTCCAATAAAGATGTTAAAAAAAAAAGAATCCTTAAACAGAAAAAAAAAATTACCCTTCTAAAATTATATCTCTTGAGAAAAAAGAGAATTGGACAGCAATGAATTCATAAAGCTCTTTACTACACTGTAATCTGTAATACTGAAATGTGTAAATAACCAAACTCCATAACAACAGGTAAACGGTTAAATTAGGGTACATTCATAGGATAAAATACTCAGTTATTTTTTTAAATAAATTTATTTATTTTTGGCTGCGTTGGGTCTTCGTTGCTGCGCACGGGCTTTCCCTAGTTGTGGTGAGCAGGGGCTACTCTTCATTGCGGTGCGCGGGCTTCTCATTTGCCGTGGCTTCTCTTGTTGAGGAGCACGGGCTCTAGGCACGCGGGCTTCAGTAGTTGTGGCATGTGGGCTCAGTAGTTGTGGCTCACAGGCTCTAGAGCACAGGCTCTAGAGCACAGTAGTTGTGGCGCACGGGCTTTGTTGCTCTGCAGCATGTGGGATCTTCCTGGACCAGGGCTCGAACCCATGTCCCCTGTATTGGCAGGCGGATTCTTAACCACTGTGCCACCAGGGAAGCCCCTCAGCTATTTTAAATAGTATTTTTGAGAATGCTGAAGTGGCATGAGAAAATATTCAAAACCAATAAAAATATAAGCAAATGTAAAATTATGTATTTGATAATATTCCAATTTTTAAAAAATATTTTTATATGCATGACAAAAAGCCTGTTTTAGGGAAGTGGGTCCAAGATCTCATCAAACTGACTATGCACCCACAGTATTCAGGATAACTGGGGCCTCCTCCCAGAAGTCCATCACAGGTCATTATACAGCAGGTAATTAACAGATGTTGAATTAAACTTAACGCCAGTCTTAAGAAATCTGGTGGACACTGATTAGTGGTTCCAGGCCTTCTGCTTCAGAGACAGACACATTGAAGCAGAAAGCCCAGAACCAGAGTTACACTGAGGACGACTTTGTCCACAGACCCTATTAAGACAATAAGCAGCTAGGAGCTGAACACATGATATCCACTGAAGACAATCCCTTCTGTAGTGGTACCTGTTTGGCTTTATCCTGTGGAATTTCCTTAAATAAGAAGCACCATTTACTTCAAAGCTTAATGATTATAAAGTCTAGGAATTATAAAGTCTGATTCAATCTGCTATCATGTCAATCAGTTCCAGAAGGTAAATGCAGAATATAAACAGGGGGAAAGGGGGATCTCTTAGAATGAACTCAGTCCAAACTGCATTATATCAATCTAATAAAAAGTAAACTCTTATTTTACTTTGTGCTTATTGAAATTCTAGGTTTGTAAACTTCCCAACCTCAAAATGTTTCTTTGAAAACACAGAGAATTGCATCGCCCCAATTTTCCTGGTAAGTAGCTACATCAATTACTCAGTAACGGAGTATGGACTTCAGATTCTCCACTGCACAACTCAAAGGGTGGATATTTCTAGAAATATGGATCTGAGCTTCCATTTCCTTGTCTTCACTTTCACTTAGGCTGCTCTGACAGGCAGGATCACCGATGAGAACAAACCATAAAGTGGTAAACGGGACCTGTGAAGGAATCTGTGTTCACTTTTCAGTCCAGCCCTCAGTGGCTGAGTACATCACAGACTGACTTAACTTTGCCACAGACACCTTCCATCTCTATTGAGGTGCCACAGACACCTTCCATCTCTACACAAATACATCTGTGTAGTAACTGGGCAAAAAAGCACCATGAATTGATCATAAGGCAACTACACTACAGAAATGCCTTTTAAGACACACTGCTATAGTGTAAACCGTGTACAAATCTGAGAACAGCAGTTTATCTGAGAGGCCTTGGTCAGGCTTACTCAAACTAAACACTTCAGGATCTATGATCCAGCACTTATTCAGAGGTGCTGAGTGTAAACAGCACCAAAATTCAAAAACCTTCCTAAAATTCTCTCTAATGAAATGGGAAATACTAAAGTATGAAATCACGTTTTCTAAAAATTATGACCATGTACCCAAATGGATGTGGTTTTAGAGACATAATCTAGACATTTCAAAACTTAAACATCAACTCACTTACTAGAGCCAATGAGAGGGAAAATATGTAACAGAGAAGAGTTTCACACAGGAGCTGAGCAGGGTTTGGATTACTGCTCTCTTGGTTATCTTTCCCCTCATCTCTGCCTTCAATCCCCTGCCAAGACAGCCTCCAATGTGTATCTTTATTGGCAGATTTAATGCTACTTTTGTTCTTCTTCAGCTCTACTCTAGCATCCCCCCAAAACAGAAAAGTTTGCACTTAACTTTTTAAATATAGATTGTATATGCTCTTTGGTTGTTTGCTTTTAAGAATGACATAAAATTAAGAGATATTTTAAGCACCATCTGCTCTCTTGAAACAATGGGCAATAACTTCCTGATTGTCTTACTTCATGTACGTGTTTTAAATCTAGAGTGTCCTTTATGATTACTGCAGTTGGCATTTTCTTATTTTATGTAGCCTTTCTTGCCTATATCTGTACATAGCAACCAGGCTGGGTTTTATCTCCCCTTTCTGCCATTCCTATTTCAATTTCCCATTATCATATAACTGTTGACAAAAGTCATTCAGTTACTTTTTCCTGTCATGTCTTCCAAATTCACTGGGATAATCCTTTATGAGGACACAGAAATGCAATTCTAAAGGAACTTATTAAAATTTATTTAACCAATCCAATCCTTCAAATATGAGGACACGGTTAGAAATGCTGTCATTCAGTAAAACAGAAACTATGATGGCATTAACTATCTCCCAGTATTAACTGCGGTAGAATAAGCTGAGATGCTGGTGCAGGCAGGGCCCGTCAACAAAGACAGGGCTGGAAACGTGCAAGTGCTCCAGGTCCACCTAGCCTTCTGCTCTGCACGGGGGAGGTGGGGGGAGGGAAACAGAGCAATGAACTAAGGCATTCGTTTTCAAAGTCCTAATTTGTTAACGAGATCTGTGCAATGAACTCTTATGCACTACTGTGGTTCTACGATGGCCCACAAAAAAAATCCACGGCAAGCACCTGTCCTACTCTATTGGGATAAGCTAGAAGATTTTTCTAATAAATATTTACACTCTAAATGTTTTACTTGCCATAAATGAAAGATGTATTAAAAGGAAAGCTGTTTAAAGACATTGGAAAACAATGTGAACAGCATTGATTAACTTTGTGTAAATTTTTTAAAAGATAGAGACAGATATATGCTAATATTTTTGAAAGGATATACAAGGAGTTGTTAAAAGGCTTTACCTTTAAGGAAGGGACTAGAAAGGATGCCATTAAATATTTTTCTGTACTCTAAGTTTTTTGGCCATGGACATATACTAATGTTTTATACATTTTTTTTTTTGTTGTTGTTGTTGCAGTACGCGGGCCTCTCACTGTTGTGGCCTCTCCCGTTGCAGAGCACAGGCTCCGGACGCGCAGGCTCAGTGGCCATGGCTCACAGCCCCAGCCGCTCCGCGGTATGTGGGATCCTCCCAGACCGGGGCATGAACCCGTGTCCCCTGCATCGGCAGGCGGACTCTCAACCACTGTGCCACCAGGGAAGCCCACTAATGTTTTATACATTTTAACAACAGGTAACAATACAAAGAGTCATCATGATTTCCTTTCAAATAATTTTCTGTAAAATTAAAAGGATTCTAGTACATGGCACACCATAATTTACTCAATGATTCCCATATCATTGGACATAATAGTTATAATTCAAGTTTTGCTGATAAAACTAGCACTACAACAATCATCTTTGTAAGTGTACTTTTGCCTGCATTTCCAATTATTTCCTAGGAGTGTAAGAAATGGATCAAAGGGCATGGAGATGTTGAGGAGTATTGATACACATTACCTACCTGCTTTTCAGGATACTTATCCCAATTACACCACCACCAACAGAAGTACAAAGTGATCAGTCAAACAAGTACATTCTCAAGAGTAATGGGAGTTTTCCTTATGTCTTTACTAATATGATAAGAAAAAAAAATCCTTCAGTATTACTATGAATACTACTGAAGTCTGAACAATTTTTTAGTTTTCAAAGAAACAGGTTTTCATGCTATTTCAATAGTCATCAGAAGAGTCCAATTTTTTGTTAATTAATACTTAAAATTAAAGGACAGAATACACGTTCCTGAGAACTGGGAATATAAGAAACACTGAATATTATGACTAAGCCGTATAAAAATATAGTTTATGAAAATTTAGAAAGTTGCTGGAAACAACCTATTCTTTTCTCTTAATTCACATATGTATGCAGTATGTAAAAGTCATGTCTGGACGAGAGTCAAACTTAGCAGGAATCTACAATGTCCATGATGGTTTTCTTTCCAAGAATTTACAACACATGGTCTTTCGAATTCAACAGAGGGCCCAAGAGACACAGTATGTTTTTGAACACATAAGCAACAGCTCCTTCAAATGTCTCCTCTTGGCAATCTGGCCCACAGAACTCCAAATGCTGCCCTCATTTTGGCAGAAAGTAAAAGTGAATGAATGTGAGAATTCAGTAGAAATATATAAAGCAATCCATCTGCCCAGCCTGCTGTTAGCACGTATGCTGCAAATACTATCCCCATAGCCACTGTTTCTCAGCACCTCAGGCCTGAACCCCACCAGTCTTCCCCAAATAGTATTAGGGAGTTCCCTGACTTAGAAATGACCATGATGAATGGCTTTTTAAAAATGTACTCAGTGAGAGAGGCATGGTGCTAGGTGCCTGCCCCCATTGTGGCCCCCATCCTGGTGAGGCACCAGTTAAAGCCCTCTTTACAGGTAGGAAAACTATGGCTCACAGATGCAGGTTACACAAGTACCACACACAGAACCAGAATTCTAACACGGCTCTGTGTGATTGGGTTGGGTCTTTGTTTGCTTGCACTCAAATTAGCCATCAAAGCACTTTAACTAAGGAAAGAAATACTCTGGAGATGGAGCAACAAACACTTGTATTTCTGACAGAGTTATGAAAAATAAAACACTGGCCTGCTTTCTCCAGGCTTTGATTTTAAACAGAAGCCTTTCAGCTCTCTAACCTGGTGTCCAAAGCATGGGCTTTAAGCTAGGTCTGGTCCCCTTAAGATCGCAGGCTGGAGACTTCAGTGCTTCCTTGTCCTCATTTAGAGAGACGAGTCTCCCATTACTCTCCTAGGGCAAGCTGGCGGTTTCCTCTATTTCTCCACCAATCCTACCCTCCTTTCTATTTGGCCAAGATTGGCCCACTGATCTGATCCATCATCGCTGGAAAAGGAAACGGGAATTCTCTTAGACCAGCCAGGCCCACCACTGAGCCAAGGTCAATTCCCCAAACTGGAATTCTGCAAGAAAGATGCAGAGGAAACACAATCCTAACCCACCACACATCTATCCAGTCCCCACTACAACTCTGCAAGCCTCCTTACAGATTTAATTTCATTTATTTTTCAGAACAACTTAAAGAGGCTATAATCTCCATTTTACATATGGGAAAAAGGCATTTAAAGAGGTTAATTAAGTACTTGCTCCAATCACACAGTTAGTAAAAGGAAAAGGCAGAATTCAAGTCAGAGCCTGGCCAAGCCTTGAACTTGTCCGCCTTCACTGCACAACAATGCCTCCCTAATATATGAGGAAAATGAAGCTCAGAAGAATTACATACAGCCTGAGAGGGATTCAAGACAGTCTGTTAGTCTCCAAAGTGTCAGCCGCCTCCACTACCCTGTGTCACGTCAGGAGTGATCCTGATGGCAATACTAAGCAGATCATGGAATCTCAGTAACTACTTGAGCTATATTTCTAATGAAGCATCTTGAAGGGAGATATAAGATATAATTAATTTTATAAAGCTAACTTTGATATTATACATGGAACATAAGGCATGCTAAATTTTTCTGCTTTAATGTTTTTCTAGCCTTTTACTAAAAGACTATAAAATAATAGCAATGTTGGTAAAATACATATGTACAATCCTCATCGCCAAAATACTGCTAGTTATGATTATAAAATAGACAGTTCCCCAATATTACGATTTTATTTCTTCATATTTTTAACAACACTAATTTGAAACTTCCCTTACTTAGCTACTTATTCATTGGTCATACTCAAGTATGATAAAAATCAAAATATCAGACAGTAAGAGAAACAAAACACCATCATAAAACTGCACTCAGCATTATAAATAAGCAAGAGGCATACAAGTATCGATATTGCTCTCACTTAAGGACAGCACTTGGCAGGATCAGCAAACTGATCAATACAAATGAAAGACAAAAATAATGCCAGATGGAATTAGCTGTGAGCACTAAATATCACAGATAGAGCCACAAGGAATCAATCAGTGCTCTAAGGTATCATGTTGGAAATCATCCCTCCAGAGTATCTGGAATGTCCAGAAGATACTCTTGCTTTACCTTCCTCGTTGCAGAATGAGGCAATAAAAAATATTACTAGGCATAGTTTGTAGGGAATAAAAGCATAGTAAATTTAAAATGCTAGGCATGGCTGAAAGAAGGAGAGAACCAAGCACTGGGCTTCTATATGATATCAGACTTTTTTAGGGTCTGCCTAACTGGGGGCACCTTTCCTCTTTGAATTGTCTAACGCTCTGATTCTTCTAACTGCGAAAGTGCGGAAACGTTAAAACAGTAATAGAGATTAATCAGGGGTTTCTTCACCCATTCTTTATTCCCTTTGATATTTAAATATCAACACCCTGTTCAGCTACTACCGTCATTACTTTCAACCTTCTGCTTGAGAAGGGGCTCTGGTGAGAGAGTGTTCCGGGGCTGCAGCCCCCGTGGGAATTTCCGGGCTACAGTTCTGACAAGCGGTTCTGAAGAGAGGTGTGTTCACGCTTTCTATCATCTTGCTCACAGCAGAGGGAGGATAGACTGTGGATCCACAGATTAAAGTCTAATTATTGCCACCGACCTCAGTGAAATCCCATTAAAGCTCTCTTTTGATTCAAAGAGGTCACAGCAAATGATCAAGTAGGCAAGATGCCTACGTCAAACTTCAAACTGGGCATCTGCACATGCTGCTTTTGTTCAATCAGCAGAGAACAAGTATCTTGAAGGAAAGGGAACAGCGACCTTGGTTGGCATACCTTATATAAGAAGTCCTAATTCACACTTAGCTCTTCTGTTGAGAAAGAAAAATCACTATGTGGCTAGGCCAAGGGTTCAGACCCCACCTGAGGAATTTTCCCGAGTCCTCCTATAACTAGCTTTTTCCGTAAGTTACAGCATTGAATCAAAAGATTATATAGATCTTTTGAGGGAGGTACTGTGTAAGAACAAACAATTAGCAACCAGATCATAAAGTTATCAAGTGAATCCTTGTTAGGATTAATCACTAGCAAGCGGTCGTCCCCATATTCAAATCCAGCCCCACTAGCTACAAACTGTGCTCTCTTTACCCCTCGCCATGCTGCCTCCTAATCAACATGTGGACATTTCCACCACAGCTTTTGAATAAATTTAGGAACAGGACCACTATTTCAACAGTACAGTCTTAGCAAGGCAAAGTGATTTTCCCAAAGAAAATCAGCTTATTGGTGTGAGAAGAACTGACTTTATTTTAATGGTCCATGTTTCCTTTTTCTTAGGTTGTCCGAAAACCTTCCAAATCGATCATTTCCCTTCCTGCTATGAAATCTTAGGCTTCATCATCTGAATTGACGTGATGAGTTAAGTTGTAAAAATGGATGTCACAAATGGACTGGAAAGCTTTAGGTTCTCAGAAGAAAATTTTTAAATGTGGTAAATTTATACATTACATTTATATATAAATTGCATTTATAATTATTTTGGTCTGTTTGATAGAGCTGCCAGTGAACCTTTAGCTGAAATGTAAAAAAGAAAACATCAACCCAAACAACAAAGGCCTATTTAATTCACTAAAGACCACTGGTTCTCAACCCAAAGCATCCAGCAGACTCACCTAGGGGGATTTTTAAAATGCAAATGCTGTACCCCTTCACCAGAAATTCTTATCCTATTGGTCTGGGTGGGTCCATGCTTTTAAAGCTCCCAGGGTTGAGAACAGCTGCTGTAGACTCTAAATGTGGATCGACTGACCAGACAGAGACCACACATGTCTTGTTTACTATTTTCTTAACTGAAAGCACAGGGCCCAGCACATAACAGGTGCTCTCCCAAAATGACTTTCCATTTACTTTCCTAGCTTCCTTATGGTTTGGGTTGGCCATGAGATATAAAAGTTTTTTCAGGTAGGGTTCAAGGAAAGATTTTCCTCCCAGATAGAGGGACGAGGGTGAGCCACATTTTTGCATTGTCCCCCTCCTTCCTCCTTGGAAGAAACAACGTCTGCAGTAAGCACAGCTATAGTGGCAAGCTTGCTAATAAATACCCTCCCACGGAGGAGAATGAGACAGAAGGAGGGGAAGAGCATGAGACCTCATGACAGTGCTGAGATACACCAACCCTGGGGCCACCTGGCTCCGAATCCCTCAAGCGAGGAAACCACCCCTTACTAGATAAACCATTGCTTGTCTTCTCAGTGGTAGTTGCAGAAGGAGGAAAACACAGTAAACCCTGTGTGGGAGAGAATGAGAAGCTGTGGGGAACCAGGAAATCTGTTTGTTATAAATGCTGGGGGTGCCCAGAGCCCAAATGATTCTCCCATTATCCCTCTGTTCCCTTGAGGGGCTGGCCAACCTGCTTCCCTCAAATACTGCCAAGGTGTTCTTCCCACTACTCTCCTAGAATTCTGGATCACCACTGACCAGAATACTCACTCCCAACTTCTACCGTCTTCTCCAAACGTTTATCTAGGACACAGCCTTTTACGGAATTTTTTACTATGTTTACTGTTATAAACACTGAAAAAAAAAAAAAAAACATGGAAAAGGCAAAAGAAATGGTAAACAAAAAATTCCCCAAAGCTTCAAAAAGTGCTTCAATAAAATTAGGTCCCTGATAATCATGAAATATGTCAAGGTAGGAGCATAATAAACTTTGTTCTGATTCTCTACATACATACCTTTTTGTCCAGACTGATGCCTCAGGATCCCCCTCACTCCTCAAAATAAAGAAGGAAGTAAAGAACCTTTGTTTTTCCCCAACTTAATCAAAGAGTAGGGTGGTCAAAGCCCGAGAGGTAACGATGGGCTAAAAAAGAATTCATAAGTAGGTTGATCAACAGATCATAAGAATACAGAATAAAGTGTCCACTGGCTTTAAGAACCCAAACAAAAACAAATGCCAGAGAGAATCACCACCACCTGGTGGTGATTGTCAACTACAGCTTACGTGGGACAGGATCATTCTGAAGCCTCATGTATCTTAAAAGCGATCCTACAAATCACGTACTTGGCTGGCACCTGTTTAACCCACCACATCCAAGGAGATGAATCCAGAAGGATATGGGGCACTAGGGGGCCAACCTTCTGCCTCTAATCTCAACCTCACCATCCTCATTTTAGGCATCATCCCAACTCCTTGCTTTGAGAAAGGGGGCTAGTAGAGGACAGAAGACATGCATTATCTCTGAGACGGCAAGAAGTAACATGTGTGAAGTGCCCTGCACAACGCCTGGCGGATTGTGAACAATGTCGGCTACTACTATCAAACTAGATGAAAGGAGAATGGCTTAAAGACAAATTAATTTTTCTCAGTATAGGGTACACATTATTCAAAAAGCCAATTTACTTTTTTTTTAACGTATTGAGTTAACTAAAGCCTCAAAAACAGATATTATCTTGATTTCAGGTTAGCAACTAAACATCAGTGTCATAAACCATATACCTAGTTCCATTCAAATCCCATAATCCAGCAAATTTAAATTAGCACTGAATGAAATCAGGCTCCCTATCTCTGAGGACTCAAGCCCCAAATATCTCTCCTGCAGACACAATATATACTAATCAATTGGCTCTCCTAATAGTCTACTTGAAGTCTCAGATTTTCTGAATCCCACAACTCAATACTTCATCAGAACAAAATGGGGACATAATGTGACTATTTTCTTTCTTAATACCTCTTCTTGATACATAAATACTAACTTCCCAGTTAGAGTACAAACTCCTAAGGACATGACTTTGTATGCTTCTTTTTCTCTACATGGTATTTTCTCTTCTTTCCTTTAAGCTCTGTAAAAAAGGCAGAGGAGAGTCACTCATCAGCACTACTATGTTGTACCGCCAGGACCCAGGACATAGAGACAAAGTAGAGGTAAAAAGATAAAGTGCAGAATATAAAATCACTAAACTCCCGAAGTTCATATTTTATATGCCATACCAGACACTTAAAATCAGAATGCCAAGAACTGTTAAATGAGCAATGTGCAACACTGTCTACATTTTCTTTCCTTCACAAGCTGTAAGAATAGAGAAATGTCACTACACTGGTATTCTACAATCCAAAGCATATTAAAATATAACCTGGAGACTCACTGTTAAAATGATTCCTGATTACTTTAATAAAGACCGCCCAAGATTAAAGATTTTTTAGGACAACTGCTACCTGACTTAGGAAAAACCAAATTTAATTTTAGAGAAGGACTGAAATATAAAATAAAATGAACCCATATCATGGTTCTTGCATGAAAGACAATTTAATAGTTGAAATCCCTTCCAGATTAAAAGGAAATCAATTTCAACATTCTATCATCTCTTTTTAAACTTGTTCAAACGTTTGAGAATTCAAATGTCCGAATGCTTTAAAGTTAGATAGTGAAGTAATGCTCTTGGAGTTCATAAGAGAACATTCCCAGCTCTGCAGTGCAATTTTTCAACTTTCTGGCATATCATGTTAATAGATTATCACTTAAAATAAAATTAATGTAAAATATGAGATATCATTTTGGAGTCACCAACTATTACCTTTCCTTCCAAGAAGATAATGTTATTTATCATGCCACAGATAAGTCTCTCATGCAGCACACACTGTCATA
Organism: Stenella coeruleoalba; assembly: GCF_951394435.1. NCBI lineage: Eukaryota > Metazoa > Chordata > Mammalia > Artiodactyla > Delphinidae > Stenella > Stenella coeruleoalba. The sequence goes on from NC_137153.1 coordinate 66,243,617, forward strand.
AATACACTGCTTCTGATGGTGTAGGCTAGATATGACTGTCCCCCAGACAATGATTCGTTTTTACTCAAGAAAATCAGTACAGTAAATAACTTTTCTTCCCTTAGAGACAATCATAGTGCTGGAGGCTGCTGCAACACAAAAACATAATATCTTCACAAATGTCTCCAAACAGTCAAGCTGAAAATCTAAGCCAAAGTTTCATTTAACAGCCTGTCAGTTTTCTGATGTGAAGCTAATGAATGCAGTGGCAAACAAATCCATCAAACCTAACATCAAAACAACGGTACTTCATCCCACCAAACGGAAAAATGAAATACAACCTGCAGGCCAGCTCTCTGATCCGTCCTAGCTAGGAAGCAGACCTGTGAATGCCACCACAGCTGCTGCACAGAAGTTACCACGGACTCCATTTCACCACAGACAGAAAGAACGTTCCAGGAACAGAAAACATTCATCTCGAATATACGGCAATATCTTAGTTCAACTGCTATGCAATCTGGTAGATATTTTTAAATCTCTACTAGAAAAAAATATATAGTGTTTCACTCTAGATTACTCTGATATTCAAAGCTAGAAAAATGCCTAAAATAACTGGATGATATGTTCCACTCATACTATAGCTTTGCAAATGGAGGTTTATTAAAAGCCCTTCTGCTCTTTATGAAAGCTCCTTGAAGACAAAGAAAACAAGTCCTTTTGTACAATCACGTAGCACAATTTCTGTTCCAGAGAAGAAACTCACTGGGCACTCACCAAAGCTGAACTCTGCCTATAAGTAGGCATATGGGTACGTGGCCACCTGGAACATTCCTCTCAATTTTTTTCAGTGAAAAACCTTAATTCTGATAAATTAAATGGGGGGGGGAAATTATACAACTGCTTTCTTAGGTAGGTGGGCCCTCTTAAGGCAAGGCCCTTCTCTTCTGGAGTATCATGCAGGATTTGGCTTGCTATATTTACTAGGTCAAGGCAAAAAAGAGCTGAATGATCCTAAAGAGAAGAGAGGGAAAGATAGAAACAAGAGGAACGGCAAGGCCAAGGGCATTAGCAGGAATTTTTAGAAACAAGGATAGTCAAATTAAGTTGCTATCATGGCTCATTTCTACCTATGTCTGTTACCTAAAGACCTTCTCCACAATCTAGGCACAAAAAAAGCCTTATGTGAGAGGTGAGGCAGTTTGGGTAGATAGTATAATAAAGAGCCGTCTGGACTAAGTGCTAGAATACAGGGAACATACCGACAGGCAGTAGAATATCCACATAATAATTATTGTTGTTATTATTATTATTTAGTTGAGAATATCAAAGGTTCAGGAATTTGCTGAAATTTGGAAGACGAGTATTTGGGACCACCACAAATAATGGCATGGAAGTTCTAGTCAATGTTAGCTATACTTTAAACAAAGAGAAGGTTTCATGAACCAATACCACATACCAAAAGGTCAGTAATACATTCAAAGGAAATCCACAGAAACCCCATCTCCTGTCCTGCTCCAGAGATGCCACCAGAGGTCAAGTAGCCAACAACAAAGGAAGCAGTCCTGGATCCCTTGCAGTGCCAACTCTACCCTCACTTCTGGCTCCCATCAAATAGGTCAGCCTCCAAGTGATGAATTCACAGATACATACATGGTGCCTGGTATAAAGCAGACAAGCATTACCTGAAAAAACAGAGCTCTGTCCCCATCTACATTAAGCCACCTGAATGGCTTAAAAGGTTCCTATTAACCAAAGCCTGCTGGCTGTTAAACAAAGACCACCAATAATATCAGTGAACCTGGGGTTATCTTTCCAAAATTATTTTTTAAATTAAAAAATAACCTCTGGGGGACTTCCCTGGTGGTCCAGTGGTTAAGAATCCACCTTCCAATTCAGGGGACGCAGGTTCGATCCCTGGTCAGGGAACTAAGATCCCACATGCCATGGGACAACTAAGCCCACATGCCGCAACTACTGAGCCCGCATGCCACAACTACAGAGCCCACGCGCTCTCAAGCCCGCGCACCACAACTAAAGAGAAGCCCGCATGCTGCAACGAAAGATCCCACATGCTGCAACGAGGATCCCGTGTGCCACAACTAAGACCCGATGCAGCCAAATAAATTAAATAAATTAATTTAAAAAAATAACCTCTCGTTAACAGCTCTTGTCTATGTTATGAAATTAGAAATATTGGTTTGTAATATATGAAATATTATCAGTAGAGATCCTTCACTCTGCACCACGTTAATTAATTAATGCCACACCACAGATACGTTATCAGATGATTTTATATACTCAAATCAACATGCGACGGGTAAAGCAGATGTCATTCCCCAGTGCTTCAACTATAAAAAGTATGCCACTATTTTTTAAATTATCCCCCCTAAATGCATAACTCATTATCACTTGTGAAAAATTACTGTTTTTTAAATAGTTATCATTTAGAATGAATTGAAGAAGACAAAGAATTAAGACTAACCAATTTGGCCATCATCAAAGTTAAAAGTCTTTAAGTACAATTCATAATTAATTCACTATACATTACATTTGTCCCCAGCAAAACACAAAAACTGCCCAATTTACAAATTTTCCTAAGATTAAAAATTACACATGTTCACACACACACGTAAATACACACACACACAATACAGTAAATTCATAAGGTTGCCTAAAGAAACAGAACTTGAAAATCAATAAAAATATGTGTCAAATAAGGGATAAAAGACAATAAAATCTTCCCTCAAAATGCCATCACGGCACATTATAACGTAAGCAAACTTAATTTAGAATAGCCCAGAAAAACATTAATACTGAGGAATAAATTTAAGAAAGCCTAAGGATGTTTTAGTGAAACATTCAAAATTGTATCCAAGATTAGTTTCCTATTTTTATGCAGAATAACCAAAATTCATTACACGAATCAAAGTAGATCCTTTTTTTTTTTAATTAATTTATTTTTGGCTCTGCTGGGTTTTTGTTGCTGTGCGCGGGCTTTCTCTAGTTGCGGTGAGCGGGGGCTACTCTTCCTTGCAATGCACGGGCTTCTCATTGCAGTGGCTTCTCTTGTTGTGGAGCATGGGCTCTAGGCGTGCGGGCTTCAGTAGTTGTGGCATGTGGGCTCAGTAGTTGTGGCTCGCGGGCTCTAGAGTGCAGGCTCAGTAGTTGTGGCACACGGGCTTAGTTGCTCTGTGGCATGTGGGATCTTCCTGGACCAGGGCTCGAAACCGTGTCCCCTGCATTGGCAGGCGGATTCTTAACCACTGCGCCACCAGGGAAGTCCCAAAGTAGAGTCTTAATACGTCACCATGTCAGTTATCAGTTGAAGCTCTCTGTGGTAGGTAGAATGCTGACACCCACACCCCCCACCCCCACTTGGTTCCACCCCTAACAGCAAAGATATCCATGTCCTAGTTCCTGCAATCTGTGAATATGTTATTTTTTATGACAAAAAGGATTTTGTGGATTGCTTGCTCTGAAATGTAGGGGACCAAAGCAAGGACCTGAGAGAGGCCTCTAGGAGCAAAGACCTGGTTGACAGGCAGCAAGGAAACAGGAACTCAGTCCTACAACTGCCAGGAACTGAATTCTGCCAACAATCTCACTGAGCAAGGAAGTGGATTCTTCATCAGAATCTCCAGTAAGGAATGCAGCCCTGCAAGCACCTTGAATTTTGCTGGTTAGACCAATGTTCAACGTATAACCTACAGGACTAGGAAACAGTACAAGAGTATTGTTTGCAACCACTAATTTTATGGTAATTTGCTACAGCTGCAATAGAAAACTAATACATTCTCAGAATAGCACCACCTCACCAAAAGTAAGGAAAGAGTGGAGACAACACCTAGAAACATCTCAAACACATGTAATTACAATTTTAAATTAACCGGCCCAAACTGCATTATAGCCATTGAATATTTTGTACCCAGTAAAAAAAAACCAGAACCAAGACAGTCATATCCCCTGACTAAATTGAATGATATAAATCAACACAGCATGAGTGGATACCCACATAGCTAAGTTATTTTCCTCCCAACAAATCTATGAGGTAGAGAGGGATTTTTAACCTATAGGAAGAAACGAAAAGAAGAAATGACTTTCCTGATGTTCTCTGGCTAGCAAGAAGATGAGCTGGGCCTCAAATCCCTGCCTCTTCCACTACGGGGCTCTGCTTCCTAACAGCCCCACAGGTCTGGGCTCCATCAGCTGAGAGAGACCTCAGAGAGGACCACTCCTGACCTCTCTTACTTGGTCACACTCCACTCCCACTCTGACCACCCGGAAAGGTGGAAATGCACTCAGGACATTTTAGTCTTGGGAAGAAGCCAATACTCAGAATTAGAACTGAAAGTTGTAGTAAACAAGAACCAACTAATTTTTCTGGTGACTGACAGCTGGGATAGCTGACTTATTATGTCAATGATTAAAGATGCAAACCATAAAATAACATACCTTGTTATAACCTCAGGGCTATGACACTGTTTTGATGCAGATACAAGCATTACTTTTCTGCAAAAGCACGGCAGTAGCTGACCAAGGTATGTACACCGGGCTTTCTGTTTTTTTATTAGGTTTACTGTATTATGAAGGATGCGTAAGGGAAAGAAGTAGTTCAGTTCTGCTCCTTTCTAAATTACCCCTCATAAATAAAAATTACTTAGAACAGAGAAAGTCTTCTAGCAGGAGATTTCTTTTATGTCACGAATTCATTCGAATGCTTTCTGAGTTGCTATACTTTTATTTTAATATATTATACAATTTTCTAAATACCTGTGTAAAATAAACCTAGAGTTGTCTTCCCTGAATATATTTCTATCCAAGTTCACTCAATGGTTCCACATGAAAGTTTTATCAATGTAGAATGAATAGTATTTGCCTGGACCATGCAGTGGCCAAGATAAGGCTATACAGGCTGTATGTGCCATTTTCCACCAAATATATGTCAATTTTACATACTCTGTAGTAAAACACACAGTTTCATTAAGAAACTGCCCTCTGCCAGCCTGTACATCTGCCTTAAAATCCACAGGAAAGGAAGCAATCTAATAGGAGCTACCATCACTTTGAAGATGTCCTCTATTTAACGCTGCAGGGGGGCAATTAATGAAATTTAACACAAGTTGCTTGTGAATGAAAATACACAGTTTGTGAACTAAATTAAATATACTGAGCAGGAGATGCAAATTTTTATACCAAATTTAACATTAAGATATATTACTTGTTAAAATACATTCTATACTATTACTTTCAAAAAATTCATTTCTACACTAAAGGCAGTTTGAATTATTTCTTCTTACCATCCTCCCTTCACCTCTTGTTAACAATTTTACCACTTTCCTCTGTAACTAGTTGTTTTCTAAGCCATGGACTGAACTCTAACATGGAAGGAGCCACATCTACCTAATATGGAGTCACAGGGAGCCACCAGAAAATCTCACGAGAAGACTGGTGGCTTAAGAAAGAAAGCACTGGTTGCTTAAAATTACCTCTCAAAGTAAATTGCTCCACATTAATCTCAAAACAGGAAAACACTGCTACAAATATTAATATAGCCTATGTAAAATAAATATATCTGTCTGGAATAAATTACTATGGTGACAAGCACACAACATCATTGAGAAAAAAAATAAATGCTGCATGTGCTCTTAGCTTTCCCACTATAATAATCAGAATACACATTTAATTTAAGCGTTTGGGGCATAACTTACCAATTTAGCAACCTTCCCATAGTCAATCCATCTGACAGTAGCAAAATTTGTAGATTCTGCACAGTTGAAACCATGATTAAAACCAGCATGGTAGCCATATGGGAAAGTGATCATAAATTCGCCAGCCTCCTGGGTGATCTGCAGGGTAGAAAACATATAATATTTCCCAATTATAAGACTTCCCAAATTGCAAATACAGTTAAAATGTATTTCCTATTAAAAAAAAGAAAAAATATGATGTCCGAGCTATAAAAGAAGTCCCCCCAGATCCTTTACTTAATCCTTTAATAGTTTTTCAGGAGACTTTTAAAAGAATTTTCTAAACAGGGTGTGACCTTCTGGCAATGTAGTTCAATCATTCAGTCCATGATCAAAGAAATTATATTCTATTTGAAGATGTCTTTGTTTTATGTTATTCAAATAAATTTGTTCTTATTAGCATTCAATATGTATATTTTAATACTTTAAAAATTCACATTACTGGAATTATATAACAGGACTATCATAACTGACATTTTTCAAGTTAGAGCTATAAAAACTTTGATAACACACGCTGAATATTATGAATTCTTGTTGCTAAAGAGTTGATAGTATTCACCAAATTATCCTTTCATAATACTTACAAAACATTCAATTGACTTCATTCCATTTAATAGTAAAATTTCTACCAAATAGTTATTCAAATATATGTATAATATATAAGTATGTATGAGTGGGTGAGTGCATTTTCAAATATAATTAAACTAGCTTGGGTAAATAAGCCAGCAGCCCAAAAGCAAAGATGAAAAATGTATTCAGTCCATTCCTAATTTTCAGATTACAGAAATTTGGTTTTTTTATAATCACCAAAGCATACAAAACACACCATGAGCTATAGAAATACAGTGAAGCTAAATTTTTCAGTGTTTTTTTTTAACTTGTCTACTCAATGCTAGACTATCAAATATATAACTCACTGATTCATTCAGTTACCTTGGTTCATTTCAGTCCTAAAATGTTGATAAATGAATATGTGAGTATGCACTTGTGTGGAAACATACAGGAGATACACTGTATAAATACAGGTGCACACACTGCAATTCAGTTACCATTTTAGGAATGCTAAAATGTTGTGTGTGGAAGTATTTTCTTTCTCAACAATTCTGAAATTTAGCTCATCACCCCCTCCCCTGTGACACCCCAGCAGGTGTTCTATTGCAATGAGTGGCAACCCAGCTGCCACCTGGCAGGAAGAGAATGGCTTATCAGTGTTCAACATGGTTCCAGTTCCATCATTCTGAGCCACGTTGAGAACAAAGCCTGATTCTCTCCTTTCCTGGTCTCACTGAATCTCATTAATTATAATTGTGCTTGGAAACTAGGCACTTCCTTGTACCATGTGATAAAACAAAACTCACTCTGCTCAACTGTTTCTAGCCCTATAAGGTGGAGGAAGAGGGTAAGTCTGTTGTCAGTGGGATAAGGAAAGTAGCTTCACTGCTCCACTGAATTCCACCTACAATCCTTCTCTACTCTCCCTAGAAAACCCTGTTCTTGCCATGTTGAAAAGTACCTGTTCCCATTAAATTGGACCCTAAATGTTATGCCTCTATATAATTTCTAGAAACAGGTCAATCCCAGTTAGCCAAAATATAAGGCAAATTTACTGCCTCCATGTAACAAACTGATATTTAAAAAAAAAAAAAGATATAGGGGTAGACAAGAACAAGTCCCTTTTATTTTAAGACTAACCAAGCATCATAATTCCATACGGCAAAAAATGTCAGAAAGGGTAGTGTACGTAATCAAAAAGCAGAAATTAGCTATTTGTTAAACATACTTTTTCATATATATGTATGAATATGTACAAATTCACTGAAAGAAGAAGAAAAAAATGTTAGTCCAACTGCAAAATGATTGCCTAAAGAGAGAAGGTTAAACTGAGGAGGAAGATTGTGTTATTATTATATATAACCTGTACTGTGCAAAGCCCCTCATATAGATCATCACTTTTCATCCTCATAGTAGCCCTATTAAGTGGTACTATTATTATCCCCATTTTCCAGATGAAGAGACTGAGGCTCAGAAAAATTATGTAGTTTACCCAAGTGACGGAATCAGAAATGAACTTGGGAAGTATAATTCTGAAGTCTGTGCTACTCTGTCCCAGGTTACATTATCATCATCAGAGAATAAGCTCCTTGAGGAGCACACAATCATCACACACCCTTCATCAAGGTGGAAGGGGAAATGGCAGTATTTCATATGAAAAACTGCAACTGCCAATCAGCCCTCTAAATTGCTGGTGTCTCACCATCTGTGGACGAGCACTCACCCTTCCACTTCCCACAAAAGCCACGAAATGTCCCATCCTCAAAAGACCAGATAAGAGCCTGGTGCATCTAGTGATCTACCAAATAGCACTTGAAGAGCCTCAGCCCAGAAAGGAGTGTGAGGCACCTGCCTCCTTCTCCCCAAATTTGAGAAAGAAGCTACAAACTCCAAAGGCCTCCATCCTGGGCAAATGAGCCAATCCCGCAGTCCTGCTACTTCACACAACCCCTCTCCAAAGAACAGCTTGATCAATTCCTATCACCAGCCCAAAACCCGCAGAGGTTTTCCTGCCTTGGAGGACTCCAGTCTACTCCTTCTCCTCTGCCTTCTAATATTTCAACTTAAATAAAAGTGCTTAATCAGGCTTATGCCAACCACCTGAAAGAACGTGCACTGACGATATGTCTGAGACTGGAAAGCCTGATGCCCAGAGGCATCTGCAAGTAAGACAAGGCCCGCCAGAAGGAATGGCCCCTCTGGGGGGGCGCAGCCTCTGACCTCTGTACCTGCAGTAGTGCTGCAGCCCACCCACACTTGTGGACCTTCTCCATAGTGCACATCTTCAAGGCACACTTTTTGTCATGGGTAAAAGTATGTGACTAAACCAGTGTTGAGAGCATCCTCATCACATAAGACAAGTATGTCTCATGCATGACTACTGCACAGCCTGTTTGTGAGAGAGCGGGACCACCTCAAGTTGGAGAATGTTTCTTCGTCCTTGCAAAAATTCTACTTTGAACAAAGCCTGGGCTGGGGGTGGTGGGGGAGGGAGGTGGAAGACAGGACTTTAAGGGCCTGAGATTAAGAAGAGGGAAAGATTTAGTCACAAGTGAAAAGCTTCTAAGGTGGAAAACAGCAAGGATTATGGGAAGACAGTCAAATAAAAAATGAAAAAGGGAGTGGAACTATTTTTTAATGTTTCTGAAGTAGCTAAGGTCTTAATCCTCCTCCAACTGAGAGAGACCTTTTATTTATCTGGTCAAAAGCTTTTTTCATTTCAGTTTCTTCACATAAAAATGCTCATGCTCTGTAATAATTCTGACCCAATTACTACCCACAGACACAAAGAAAGAGGGATCTAGCATGTACAGAGTCTTACAGAACTTAATCTTCAGAAATACCCCAAGAAGCAATATCTGATTATTAAATCATCAGGCAATTTTATCCATAATGAAATCTCAGTTGTATTATGTCTGAATGTGTTTAGAAATAACATACTGGCACCATAATCACTGATTCTAACCAACCAAACTGCTAATAAAAATTGCTCTGATTTCTTTAAAAAAAAGAAAAATAGATCACATACACATAAATTTTGTTGCTCATATAAGAGACTTCAATGGAGGAGAGCTATATATCTTATTCTCTCAAATGTGCTACATTTTACTTTCAGTATTGTTGTAAGTGAGCTAGAACTGCATGAAATCTCTAGTAAATGCATCTTGAAATAAAAGAAACTTCAAATTAATATTTAGGTAAATAACTGTTACCTAAATAAAACATGAATCTGAATTTTTCTCCCCACATCCTAAAAATCCTACCTGAAGTCAAAGATATATTAGTTTATGTTAAATTTGTCTTAAATATGAATACTATACACATTAAATGCATTTTTTAAAGAGTAACACTAATATACCTTGTCAAAGGGAATACCATATTTCTTCAATACTGAGGGAGATATCAGTGTCATCTTGTGGCGAAGAAATGCATCACACCCTTGAGAACTGCTTGGGAAAAAACCTAAATGGAAACAGTAATTATAAGCAGTAATGTGTCAATTAAGATAAAATTTCAAATCTTTTTTTAAGCTTATGTTCTAGTACTCTTATAGAATGACAGCTTTATGTAAATATAGACCAAGTCCACCATCAAAAACCCTGGTACTAAAAACCAGAGTCAGAATTATTAAAAATGAAACAATACATATTTATATAACCAAGGGTTGACCTTTTTTACAAAAAAAAGATCTGCCAAGAGTTGTTTGCATGATATTAAATGACTAAACCTACAAATTCCAATTTGTAACAGATCTGAACTCAATCTACCTATTAACTGATAAATGGACAAAATATTAAGGGAAGGTAGAAGAGGAAAATCTGCATTTTAACAGGGGAATCTCTCATTTTAGACTCCTAGAAGCACTTGTCCCAATGCCTGGCATACAGTAGACACAGCAGTTTCCCACCCTTGTTTCTTTCTGATCGATTTTAAATAGTTTAACTGCTTCTAGTTTCCTGAAGTAACTCCCAACCAGGGCCAGTCAAAAGCTTGGAAACCTGTCTCACCAGCCTGTATGGGAACAGTACATACTGTTTTGAGGACTCCTTTAAATGAAGAAGCTAAACATGCAGAAACCCTTTCATTCAACAGTATATTATGCACTGAAACACAGTTGTTTCTCTCCATCTCTGCCTTCAATCCTGCAGTCTGTCTGAGGCAGACTCTCATTAACCCAGTTATGTAAGCTAGAGGAAAATGAATGTGCCTGATACCCTGTTCTTTACCTTCCTCACTCAGAGGGAAAAACCACCACACTGAGAACGGGAAAGCAAGAAGAGAAAGACAAGAGAAACATGGAAGAGACAGAGGAGAATCAGAGAGAGGACCCAGAAGGAACACAGAACTCACCAGGAAAGCATGTGTGATGTAGCTGGGTAAAGTGGGAAGAAGCACAGATGCTGTTTAACTCCTCCACTACCAAAATGAAGGCCACTGGAAATGCTACTTACCTAACTCTGTGGCTCACTACGTATAAACAGCTCAAGAATATGACCAGTCTGATGAAAGAATTACCAGCGCTCATTACCTAATCATGAACCATTTTAACCTCATAGAATAGCAAGGTTTTACAGGAATAGTTTTAAAGTAAACAAGCCTTTATTGATGCCACCATGGAGTACGTGAGGCCACAGATCATCAGAAGGAAACAAATGAAACATCTAAAAAAAAGCCATTAGGGTATAAAGAACCACCTGCAAAGAGCAGTATATTCTGCTTAAGCATCTACACCTGGATTTTTAAGATGAACAGACAGAAATATTTAAAAAGTACAACCAACAGAAACATCAGAAATACTATCATTCGCTACAATACCAATGGGAATAAAAGGAATAATTGTGCCCTATCTGGTCATTTAATGCAGCCCTCCGTTTATGGTTAATATTCATAATACATAAATAGAAAATAACCTTTGAAAGAATGCAGACCTTAGTGAATGGTGAGAAAGTACCATATAATGCAACAGCCGTATCTATACAATAAGATGTCCTGAGCCTACACCACAGAGAGTAAAGCACAGCAGGGCAGTCCCCAAGCACATAACCCACGGAAAAGTTTTAGCAATACAATTTAAATAGATCTATCAAACTTTTCAAATCTGTAACTCTGTGCAGCACTGCATGAATTAAGTTTTAAATTAAAATCAATGAAGAAAGAGGAGTCTACTTAATTTTCTTTTGATATGGATTTGTAATCAGGACCTGAACAATGTGATGACTGGTCGTTAGTTAAACTGGAAAACCACTGAAGGAAGGCAATTTGCCATATGTTAAGAACTTCATATTGGTTCAGAATTTATATTTTCAATAGGTTATCAGAATTATATTTCACATCGCCCTGGAAAACACCTCATAAACCACAAATTATGACATAATGTATGTGTCTCAAAATGAATTTTACCTTAAAATACCTGCAGAAGTACATGGTTCACACTCACCCTCACTCCACCATTTCTTAAAAATATTTTATTCAATATATAAAGAAGCCAATATAACCAGAATACTATTTGATACAAAATGATAATATCTTTTAAAACTCAGAACTATGCTGGCTAAAGGAATGTTAGCAGCTTTCATAACAAGTGAAAAAAACAAATTTGGAATCACATATATGAAATATAACAAAAATAGATCAGATAGAAAAGATAAAATTTAATTAAAAATTCAATTTAAGACAATGAGTTTTTTGAAAGTCACCAAATAAAGAGAAAACAAGGTATGTGTTAAAATTTTTGCAAGTTAAGTTCTTTAAAATATGCCTTTCAGAACCTTTTTTTTTCTATTCTAATATTTACTTTCTTAATGTGCTTTTTTTCTAAGTTTTCAATTTGGAAAGAATTTATTTGGAAGAAGTCTGCTCTTAAACTTACCATATTTGAATGTTACTACTGCAACATTCTGTAAGACTTTCCAATTTACCAGTCACATAATTGGAGAATCCACTCTTTCATAATCTTGAAAACCAGGAAGTTCCAATAAAGAAACAGTTCTACACTGACCCCTCAAGTATCTAGTAGTGGACATAGCAGCTAGCAACTCACTACCACACCTCACATACCCCATGGCCATCAGGTAACATGCCAGGTGTAGAAGAACACACAGAATAAACCTGGCACATCTTTCTGAGCATCTACTTATGTCATGCTAAATTACGTGGTTTATATTTGCATACAAACAAACGTATTAAGGGAGCAAGATGCAAAATCTGCATGAGTGTTGTGGAGTGGTAGGGTTTCACTCTCCTCCCTTGTAGGGATATTTTGGTGGAAGCATTTGAGAGGCAGCCTACTGTGAGGTGCAAACTATGTTATGGGATTTTGTGTAAACCTTGTCCAATCTCCTCTTACAGACACCTAACACACACGCTTACTTGAACACCAAATTTCCTCTCTCATTTACTGCTCACAACATACACCTTCTCATTGCTATTAAATAGCAGACCTAAGTTTTAGATGAAAAAACGTAACTGTTTGAACTATTTGAAGTCACTCTCATCTTGTCCACATGGCTAGCAAAATAAAAGAGATTAACAGTTAAGAATCCCTACAGAGACATGGATTCCTAGCACAAGTCCAACAACTCATATAGCCTTGTCTGGTCCCATAATCTCTCAGCTCCTCAATTTCCCCATTCATATAATCAGGATGCTAGTACTACCTTCCTCAGTGGGGTCTTTTTTTTTTCCCAGCATCAAGATACAATTGACATATAACATCATATAAGATATACAGTATAATGATTTGATATATGTATATATTGTGAAATGATTACCACGTTAAGTTTAATTCACATTCATCACCTAAAAATAGTTATAGCTTTTTGTGTGATGAGTAGCTTTAAGATCTACTCTTTTGGCAACTTTCAATACAGTATTGTTCATTATAGTCACCACAGGGTACAGTACATCCCCCAGAACTTACTAATCTTATAACTGGAAGTTTGTACCTTTAGACCCCCTTCACCCATTTTCCCCACCCCCTGCCTCTGGCAACCACCAAACTGTTCTCTGTACCTATAAGTTTGGTGTTTTAGATTCCACACATAAGTAACATCATACGGTATTTGTCTTTCTGTATCTGACTATTTAACTTAGCGTAAGGACCCCAAGATTCATCCATGTTGAAAGAAATGGCAGGATTTCCTTCTTCCTTATGCCTGAATAATAGTATATTGTATACATATATATGTATAACACTTTGCTTTATTCATTCACCTCTTGATAGACACTTAGGTTGTTTCCATGTCTTAGCTACTATAAATAATGCTGTAATATCAGGGGTGCAGATATATCTTTAGGACAGTGATTTCATTTCCCTCAAATATAGATCTAGAAGTAGAACTGCTGGATCATATGTCAGTTCTACTTTCAATCTTTTTCCACAGTGGCTATCCTCACTGGGTGGATCCTTATGGGAATCCAGTGAGATAATGCACAAAAAACTTAGCCATTATCAAAAAGTGGAAACAACCTAATGTCCATCAACTGAAAAATGGAAGAGCAAAATATGGTATATCCTTACAACGAAATATTAGTCAGCTATAAAAAAATATGAGGTACTGCTATAAGTTATAACATAGAAGAACACTACATAAAAGAAGGCAGACACAAAAGATCACATATTATATGATTCCATGTATATGAAATATCCATAATATGTAAATACCTAGACAGAAAGCAGACTGCTAATTGCCAGGGGCTGGGGAGGGGTGGGAGGAAATATAGCATGACCAATTAAAAAATACAGGGTCGGGACTTCCCTGGTGGCACATTGGTTAAGAATTCGCCTGCCAATGCAGGGCACACAGGTTCAGTCCCTGGTCCAGAAAGATCCCACATGCCTCGGAGCAAATAAGCCTGTGAGCCACAACTGCTCAGCCTGCGCTCTGGAGCCCACGAGCCACAACTACTGAAGCCTGCGTGCCTAGAGTCCATGCTCCGCAACAAGAGAAGCCACCGCAATGAGAAGCCCGCGCACTGCAATGAAGAGTAGTCCCTGCTCACCGCGACTAGAGAAAGCCCGCGTGCAGCAACGAACACCCAACGCAGCCATAAATAAATAAATAAATAAATAAATATAAAATAAAGGGTTTCCTTTTAGGGTGATAAAAATCTCTTGGAACTAGACAGAGGTGATGGTTGCACAATATGAACATACTAAAATGCCATTGTATTGTACACTTCAAAACGGTTAATGGTTTATTTTACATTTTGTGAATTTAAAAAAATAATAAAACTTAGTCTACTTGACACATAGTAACATTCAATGAATAGTGGCCATTATTATTATCCCTGTTACTCATTTCCACCATGTTGACTCTAGTTATCATGTTAGTTCAACAAATCTTCCATTTCCACCATGATAAGGAACATGTACTCCAGCAATCCCAATAGAGCCCTGAAACCCTAAAAGCATCCCACAATAACATTTGCTAAGACTGCCAAAGTCCTGCTGGGAGTTTTATAGCATGAGGATGCACAGAATCACATAAGCCCTCTCAAGAACCAGGTGCTATACACATCCAAGGATGCCCTGTATTCAACGTAAAAGTGATCAGATGTGAGAAGCACTATTCTAAGTGAAAGAAATAAGATAGAAACGTCTACACATTGTATAATTCCACTTTTATGGCATTCTAGAGATAGAAATCAGATTAGTGGCTGCAAGTGGTTGCTGGTGGGAAGAATTAGTTGCAAAAAGTACAAGAGAACTTTTGGGGGTACTGGAAATGTTCTATATCTTGATAGTGGTGGTAGTTATACCACTGTATATATTTGTCAAAACTCACAAAACTGTCGGGGCTTCCCTGGTGGCACAGTGGTTCAGGGTCCACCTGCTGATGCAGGGGACGCCGGTTCGTGCCCTGGTCCGGGAAGATCCCACATGCCGCGGAGCGGCTGGGCCCGTGAGCCATGGCTGCTGAGTGTGTGCGTCCGGAGCCTGTGCTCCGCAACGGGAGAGGGCACAACAGTGGGAGGCCCGCGTTCCGCAAAAAAACAAAAACAAAAAAAAACCCTCACAAAACTGTATAGTTAAAGGGGGTGGCTTTTACTGTAAGTGTATTTTACCTCTATTAATCTGACCTAAAAAATTATTAAATGTTTTTAAACTGTTTTAGAAATAGAGCAGATATACTCTAAAAATAGTGTGCTCTTTCCTTCAAATAAGAAGTTTTGCCAACTGTCAACTGGTTTACATTTTCTAATATATTAGCTATTACTAACTATTTTTAAATCCCAATCTCATATGATAAACACATGCTGCTACTATTAAACCAACAAAGTTTTAGCCTTGGAAAAAAACTTTAAAATCATAGTAACATTTTCTATAGATATACAAACACTAGTTTGGAGAAGCTGACGTTAGTTATTAATTGCTTAGGAAAGAAAGGAAAAAGAGAGGAAAGCAGAGGGGAAAGATGGAGAAATCAGACATGTAGAGTGTATGTCCACACTAGCAATAGATTTAAGACAATTTAATTTTAATATAATTGAAATTTACCCAAGTATGCTTTGATAGAGTTTTATACAAGCGTACCTCAGAGATACTGCAGGTTCCGCCTGTTCCAGACCACCGCAATAAAACAAACATTACTGTAAAGCAAGTCACAAGAATTTTTTTGGTTTCCCAGTGCATATGTAATTATGTTTATACTATACTGTAGTCTATTAAATGTGCAATAGAATTATGCCCCAAAAATGTACATACCTTAATTTTTAAATACTTTATTGCTAGAATGCTAACCATCATCTAACACTTTCGTGAGTTGTAATCTTTTCGCAACTCACCAATCACAAAACAAACATAATAATGAAAAAGTTTGAAACGTGAGAATTACCAAAATTCACACAGAGACAAGGAGTGAGCAAATGCTGTTGGAAAAATGGAACCAATAGACCTGCTCAACACAGGGTTACCACATTCAATCTGCAAAAAAAAAAAAAAAAAAAAAAAAAAAAAAGTGCATTATCTGCAACTCGAAATAAAGCGAAGCACAATAAAATGAGGTAGGCCTGTAATGGTTTTTGCAATATTCATATGACTGATATGAGGCTTAAAAAATATAGTAGCCATATAAACGAATGGTGATGAAAAGGACATAGGAAAAGAATATGGAAGGAATGCTTCTGTGGGAAATACTTTTACAAAGATGTATTTGATTCACATATGAAATGTCTTAACATGCTTCTTAATGAAAAGAACTAATGAGCTACATTATATGGGGAGAAACCTGGTATTTTTACCCACATTCCTAGTTAAGAGGTCAACATTAGAGGTTTAAGCTGTAGTTGACCTCTCTGTCCTTCCTACCGTTCGCTGAGCAATTAATAATTGGGTAGAAAGTTATCACATTGCAGGCCTCACTCTGCTCCACGTGTCCTGTAATCCATCAACATCTCTACTGGAGAGACAAAGCTCCATGGAGCTCTCTAGGAGGAGCGCCAGGAGAAATTCATACTGACCGTGGTATCGAGAAGGATGGTGGTTCTCCTAAACAAGTGCCTTATTTTTAACTCTTGAACACAGTGCAGTGAGTAATGGGAAAGTTTTTTCCACTTCAAACTGGTTGGCAGAACACTTAGAGTTAAAACTTCCACCATTTAACAGGTATATAGACCATTACACATGGTGTTTTACTGCATTCCTGAGACCGCTTTGTTTCAGCTCCAGCTTTTTCCCACCTTGACACGACATATGGACCACACACGCGTAGGTCACCCAGGACACCTCAGGCCAAGCACTTTGGCACAAACAGGTCAGTCAAGCTAAACAGGATTTTCCTGCCTCAGCTTCCCTCCTCCACACCCCCCAGAGAATCAAAGAACTCTTAATTTCCTTCCATAGTAATCTTTCCCTGCTAGCTGGCATTCCCCTCCTGAATTTTCCTCCCCATTCCCTACCTGTCACTTCTCAGAACTGTCTTTCACCACACATTCTAATTACTCTAACGTGGTGTATGTTATGTATTACTGTCCAATGTTTAAAATCCTACTAGGAACATGGTTGGATATAAAATATTCAAAATTAAACATAGTGTGATATTTGACATCAAAATATGAGGAAGTTAAATTTAGGGATTGTTTCACTATTCTTAATGTAACAACTGATAGGAAGATGAAAATAAACATACCCTGACACACCACACATTGATCTCCATGCCTAAAGCATGAGTTAGGCATGAAGGCAGAGGATATATCGCTGGACTTTTTCATTTTTTAGGGCTTAGGGGCCCCCTAAAATTGATTATTCATAATCAAGGATATTTTATTTATTAGCCTTTCAAAACCAAGCATCTTAATATAATATTTTCAGGCCACAATGTAAATGAATGCTTAAGGGAATTATATATTTATCATTTTGAGAGCTGATAAAAGTATATTTCCTAATTCCAAGTCAGAGGTATGAGAACAGGTCAATTTAGAATGTTTATAAAATTAAAATGACTTGTTATTTAATGCTAATCTTCTAGTCTCTTGATAGCAGTGGTTCATGATCTCTTTTGGAGCAAACCCTCTTAATGGATTTGATGATAGCGTCCCAGAAATCCACATATATGCCCAATTTTGAATATAGTTTCAGAGAGTCCACAGACTGCCTGCATCCCACGCACAGACCCTTTGTCCACCTCCTGGAATAGGGATCCCTGCAAATCAGGCTAAGACTCTGTTCCACAGGTTTAAACTCAAGACAACTAGTCATTTAAAAACATACATACACACACACACACCAAAATTAACTGCTTAAAAAAACTTGAACTAAATTAATCCTTCATAACAATGCTTCATCCATTCCTTTTTACTGTCGCTTTTTTAAGAAGTCAAAATGAAAACACTTGCTACAGGTAAATATAAGCCTCCAAAAGAACCAGTGTATTTGACTCTACCATACTGTCACTTAAAACAAAATTCCTGCTGATCATTCACATTTCCAAAATCTGTTGCACAAAGTCCTAACTCACATATTCTTTTCCCAGTAACCAAAATTTTGACCAAAGTAAAGCATCTTCAATTTTTTAAAAATATTAGCACTTTATTAACAATGAGAGACCAATGGAATACAGTTACTCTCAAAAAAATTTAGCTGCTCCCAATTTACTTTAATCCATATCTTCCTTAACTTAATAGAACCACAAAGATAGTCTTATTTCTAAAATAGATGAGATTTAGACATTCTTAAAACTGAAAATCTTCAAAACTGTCATTTATGATTTAATATTATATCTCTATTCTCCTTTATACTTTCCATTCAATTGTATCAAGCCAAAAATTAGGAAGAATGCAACGGCATTACAGGCGAACATAACAAGTATAAAAATTGCAACAATTCACTTGAGATTTTTTATTACATTTATGTCTACGTAATATTGGAAAAAAACCTGTATAGATGAGAAAACAGCTGAAGGGCAAAATCAAACTCCTGGCTTTATTTAGATGCAAGCATAACGTCTTTCAGATAAAATATTTGTAGGTGCCACAGTCAATCAAAATTTCAATAGAAACCAAAGATGAAAGCATTCATGCATAAAAGGCAAGTGTGATAATTATGATGTTCAGACAAGATAATGGAAAATATCCGAGGCTGCTTTTCATTTTATGTATCAAGTGCTGCCTTGACCTAGACAACCTATAATGCTCCATCTCATTTACTGCATTATTTTATCATTTTAATTACTTAGCAGAACTCAATTAATTTGGTTGGCATCTGGTCAGCAGATAGAAATCCTCCACTGTCCTATAGGGTCTTTTCCCTGAATCATTTCTCAAAATAATGCTGCAATAAGTTTTCAAAAAACATGCAATTGAGTTTAAAGTTCTCGTTCAACCTTCAAGTTTATTAATCTCTTACTGATTAAGCAAATGGCATCCATTTTCCTGGAATGTCATTTTCAGACAGTTTACGTCAAAGTGCTTACAGACAGTTTATAGCAAAAACTTTAGCATGTGAGTCCATACTGTAAAATTTACACTGGCTCCATTTTAAAAGTTCTCTGGCAATGAGTTGAACAGAACATGGTAGAATGATTATCACAGGGACGAGGATAGTTCACAGCATATAGATTTAGCACAAAGTTCATTGCCAGGGTATTTAAGGCTTATGGTAATCATTTTCTAAGCTGTGCTCTAATCTATTATCCAGAACCAGGATTCATCCACCTTAATATTCATGAAAATAGTCCCTAACAAAGTTCAAGATTACAATTACATTGCTATTATTACTATAATGTATTATGTTATAAAAACACTGTCTTTATAGTTATTAGCCTGCCAAAATTATAATAATGCGTATTCTTACAAACGTGATACTCTAACTCTAATTTGGAGGAAAGTAACTTTTAGATATCATTAACAATTTCTGTTCAGAACTGTCAAATCAAAGGACGGTGTTTCTCAGTGTCCCCATTTCATTATTAAATGAAAGCATACATAATGCAGGAACAAAATTCCTTTTCTACTAGAAGGCAACCCTAACATACCAATGAAACTTAGATCAGCACCTGACTGAAAAGACAATGCTCCCTGAGGATTCAATTCTGAATAAAGGCATTCTGAATGAGACTTCTGTCTTATCTTCAGTTGTCACTCAGTGGAACTCCACTTTCCCCTGGAAATAAGTCACTACCAGTCTACATCGTCCTTGGTTAGGGTGGCTAGCAAAACAGAAAAAGAGGGTAACGGGGTGAATATGATTCTCCTCCCTTGCGGGAGCAGATGAGAACAAAGTTGCCTGGCATATCCTTAAGGCAGGGAAGAAAAGTAGAAGGTGCTCTCTGTAGACACAAGTGGTCACAGAGTGAAAGCAATTGATAGAGTTCCCAGAAGAATGACTCAACCTGGCCCTTAAGAAGACAGACAGCGTTGAAGGAGGTGTAACTGCATGAAGGTCGTCAAAAGGTACAAACTTCCAATTATAAGATAAATAAGTACTAGAAATGCAATATATAACATGATAAATACAATTAACACTGCTGAATGTTATATACGAAAGCTGTTAAAAGAGTAAATCCTAAGAGTTTTCATCATAAGGAAAAAAATTTTTTTCCATTTCTTTATTTTTGTATGTATATGAGATGATGCGTGTTCACTAAACTTACTGTGGTAATCATTTCATGATGTATTAAGTCAAATCATTATGCTGAACAGCTTAAACTTATAACGTGCTATATGTCAAGTACATCTCAACAAAACTAGAAGAAGAAAAAAAGAAGATGGACAAAGCCTTAAAAAATAAAAATTCAAGTTCCAGTAAAGTATGTTTAATTTTAACAGTCTAAGAAGGCATACAATATCATGCTCATCCAGTTAGCTGGGGACATTCACCTTCATACTTCAGGCACTCTCAGGCCCAGGGGGCCAAATAAAAATGAGGGGGTCAAAAAGAGATTTAACACAACCCTTTGGTGAAATGATATGGCAACATGGAAAGTACTCATAAAACACCTATAGCCCAAGATGCAGCATCAGTACTCCTTGGAATTTATCCCAAGGGTACAACTAAAGGAAGAAAAAATATTATTGGCACAGTGATGTTAAGTACACTATAAAAAAGAGAAAAAAATTTGGAAATAACCAAAATAGGTTAAGTGCAATCAGTTGACAAAAAGCTAAGCAGCCAACTAAAATAATCATGAAGATTATGCAACAGGGAAAAATATGCACACATTAATGTGAAAAAATTAAAATTACTCAATGAGAGAAATACTTAAATGCCAATAACTTGAAAAGAATAAAATTAACACAGTGATATTCTACACTGCAAAAATATTGGTTTGGCCAAAAAGTTCATTAGGTCTTTTCCGTAAGATGGCTCTAGTAGCACTTAGTTGTCTTTAACTTCATTCGAAACAATTTTGTTAGATTGTATTGTGACAGCTGTCATATCAGGCGTGCATTTAAAAAAAAAGCTTATCAAAACTGGTGAATTTTGTGTAGCTATTTTAATATTGAAGATGGAAAAAAAAGCAAAATTTTCAGCATATTATGCTTTATTATTTCAAGAAAGCTAAAAACAACTAAAATGCAAATAAAAGATTTGTGCAGTGTATGGAGAAGGTGCTGTGACTGACTGAACGTGTCAAAAGTGGTTTGCGAAGTTTCGTGCTGAAGATTTCTCGCTGGACGATGCTCCACGGTCAGGTAGAACAGTTGAAGTTGATAGTGATCAAATAGAAACATTAATTGAGAACAATCAACGTAATACCATGCAGGAGATAACCGACATACTCAAAATATCCAAATCATTTGCACCAGCTTGGTTATGTTCATCGCTTTGATATTTGGGTTCCACATAAGTTAAGCAAAAAAGCCTTCTTGACCGTATTTCCGCATGCGATTCTCTACTGAAACCTAACGAAAACGTTTTGTTTTTAAAACAAATTGCGACGAGTGATGAAAAGTGGATACTGTACAATAAAGTGGAATGGAAGAGATCGCGGGGCAAGCAAAATGAAACACCACCAACCACACCAAAGGCCGGTCTTCATCCAAAGAAGGTGATGTTGTGTATAAGGTAGGATTGGAAGGGAGTCCTCTATTATGAGCTTCTTCCGGAAAACCAAACAATTAATTCCAACAAGTACTGCTCCCAATTAGACCAACTGAAAGCAGCACTGGATGAAAAGCGTCCGGAATTAGTCAACAGAAAACGCATAATCTTCCATCAGGATAATGCAAGACCGCGTGTTTCTCTGATGACCAGGCAAAAACTTACAGCTTGGCTGGGAAGTTCTGATTCATCCACGGTGTTCACCAGACGTTGCACCTTCGGATTTCCATTTATTTCAGTCTTTACAAAATTCTCTTAATGAAAAAAATTTCAATTCCTGGGAAGATTGTAAAAGGCACCTGGAACACTTCTTTGCTCAAAAAGATAAAAAGTTTTGGGAAGATGGAATTATGAAGTTGCCCCAAAAATATCAGAAGGTAATGGAACAAAACAGTGAATATGTTGTTCAATAAAATTCTTGGTGAAAATGAAAAATGTGTCTTTTATTTTTACTTAAAAACCAAAGTAACTTTTTGGCCAACCCAATACCTCAAAAACAAAAAACCTATCTAGATGAGAAACAGAAAGCAAGTTTACCTTGAGCTAGTCTTTCCAGTCGTTTTCCATGCTCTGGGGGTATTGCATACCTAAAATTTTAAACACAAATAAAAATTTTAGATTTATAATTGTTCAGCTAGTATCCTAAGGACATCTATTCCTAAATAATGTCATGTAAAAAAAAAGTCAACCCCAGGGACTTGCCTGGTGGCTCAGTGGTTAAGAATCCGCCTGCCAGTGCAGGGGACATGGGTTCAATCCCTGGTCCGGGAAGATCCCACATGCCACAGAGCAACTAAGCCCACGTGCCACAACTACTGAAGCCTGTGCGCCGAGAGCCTGTGCTCTGCAACAAGAGAAGCCACTGCAGTGAGAAGCCTGTGCACCACAACTAAGAGTAGCCTCCGCCCGCCGCAACTAGAGAAAGCCCACATGCAGCAACGAAGACCCAATGCAGCCAAAAATAAAAAATATATAAAAAAATAAATTTATTTTTTAAAAAAAAGGTCAACCCCAAACTCCACTTAGATGAACTAAGCAGAGATTAGAGAACCAAACACAGAACTGTATCTCTTGTACACTAAACAGAAGAAAAATAAACTTAAATCACCTATTTCAATGTCCCAGCTCACCATTCCAACCACATTTTACACATTAGGGAACAAAGGCCCAAGGCCAGCAAACTGCTTGGACATGGGGCACCTGGCCACAGCATGGAGTTTAGAACCTCCCTTGTAACACTCACAGCACCCCAGCGATCCAGGGCTATTTTTGGTTGTATATTTTTTGTTTTGCATTTGGTTAGTTTGGCCTTTGTTTTTAAGCAAAAAAATTTTTTTAAAGTTTTTATTTTTTTTAATTTATTTATTTTTGTCTGCGTTGGGTCTTCGTTGCTACGTGCGGGCTTTCTCTAGTTGCGGCGAGCGGGGGCTACTCTTTGTTGCAATGTGCGGGCTTCTCATCACGGTGGCTTCTCTTGTTGCAGAGCACAGGCTCTAGGCGCACAGGCTTTAGTAGTTGTGGCTCACGGACTCTAGAGCACAGGCTCAGTGGTTGTGGCGCATGGGCTTAGCTGCTCTGCGGCATGTGGGATCTTCCCGGACCAGGGCTCGAACCCGTGTCCCCTGCATTAGCAGGCGGATACTTAACCACTGCGCCACCAAGGAAGTCCAAAAAAAAAAGTTTTCTTTAAAAATAAAAACCTTTTAAAATGCTTTTTTACTGACAAGCAGGATAGAACATGAAATTATTAATAGTAACATTTATATCTCCACCAAACCTTTCTAAGAACACTGTACTTTTCAAATAGATTTTAAATAAAAATTTACCAGCCATAAAAAAGGCAGCTTTGATTTATTTCACAATTATGTGACTTTTAAAATCTTGATTATAGAAAAAAGAATTGTTGGGAATTCCCTGGTGGTCCAGTGGTTAGGACTCGGTGCTCTCACTGCCAGAGCCTGGGTTGGATCCCTGGTTGGGGAACTAAGATCTGCAAGCCATGTGGCATAGCCACAAACAAAAAAAGAAAGAAAGAATTGTTCACCCTTGGAAAACAGAAATTCTTCTTCAAGTATTACTCATTTCTAGTTCCTGGTGTTTTCAAAAGTTACATACTTGATTTTATTTACTGTGAACTTACTAACAAATTTTAAAACAATAATCTCAAGTTAAATGATCATTTCATGTTTTAAATAAGAATATATTACTCTCCAGACCTACATTTGCTGTTTACTAGCTCAATATATATTAAGTACAAGTTACTTTTTTACTAAAATAACTTTTCTCATTCTACTTAACACCACACTTGGTTGCATTTAATGCCACTGATAACATATGCAGAACTTAATTGGATCCGTTGTAACTAGGCAATTCTCTAAAAGAAAATTCAACCATATATCCTGTTGCTTCAGGCACCGTTAATGAAATTATTCCAACTGAATTGGGAAGATAAAATTTTAGCATAACTAAATGACAATCACCCAACATGTATTTATACACTGGCCACTTCTCAACAATTTTTAATCCCTGGTTTACATTGCCAAATATACCCAGAAAAGGACACACACACACACACATACACATGCATGCCCCAGACAAGCATAACGTACATGCTAACACATGCACGTGTATACACACACAGGCATGCACTCATGTAAGGGCTGGACATGGAGATATTTATATATCCAGGTTCACTTTTTTTTAAAAATGGTATCAAAGTTAAAGTTCATTAACCCGAAATTTAACCATCTGCTCACAGAAAACATAAGTAAATATAAATTTATATATAAACATAAATATAAGGATAAAAAATACACTTGACATAGTCTTTCAATTGATCTTCACAACTCTATGACAAAAATCACATAGCCAACACATAGTAAACACATCTCTTAAAAGGGTTCTAGTAAAAATTCTCTGGAGGCTAATCATCAGAAAGATTTTTTCCATACATTATACATGTATCAAAAATTCTTTAGATTAGACACATGACTTGTAAGGCACTGAGTGTGTCCCCTCAATGCAGTTTGACCATTACAGGTGGGCGCCCACCTTCTGTTGTATCCTTCCAAACTACCCTCCATGGTGTGCCAAAGTCATCTTTGCAAACTACAGATCTGTTCATGACAAAACCCTGGGCCTTCAGTGGCTGACTTACCTGAAGGATAGAAGCTGAACTTTTTTTCAGGACACACAGACCTGCTGCGATCCTGACACCTCTTCAGTTGCACCTACTGACCAATGTCCCAATCAAATCCTGCTCTTTGGTTTACCAGACCACTTGAATGTCCTTCCAGTGCCTTTGTTACTTTATACCACCACTACTTTCCATCCCCTATTTCTGGGATTTACACACCCTTACCATCCCTGTCCAGCCAACAAAACCTCCTCTCCTTTTTCTCCACTCAGCTTGAGTCACCCCCAGGGAGAGCTCCACACTCCTCCTTTTGCTCTATCAACCACACAGAAGACAGGTTTCCACCATGGTACTCAGAATTTAATTTTTTTACCTTTCTGCCTCCCTCTCTCCTTTCAACCTCCCTAGGGGCAAGGACCAGTGTCTCTCCTAGAACAAAGCACCAGAAAAGCAGATGCTCAGAAACTGTGTGCTGACTTTTGTGGCTCTCAAAATGATGAATCATGATCCTCACCCTCCAGGGTGGAAGATGTGGAAGGAGAGGAAGGATACAGCAAGAAGAAAAAAATCATGAAAGTGGGAAAGTGGAAGAACAGGTAAGAAATTATATAAGCCAATACCTCATTTCCTAATTACAGGGTCAACCTGGCATACTCAGGATCAACTCTACCAGTTTCAACTTCCTAATCCGTTCAAATACCTAATTCAATCAAATCTTTCTCCCAGGACTCTCTACTTTTAGTATGGTCTCCCCATTTTGCCTTGCCTTCTCTTCATCCCTCCTGGATCTTACGCTGTGAAGGACAGTGTGCTCAAGGTAGATGGGCAGGACTGGGGCACTTAATTTCCACTTAAATGGCATGGGGCAAAAATAAGGTCCTGATATAACTGCCCTAAAAACTTAGCTCCTATGAATGTAGCAGCCAGCAAAGAAAAGTACCATCTAATTTCTTTATAAAAAGAAAAAAAATGGTAATAAATACCAGTCAACCAGAAAAAAGTTCCAGCTTCATAAGAATGTTAATATTTTTCATCTAAACAATTTAAAAAATCAATATAAGCAACTATCAGAATATAACTGAAACAGAATGCCCTGAACGAGAGCAATCATGGGGGGGATAAAAGCCCTTAAAAACCTGAATCACTCGTATGCTTTTAAGAAGTCTGAAATCCTGCTGCTCTAACATACAAGGTTTTATTAATTTCTGTCTTCTAGTAAATTCTACTACTTCATGGAAACATTAAGCAATTCTCAGCATTTATTTGGAAATAACAGCAGAAAAATACTGCCTACCTGCCCACCCATCTGACCGTTTCCCATCAGCATTTAGACATGCTTATCTCTTCTGCCTCAAAAAAATACCTTCTCTGGGCCCTTCATCCTGCTACCACCCATCTACTTTCTTTTCTTCCCCTTACGCACACCACTTCCAGTACTTGCCTCATTTTATCCCATTCACCCTGGAGTCCAGCTCAGTCTGGATCCTATTCCCATCACACTCAGTATGACTGCTTGGACAAAGGTTGCCACGTTGTTTAGTCTTTACCTACCTTGTCCTCTCTGGAATTTTCAACTAGCTCCTTAAACACTCACTTCTCTTGAGTTTGATGATTTAAGTCATTTCCAGTGCTTTTCTACCTTCTGCTCTTGCCAAACCTACCTTCTGGCTGCCTAACGTTCCCCAGGGCACCATGCTTTAGTGCTTCCACATTCTTCCCCAAGGGAGCCACCTTCCCTCAAGCCTTCAAGATCACCCACGTGTTGCTGAACCATATCTCCAACCCATGTGTGTCCCTCTGAGTTCTGCACTTCAAAAACCAGCCAGCTACTGAACAAATCCATTTAGCAGCCCTCAAACACAATCTGTCCAAAGCTTAATCCTCCAGCATCTTCATGACAGACCTGTTTCTTTTACAGAGTTCCTCATCTAACTGCCCAGAAAAATGGAATTTGTCTGTGGTTGTACTCCGCTATCTAATCAATCCCCAAGTTTTATGTGTTCCACCTGTTACTTATACAAGAGAAATCTCATGAACCTGTCTACATTTCTCTATCCTAACTACAACTGCCTTGGTCCATTCTGTCACACACATCATTACAGCAGCCTCTTAGCCAGTCTTCAGCCTTACCCTCTCTAGTCCATGTAGCCAATCAGTTCATGTCACTTCCCTCACTTGTTTAAAATCTATCTGAAGCAGGAACTGGTGACTAAGCAGAGGCAAGCTAGAAGGTCCGTAGGCATAGGGGTTTATTACAGACAATTAGTGACCTCAGTCAGGGAAGTCCTAATTCTATGGCTCTGACCACCTCCTAGCCTTTTCTATGAAAGTATCCTATCACTTCAAAAGACTCACAACAAACAAGATCAAATTTGTGATTTCCCCCTTTAAGTTGGTTATCTCCCCCAGCTTCCCCATTGCAGTTCAGAACTCCATTTGCCCTCAGCATCCTATACTGGAACTATCAGAGTCACCCCTTCTTTAATTTGTCATCCTCTCTGCCCCCACTGCCAGTCACAAGTCCTATCCACTCTACACCTTCAAAACCTCATATCCACCTCCCTGCAGCAAAACCTCAATTCCAACCCTGATCTGCCCCAGCTAGACCATTACCATAACTAAACTCTATCTCCTTGGGCAGCTACAGACCTCATATCACTATCATAGGATAAAAACCTTTATTCCTTACTGTTTGGCTTTCAAGATGCCCCCCACACACACACACAGTTTAGCCGCAGCCACAAAGAGCAGCAGTCCACTCTCCACAGTTTGGACTATGAATTATTCTATCCCTCACAGGGGTTTTTTGACCTCACTCCTCACCACAAACAGCCCCTCCATTCTGCTTCAAATCCCATCTTCCCAAGCCTTGCCCAGATTCCACCTCCTCCTTGAGGCTTTCTCTGACCACTGGAAATCTCGGCAACCCTACCCCTTTTCGTCCTCCCAGAGCCCTTCCGTTATATTTCTCATGTAGTATTTATCATCTACTACATTCCATAGCTAGCTGCTGCGTGGTGTGCATAAATCACTTCTGTCTGGATAGGCACTGAGTTCTGTAAGGGAGAGAATGCCTACCACCACCCAGAAATTTTCACACAAATTATCCATTTTAACCTACCTTTTATAGTGAGTGTCTGCTTTATAGCCAAGCACTCTGTTCTGTGCCACCATTGCTCAGTTAGGCAGCTAATTCTTCATTCTTTGAGGATATAAATGTGTCTCACACTTCTCTGTGTCCTTTGAAAACCACCAAATAAGATGCCTACCATTGTATACCCTCAAGTACACACTGGTGTGCTGAAATTACTCACTGTTCAATTAACCTTTAGGACAGTGTTTTTGTTTGCGATATAAGGAATATTGCAAACAGTTCTGCTAACATCAAGAAACTATGAATCATTAATGAACTATGGACACACGAATTAGATATTTACAGGGTTGTGTTTTATTTAAAACCAGAGTCTTTTATAACTAAGGGGGAAAAAGATCGAATTTGAAGGCCAAGGAAAACAGAATAACCCCAAGTACATCTTTGGGTGGTTTTCTCATAGACCTAAAATGATGTTATCCTGGTGATTGTAATCCAAATACTATCTTTAACTGAATAATATCAGATTGACATTTCGAACTGTCAGTAGGTAAAGCTGTATTTTTCAAAATGTACTAGATCCATTCCTCTGATTCAGGCTTTCTCTATGAACTGGTCTCTGCACTTCTCGTTTCAAGATATGCTCAGTCCATTAGTCTATCAGAAGTGTTTACCAGGGCTTCCCTGGTGGTGCAGTGGTTGAGAGTCCGCCTGCCGATGCAGGGGACATGGGTTCGTGCCCCGGTACGAAAGATCCCACATGCCGCGGAGCGGCTGGGCCCGTGAGCCATGGCCGCTGAGCCTGCGCGTCCGGAGCTTGTGCTCCGCAACGGGAGAGGCCACAACAGTGAGAGGCCCAAGTACAGCAAAAAAAAAAAAAAAAGAAGAAGTGTTTACCAGCACTACTAAAGGGTAACTCCTATTTCTC
This sequence comes from Stenella coeruleoalba, assembly GCF_951394435.1. Lineage (NCBI taxonomy): Eukaryota > Metazoa > Chordata > Mammalia > Artiodactyla > Delphinidae > Stenella > Stenella coeruleoalba. Next base: position 66,272,591 of record NC_137153.1, read on the forward strand.
AGATCATCCCCCAAGGGCTCCCTAATATCTTTTGGGAGCCCTGGGGCTGTCATAATGTACTTAGAAATCAATGTCCTCAGCTGTCCCGCTACCCCTACCTTTGTCCTGTGCTGTCTCACACAGGCAGCTGCAGAGGTCCCTGGCCACTGGCACCTCCCACCGGCCCACTCCCACCACACACCCCCGCCACCCTGTGACATCAAGGGCAGTCTTACCAAGCCCAGGGACACAGAGGGGAGATCCCCTTCCATGTCCAGGCCAGGCTCAGGTAGGTCAGTCCTGAAACAGCACTGCCCTCTACTCCGTTCCCCTAACGGAAGCTGTGTGTGAAGTGGCCCTTTCCTCCTCCGTATATTTCCTTTCCTTCTTGCTGTTTTACTCAGTCATTTCCCATGAAGATTCAGGCTCAAGTCCACAAGGATAGTTTTCTGACAAACAACAACTCTAAACTGACCCTCCCCTCTTTTACTGGCATAAGCACGTGTGCCTGACTTGCTTTCAATAGTTACTAAAGTGTTGAAGGCTGAGTGAAAAGAATATCTGACCAATAAACATGATTATATCGCTTATCACAGCTACCATTTATCGAGCACTTTTAAGACGCCAAGCCTTGTGCTAAGATCCTTTGATAAAAGTTCTCCTACTAACACCTCCATTTTACTGATGAGGAAACTAAGACTTAGAGGGATTAATTTACTTGAGCAAGGTCGATGACAGAGCTGGAGCCCAACCCCAGATCTGACTCCAAAGCCCAAGACATGCTCTCCAGACCCATATTCCATTCCTGTTTTCTCATCAATCACAGGAAGATGCCAAGAAGAAGGAAGTGACAGGTGCTACCAAGCCCGTCCCTCCCAAGGACATATCCACACCCTTTACAATGATCACTGCAATCACTGTAGGGTGATCCAACTTTTAGGAGAAAAAGTTTTCTGTCTGCTAACAGGCCGAAGTTCCAGTATTCACACAGAATAGTTCTCCCAGCTATCTTTCTTACATTTACCCACTTTTAAAATTCACAATTGGAAAGACAAAAAAAGTCACTAGCCTTTGAAACTAAAGTTATAGTACACACCAGGCAAATGATAATGACATTTTAAATATTGATAAAATGCAGATACAAAGAACAAAGTCATCAAACCACCACTCAAAACTTTTCTTTAGTTCTTGTTATAAAAAACTTCATGAATCAAAAAGTAAAGTGCCTAAATTATACTTCACAAAACTCAATATTTCTGAAGTAATTTACAATATACTTTTTAATCAAGGCATATCCCTGTGCCAAAAAGAAGGCTGAACAGCTACAGATTTTATATGTGTGATTATATTACATTTTCACATTACTGATGATGTTAACAAGTTTTACCATTCGTTCATTTATTAAAGTTTAAGCATTAATATTTTAGATTATGAAGTCTCATTAGTTAACTGTGGAAAACAGAACACCGCTTGCTTCATTTTCAGTTCTGAAAAATAGATGAATGTGAGAAACAGAACACGTGACTGTAAGGGATGCTCTGGTAGGTGCCCAGCCTCTCCTTTTCTGGATGAGGCCCTCAGCACCTTCACCAAAGGGAGGATCCTTGCCCCACATCCCGCTCACCCAGGGTCTCATTCCCTCCCCCAGGATCATGCCCCTGGCGAGGGAGGGGATGGTGGCCCGTATGCAGCGAATGGTCCAAGCCTGAGTATTAAGGCCTGGCCCTCTTGCCTCCATTCGGGGCAATTCTGAAGGGCCCTGCCAGGTCCAGAGCTGCCTCTGAGATCTGCCCAGGGCTCGAAAGCAGTCAACTTTCCCTTCTGCCTAGTCCTGCCTTCCTCCCTCCCCAAGGCCGCTGCTTCCAGCACACAAATCTGAGTCTCAAAGTTGGCTTCCTGAGTGACACAAACTACAACAAACAATTACAAAGAACATATTTGTAAGGAGGTGTCTCTTAAACAGCAGTCCTGAAAACAGAAGCTGGGCGTCTCTAACTATGACCCGGAAGACAAAGTGTTTGAACTGAGGCCCTACAGGGACATCATATAAAAAGCCCCTGAGGAAATGAATTCAGCCAGAGCTTGGCCTCACACTTATGCCACCTGTGGCCCATTTCCAGACAGAGCAATTAGATGGGGGGGAAAAAAAAAAAAAAAGAAGGGCTAGGGCTTCCCTGGTGGTTCAATGGTTGAGAGTCCGCCTGCCAATGCAGGGGACACGGGTTCGTGCCCCGGTCTGGGAAGATCCCACATGCCGCAGAGCGGATAGGCCCGTGAGCCGTGGCAGCTGAGCCTGTGCGTTTGGAGCCTGTGCTCCGCAATGGGAGAGGCCACAACAGTGAGAGGCCCGCGTACCACACACACACACACACACAAAAGTCTAGCAGCCACATCTGTAGACAATCATAAGTAAGGCAACTGCAGCAAGAAAAAAGGTATTATAAATTATTAGTTGATATCACCCATAAACAACATAAAAGAAATCTTTACGTCTTAATACTGACCTCTCCAAAATACTCAACAGACAACATATTCAGTAGCATAGTGATTTTTCAAGTACTAGATGATCAAATGACTGATTTTCTGTTTTCCGTGGCACCCCCAGGGCCCCAGGGTTTCCTGAGGATACCTCAGGGAAGGAGTTGGTAAGGGAGAGGGTCCCACCAAACACATTTCAGCCAGGTCAGCTCTGCCTTTACTTTCAATTTTATATAAATTGCCCTCCTGAAGAAATTTTCAAATGGAAAGTTTGAGAACCTCTGTGCCAGGCCAGTGTTTTCCAAAGTGAGGACCCATCACAGAAAATTTTTTTCTGGTTTATGCATAAATATTCTGTGTAAGATTTGAATTCATGTAAGATTTAGATTCCAATAAAATTTTGCTAAGAACAAGTGTTCTGCTACTGCTAGAAAATAAAGGGGAGGGTGGGGGTACTAAAAGCTATATTTCTAAACTGTAAGTTTCATGAAGACCATTCTGTCCTATTCACCATGGTATCGCTAGCACTGAGCCCAGTACCTGACTGGTGGGTGGTTCAATAAATATTTAGTGAACAAACAGGAAAGAAACAAAACCAAAAGTCACCGAACACAGATGTAATGTTTTACAGGATCAAGCATTAATAAAACAGAAACAAACTGCTACTTCCAGAAGAATCAAAAATATAGTAACTTCAAAAATTGGTAATAAACAGAAACATGCCCATAAGAAGCTATTTGTCCATATCAAAAATTTTCAAATCCAATATTTTCCCAATGAAAAACAAACTTACCTTATACAGAAATCTTCGGAGGGCAGTATGCTTTCCAAGTGATCATTTATTCAAAGGATAATCGTACCATCCATGAATAAGATAAAGTAGCTTAAAGAGTTCCACTACAATTGGCTTACAGAGTTCTACCACAATTATCTCCAACAAAGTATTGAAGCATTTTCAAGGAGATTTCCTGTGATTGAAGTTTAATCTTCAAGGGAAAACTACCTACACAGCCACTGTACAGTTGGAAACCTCTTTGAAAATTGAGAGGCTTTCAAAAGTGCACGTTACACAAAGCAACCAAGCTACCCAAAGACAACTCAAGCAACGTGCAAAAAACAAACAAACAAAAAAGGTATACAGCCTTAAATTTAAAAAAAAGAAGTATTCACTTATATGTGGATTTCTTTAAAAAAAAAAAAGATACTAATTCACAGAAAAAGAGATCAGACTTGTGGCTACCAGAGGCCAAAGGTGGGGAAACGCGGAACTGGAGGAACGTGGTCAAAAGGTACAAACCTCCAGTTATAAGATAAACAAGTACTAGGGATGCAATGAACAACATGATGACTATAGCCAACAATGCTGTACGATATATAGAAAAGAGAGGTAATCCTATGAGTTCTTATTACAAGAAGAATTTTTTTTCTTCATTTTCTTTTTATTGTCTCTATATGAGAAAATGAATATTAGCTGAAGCTACTGTGGCCATCATTTCAAAATATATGTAAATCAAACCATCATGCTGTATGCTTTAAACTTACACAGTGCTGTATGCCAATTATTTCTCAGTAAAATTGGGGGGGGGGGCGGGGAGACAGTAAATAGTCACATGTTTCTGCCAACACCTGACATTCCGTAAATGATGTTACTATTTACTCAGGTGGGCTGAGAGAGGTAACTTATAAGAGCGAAGACGGTGACGGCAACCCATCTAATTCAAGCCCTTGTTGATGTATAATGCCTTGCCAAAGAATATTCATTTTTCAAGGAAGATTGTTAAATGGGCTTTTTTTGGTCTCTGGTCAGAAGATCATTTCAGAGATCATACAATTGGATGCTATGTCCTCTCAGAAATATATGTTATAAAATAACATTCCAGAAGCTTCGTGCACGAATCCTTAAATAAAGAAACCACGTATGGAGCCCCCACAAGTAATTAGTCATTTGGAGGAAGGGAAGAAGGGGTGGACACAACATTTGGCTATATTAAATTTGGAGTGTATTGTCTGTGGATTTCTCTTAGGCAAGCTATCAAATCTGTTATTATCGCTGACAAGCAAAATATAGTAGAAGGTCTAAAACTTTCTAACAGGTTTTTGTAACTTCTAAAAATTTCCTATACATCAGGTCAATTCTATATGAGGCATCACACAAGATACATGACTATATTATTTTATAGGCTAATTTTGTAATATTTACCCACAAGAAACCAAGAAGAGTATTATAAAAAGATCAATAAAGACTGAAAGAAGCATGCTGCACAGCCCCCTGGGGGCCTGGTGGTTAGGATTCGGCACTTTCACTGCAGAGCTCCAGGTTCGATCCCCGGTCGGGGAACCATCCTGCATGCCGCACAGCATGGCCAAAATACAAAAAGTAAAAAAATAAAATTAAAAAAAAGCATGACGCTGTAGATATGTGATATACAAGTTAGCAGATCCCAAAAACAGAAGCAGAATCCTGCTTCAATAATTAAACAGGCCTATGAGCCTATGGCGGTGCCTGGCTCGACAAAGGTGCCGTGGTGCTGCCCTCAAGAAGCAGAAAGTCTCCTTGTGGAGACAAGACCAAAACACACAAACCAATGAAAAAAAAGAGTTCTGAAAGAACAGGACATAAAAAAGTGGTAAAACTGACTATCAGAACAGGACATAATAAAGTGGTAAAACTATTAGATATTGTGACTATTTAAGTCACGAGAAAAGAGAGCAACTTTGGTTCAAGTAGTCAGAAAAAAACTTAACAAATTACAGATTCTTTAGTTTCAAGCCCAGTGTAAAGATTTATTTTTGCCAATTGCCTCTACTTTGGGTAAAAGTTACTGATCAATTGCTAGAAATGCTTTTAATAAGTTAAACAAACATACATTTTAATAACTTTAATATTCTAAATATACATATTCATTCCATCTTAGGGAAATATCCCCACAGGACATCTTTTCAAATCTTACAGAAAATAAGTTAAGAGCCAGTTAAAGTAATTGAATCAGCCTTCCTAAAATTTTTAAGCAAATACTTGAACATTTATTTGGGATTTTCTTTGCCTTATATCTGTAGGAGACATCGAGTTTTATTCCCTTTGTGCAGCATAATTCAGGTAATAGCACTCTCCTTCTTAATGGGGAACCATCTCCTCCAAACACAAACGTGTAATTCTAACGGGGGCTGCCATTCTTCGTGCCTCTGCCCTCACTGCCACAGAGGCAGGCCTGTGACCCAAGCCAGGACAATCCTCATACCTTCCTACCCTTGGCCTCAGTGATTTAAACAAGAGATTGGCATAGAATCCAAGCCAGGAGATTCCATGGTCCCTCCCCAAATGGGGCAGCTTTCCTTTCTAGTGATACAGAGAGAAATATACGAGCCAGGGAGAAAAACGAAGGCAACATACAAAGAGAAGTGGGGCCCAGGATCCAACACACGCTGGCAACTTCCAAGGGTTCCAGACGTTTCTGACCATTCATGGCTATGTGAGCCAATTAAATTCTTCCTTTTGGCTAAGCTGATTCATAGTGAGTTTATAGTTCAAGGAGCCAAGACAATTTCAACAAAACATTCTCGATCCAGAGACATCCAATGCAGACATTATTTTTTAAATGGATTAAAAAATGTTCCAAATAACATGAGGAAATGCATGAAAATTAAAGTAAAAATTAGTTGACCCAAAATACTGGAAGAGCAAGGATTGTGTTATAGCCTTCAGAAGTTAGGCTGGTCCCCATCCTAGCAGTTCTTATCTGATAGGTTTGATAGACAAAGCACTCTTAGCTCTCAACAGGAACAGACTTGCTTTTCCCAAAACCTCATTTGAGGGGACTGAAAGTAAGTGTCTAATTGAAGAATCATCACCCATTCCCTAGAGGAAGACAAAATCCTCAAGGTAAAACTCGTTCTTTCTAAAATGTGGGGTTTTCTTTCTGATTTCAAGTAGATTTCCACGGGATGTCTACAGAACAAATCTGAAGCAAACGAAGCTGGACCAGTGGTCTCTCCCACTCTCAACTCCAATGGTTCCCCCATCCAAATAATTGCTATCAATTATAACAAGATTAGAATCTAGCCACATTTTATCCTTCTGAAAATCTATTTTATGCCATAGTTTTGTCCCAAAGTATAAGAGGCTGGTTTCTCTTTTGGTTCTGCAGAAAATCTCATTAAAAGAAAGTTGATGGTATAAACAAGAAAGACAGGCACACTTTCTTCTTGCCTGTTCCTTCACCTTTACTCTTTCCTTTTCTCTTTAAATCTATGAGAAGAGTCAAACAAATAAAAGTTAAAAATCCCTGCTGCAAGACTCACTAAGCGCCAGTCTCAGAGTCCTTAGTTTACAGATGTGGCCAAAAAACACCTACCTGAAACATCTGTTGTCTGGATTACCTGAAATGATTTCTTAAAATGATTAGCACAGTTCCTGGCACACATAAAAGATACACACTAAGTGAAATGGAGTCACCAAAGGTAAAGAACATACTTCACCATCCTAGTCAAGACCTACACCTTGAAAAGTAAGCTGACAAAGAATGAACGCATTTGGGGTCACAGAAGTAGCGTTTATAAATCCATTTGTAAGCCTACCTGCAGAAGTACAATCAAAAAAAAAAAAGCTGCTTTCCTATATGCTCAAGTCAAAGAATAATTTTTATAAAACAAATATTAAGTAATAAATATTTTCTACAAAGTGCTATCTAAAAGGCAATATTAAACAGTCTGAAAAGGAGGAAGAGAAATATGGAGGAAGAAGATAAGTTAAGCAACATAATTTGTGAACTGCTATATCTGCCACAGTAATTAGCAAGGCTAACAGCACTAATGCTTGTTTTCCATGAACTACATAGTATATAAATTTGCATTAACCTTCTGATTTTTCCCTAAGAGTTACGGATTTGATTCAGCAATGTCTTTTCATTTAAAGGGTTTTCCGGGGTTCTTGTAGGTGGTGATGGTGGTGGCTTTAAGTGAAAGAGTAGCAACAAGGAAATAGGCATCCTGAAGGAATTTACAAGCCCCTGCTATGCTTATCAGGGGTATCAAAAGTACTTAATTAATATAAGTTTAGATTTCCTGTATGAGAACCCACAGTCGCCAATCAGTTAGTGAAAAGGCATTACAACTCAACACTTCAGGGAAATGAGTGAGATTTATTTTCAAAATCACAAACACTAGACCTCACTGACTTTCCTTAAAAAACTCGGTGCTGAGTAGGGGTCTTCGGGACTCACTGTTTGGACTGCAGGTATGTGTGTGTGCACCAGTGTGGTTGTGTTTATCTCCACGTCAGGCTCAGGTCTAACTAAAATATTATCCATCTGATCATGGATATGATCAGATAATCATGGATATGATATCATATCATGGATATGATAATATTGCTTCCTGTTATCTCTGCACTCTCTTCCTACAAATACACCTAGCAGCTGAGTACAAAATTAATACCATATTTCTGGGGTATAGTTCCAATTTTTTAAACCTTTTAAAATAATATTATCTCAAAATATATACATAGATATGCCTAGAAGTGATCAAAATAACTTATGCAATTAATTTTATTAATACTTCAATTAAAAAATATTTATAAAAGTCTATTTTTCTTTGTTTTATTTTTATTTTATATTGGAGTATAGTTGATTTACAATGCTGTGCCAGTTTCAGGTGCACAGCAAAGTGATTCAGCCATACATATACATATATCTCTTCTTTTTCAGATTCTTCTCCCATATAGGTTATTACAGAACATTGAGTAGAGTTCCCTATGCTACACAGTAGGTATTTTGCTTATTTAGAGGTCAAATTTCTCTAGGAAGAATAATTAAAAGCAGAAGCAAACCATTGTTAATTCCAAGAGTATTTTTTCTATACAAACCATCAGAAGGATACAGCTTTTACCATTATTCAATTAGTCTTAACATTTCCAATTAGAATACATTAATGAGTCTAAACTTACTAAACAGATATGTCAACAACAGGAGTTAGTATTGTATGTTAATTCAACGTATCATTAAATAGTATCGAGCTGTCCAATCGCTAAAGTAACATTCCGCTCTGGGTGTTTAAAGGAAAAAACCTCAATAAGGAATTCCCTTCAGTAAGACCATTCATTGAACAAATACTTATTGAGTACCCACTGTGTGCTAAGCTCATGCCAGATACCATTGCAGGCACTGGAGACACGCTAGTGAGTCAGACAGTGAGGGACCCCCTTTCTGGGAGCTCACACTGTAATGAAGAAGATGTACAACACACAAGCTCAGGTCAACTCGATGACATATAATTCATTTGTTCTTTTAAAAAGACAGCCCTGAATTCTAAAATTCAGCAATAATCAAATATTTATTTATAAGTAAAGAGCTCCTTCTCTACCCCAGGAAGAAAGGAAAAGGAAAACAGCAAGAAGGGGTAGGGGAGATGGGAGAGAGTGAATGAATGGGGGGCAGGGGGGGAGAAAAGAAGGGACCGGCTGAGACAGACACCCAATGCGAGAATCTGCTCTCGGGCTTGAACCCTGCTTCTAGCTTATCACAGTTATACACACTGCCAAATATTCTTTTGCTTAAATTAGGTTTCCGTCATTTAGAACGAAGAATCCTTATTAATACAGAATCTATAAGGTCTTATACATAAGACATGCAATATATATTTGTTAAGTAAACGTATGAAATGTTAACATCCATTGAGCACTTACGATAATGCCAGGAGCTGTGGTATACGCGTGGTATACGCTTTGTATTTTATTTAATCCACACAACTACCTTACAATGTGGGCATCAAACCATGTGAGTATTTTAGGAGAGAAAATGGAGGCATGGGGGTTATGTAATAATTGTCCTGGGTGATATACTAAGTAAAAAAGCAATGCCAGAACTCAAAACATAAGACTCTGGTGCAAAAACCTGTGCTCTTAAATACTACACAGCACTAAACAAATCGATCTAAAGAAAAAGCATGGAACTAAGTTTATATTATACTGAATAATCTGACATTTTCTTATTGCTACATTTAACAAAACCGCACAGCTTACTGAATAAAATTTAGCCAAGTCCAAAATGCTGCGGCCCATCCTTAATTTTTCTAAAAAACATCCAGGAGAAACTTCTTTCCTGATTTTAGACCTTTCATAGCTTAAGACATGTCCTCTTAAACCTTACCTTTCTCATTCTCTACAGAGTACTAAATCTGAAAGTAACTTATTCATTATGTTTGGACATGATCTCAGAAAGAAAGATTCAAGGCACCATCTAAATTCTATTTCCTCAGCAATTAACCACTACCACATGATGCTTGGGAAAGAAAATTATATTTTGCTTATCCTTGAAACTCCCACTCTATCATATACAGAAATACATCATGCCAAGTTCAGGCTTTAAGTAATTACTATGACCAAAAAATTATTTAGTTTTATAATGTTATTAAGACAATAGTAATTATGAATATTTGTATAGTTCTTTACACTTTACAAAACACTTGTATACACAGTATAGCCCTGGACCCTCCTAGAAATCCTATTAAGTAGAAAGAGAATAAATCATGCCTCCATTTGGCAGTTAAAGAAATTCATGATGAAAGGAGTACAGTGATTTGCCCTAAGTGATTTGCCCTAAGTCATTCAGCTGGTAAGTGACTGGGATTTTAAAACAGGTCTTCTGGCTCCAAAGTCAACATTAATTCCCAGAAAATAAATATGTTACCACTGACTGCCAAAGCAGTTTTCTATCTGCCTACTTCAAGCTTTCTTTTTTCCTTAAACCTTCATGCCAGAAATGTTTAAATAAATCATTAGCTCCTCTAAAGTCTCTTCAGTACGAACCTGTGTTCATGAGCACTTAACTCAGCAAAATCTGCTACATGTTGTGCACAGAAAAGCATGTTTCACGGCTTCTACCTGGAGCCAGGCCTACCAGCAGCTACTCAGAAATCTCTGGAAACTTGGTGCTCTTAACAGTTACATTTGAGACAAGAGTCTTTATAGAACATTTTATATATTTTCTTGTCTGCCCTTGAAAAGACTGATCCAAAACAATTTAAAACTCCCTTGATTCAAAATGAGAATTACTTACAGAGCATCAATCCTATAGTTAGGCCCTGTGTTAAGCGCTGATGATTCAAAGGCAAACACAGCCCTGAACTTCAAAGCAGGCACAGGAAAGGGCCAGCAGGGGTGGTCACAACCCCTTGAAAGGTGCAAAGGCAGATGTCTAAGGTGGGGCAACGCATGGTCCAGGAAGCCTTCAGGCAAAAATCTATGGAATACTCGGGCAGAGGACAGTAGTGCAGTCATGGAAGTAAGGAGAGAATCGTAGGCAGTCTCTGCAATAATCGTACCCAGAACTTGGTGCCTGAGAGAACTGAAGAATAGAAGGAAGTTGAAATTAAATGCCAGTCTGTAAGACCAGAGAGGAGGAAGACACACTGCCAGGGCCAGACATATTAAGCATGAGAGAGGGCACCCCTGGAGAAGAGTAAAGGTAACTCAACAAGGAGAGGACACCAGGGACTTCCCTGGCAGTCCAGGGGTTAGGACTCCACGCTTCCATGGCAGGGAGCACAGGTTCGAGGAACTAAGATTCTGCAAGCCTTGGGGAGTGGCAAAAGAACAAACAAACGAACAAGGAGAGGGCACCAGAAAAGGAAACCAGTGCAGGCATGTGCGCACACGCACGCAGAACATTACATCACCTTGTCATCCTCTCATTTTGTAGATTAGGTAAAAATATTCCAATAGTTCTGATCACACATTACAGAATTAGAGCACTGGAGAGCATCCTGATGAGTCTTGTCGTTTTGTGAGTGAGGAAACTGGTCACAGAAGTACGGTTCTTTGCCCAAAGCCACACACATCGGTAGTCGAGTAAGGACTAGAGCCCTGATCGCTGCTCCCTGGAGTCTGAGTCTGCCACACACGTTTCAGTGTTCACATGAATTTGAATTGCTTCTACCACCTTTCAAACCTTACTTCAAATATATTATGATGACGACTGAAGTGAATTTTAATGATAATAAAGTTTACCTCAAAATTATTTATGTTGCGCTAATATAATCGTTCCTTAGAGTCATTTATATCACTCTTTTCCTACACTAGTCATCCTAGTAAATGGAATGTAGATTAACTGTCATAATTCACTGCTATGTTTTATTTTTTTATCATTATAAATAATGGCCAAGGTTAAAGATAATAGTGATATTATAAATCTACTCTTAATGCATATAATGGAGTCTATATGCTTAAAAACTAATAGAGTAACTAAATACAGAAAATATAAATACATTCCAGAGAGAAAGAAATACTTTGGAATCCAGCGTACTCATTCTCACTCATAAACAGTGGTGCTCTCTCCCAAAGACACAAGACTCTATAATCAGTCTTATCCCAGACAGAATATTCTCCTCTAACCAATCTTTAGGTCACGACAATCCTTGTCCCGGGTGGAGGGGGGCGGGATCACCTTTCTTAATAAGAAAGCAGAGACTTCATGTCAACTCCTCTAATACTAAAACCTCAAATTAATGTCCTAGGCATTGTCATGAATTTCTCCAAACCTACAGGAAAGTTTTGCCACGAACTTTTCAGATTTTTTTTTTTTTTTTTGATTTTTTTTTTTTTGGCTGCACCACACGTCTTGCAGGATCTTAGTTCCCTGACCGGGGATCCAACCCATGCCCCCTAGAGTGGAAGCACGGAGTCCTAAACACTGGACTGCTGAGGAATTCCCTAACTTTTCATATTTCTTAAGGGAAGTATAGTATATAGTTGCCTATATACTAGATTTCACCAAGATGTTGAATCTACCAATTTCACATAATTTTATCCACAACAAAACAGAGGATCAGAAAGATCATGGGGATAACTATGCAGCTAAAGAACTACCCAGGAGCCTACACATTGTTTAAAATATGTCTCTGAGTCTCTCAAAGCCAAGTCCCCAAAGTACTAAAGGATGACACTCCAACAGACGCTACAGTGGGTGCTGAAGAAATATGACAGACTCACAGGTTCTAAAGTTTGTGCTCACAGCTGGTCCTCGACAAACACCTTGTAAGGAATTATTTCTTTACCCCATTCTGTCACCAAAGCCTCTCTAGGTCCTAGACCACCTATTAAAAATGTTTACATTTTATTTATTCCATTAAGAGAGCAGAATGCTTAGAATTTCTCAAACAAAATGTGTAAGTAAAACACTGTTAAAAATAAGTTACACAGCTTCTCACTAACTTTTTTCAGATCCTAAAACTCCACAGCAAACCAGAAAATACCTGGATTTCTCTTCTATGTCCTAAGAGCTTTGCCCTTGCTCCTAAAGCTTTCCTGCTGATTAAATGTCATTTTTGATCATTATGAACTTTTGCTATATTTGAATTTGCTGGAGAAAGCTTACAACTTCACACTTTGCCAAATGACAAAACCTCAAGGGCAACTAATGGCAAGATGGGGATAGAAATTATACACTGTACTCAACACCTGATCAGCAGGAGAACTTGAAAAGAGGCCATTATCTTTAAACTGGAGGCAAGAAATCTACCGGGCTAACACAAGCACCTGAAGAGCATCCCATCCTGTCCCAGCAGAATACCAGCAGAAACATTGTATTCCCTGGCTTGTCAAGTAGATACTCCATAAGCTTCTGTCTCTGAATTATCCTGCATGTATGTGTACGTTACAAAATACAACTGATATTGAAACTCTCTTAAGGCTAAAACCCACAAAAACAAGTTCAAACGTGAAACTGGCTGACCACAAAGGACTCCAGGGTGATTGACAGACTAATAATTACAAATGTGTAATTATTTGATGCGTTACATATGATGCATTCTACAGAGCAATAAATCTTAAAATCGTTGCTCAGAAAGATGAGGAAAGAGGCTCACAAACACAGGAAATTCCAAGTTAAGAACACATATTCACATTAACTTATTCTTTTCCCCACATCCATCATACAAAGAGCAATAAAAGGCCTCCTGATTCATCCCTCCTCTCCCTCTAGCCACCACATACTAAATGGAACTTGTCATTTATTCAGAGGGGACTAGACCAGAAAATCATTAGGATTACTTGATACTCTACATCCAGGAAGTCGATTTTCACTCCTAACTGCTGCCCGCATACTTTCCAGCAAATCTCAGAGAAGTAAAGATGCCAAACAAATTCTTTTTTTAAAATTTATTTATTTTATTTATTATTTATTTTTGGCTGCATTGGGTCTTCATTGCTGCACACGGGCTTTCTCTAGTTGTGGTGAGCGGGGGCTACTCTTCCTTGCAGTGCATGGGCTTCAGTAGTTGCGGCTCGCAGGCTCCAGAGCACAGGCTCAGTAGTTGTGGCTCGTGGGCTCTAGAACGCAGGCTCAGTAGTTGTGGCACACGGGCTTAGTTGCTCCGCGGCATGGGGGATCTTCCCAGACCAGGGCTCGAACCCGTGTCCCCTGCACTGGCAGGTGGATTCTTAACCACTGCGCCACCAGGGAAGTCCCAAACAAATTCTTTGAGACTAAATACCTATCAATCCATGGCCCACAAAAGGGGTCTACAGGCAATTTTAGATATACAAGTCACCATTAGCTTTATGGTTTTGAGCAAAACCCTAGGCAGAGTGGAAGACTCTGTAATAATTAATTGTTACAGTCAAAAAAAACTTTCTTACAGCTCATATAAATCTGAATCCACCAGATAAAGGGAAAAAATTCATCTTCAATGGGTTCATATTGCCCAAATTTCAAAACTCCAAAGCAAATGAATATTAAACATGTAACTTACCAAGACTTGGGCTCTCCAAAGTGGAGATAATTAATGCTGTAGAGGTCCATATCCTCGGTGTGCCACGCAAATGTGGTTTTCCACATGCCAAAATAGAGATAAGGAGTATTTACACCCTCAATAGAAATACCGCACTCTTCCTCAACCACATCCAAGACTGTGTTTAGGTGAGCTATGTTCCATTCATCCACACCCTAGAATCAGAGGAGAGAGGGAAAAAAAAAGCAAACATTAATAAACTCATAAAGATAACATTTACTGCTCAAAACATCATCTGCCAAAATTATTACACTGTGTATTTTAATTCACTTAGAAATAAAAAATAAAGCAACAATTATCCAAGGCATGCACGTGCGCACACACGCGCGCGCACACACACACACACACACACACACACATATTTATACAGATCCATGATTAATCATCCAAGATTACTACCAATGTAATGTGGCTCTATATAAACATTAGTATAAAATTGTACCAAACGACAGAGAATTAACGCCCCACTCCCCATTTGCTGTTAGTAAGAAAAATCATTGATTCAAAGCATGTGATCTGGAGCATGCTTTCCATCACTGGCACACCATTTAGTTTTGGGGGTTTCCTGGTTTTTAGCTTGCTTGTTTATTTGTACATTACTTAAGAAGTCATATTAACATCAGACATCATCTCAAGATACCACTAACAAAATATATCTTCTGTCATCCCTCTCTCATCCCCACCCATTTCAGTTTTGGCATGTGATACATCATTTCCTGAAAATTCAACTCTAATTATTGGGAAAATTCTTAGCACTATTCTAAGCCACAGATCATTATGCTTTTACTGCTTCTTCAACTAAATATTAGCCTCTTATGTTGATGGGAAATTTTAAACAAAGAATAACTGCTAAAAATACTTATCCAAACTCTGGCAAAATTTCTGGAATAGAGTAGTTTTATAACAGTAACCCAACATGACTGGTGATAGAAAGAGACAGAAAAGTTTGAGTCACTGATGTAAAAGTTAAAGTGGCAGGAAAAGATTCCAGTTTTATTAAAACTTACCAATCTCTTATTAATTCAGTGTAATTCACAACTGCTTACCATTTTTACCAACTATGTATTTTTCCCATATACTTTTCTAATAATCAAATTCTAAATATCAGAGATTAGGTCCATTTTTATGCAATCATGAGTAAATGGCAATGTCTTTAAAACTAGTTCAACCTCTTCATGGTGCTATTAAAGAGGGACATTAAATTTATTTATGTATACCCAAAAGGCCTTCTCCAATAACTATGCCAACGGCCTCCCAGACAACCATGTCTAATAGTTCCCTTATGCACTAAAAACTTTCAGGGCTGTTCTGTTTTCATTCTGGTCTTTAGATGACAATATAATCAGTGTCGTGATCTTACTTCCTTGAGCTTTTGGGTCAGGAAAATTGTTGATGGGGCAGTTAATGAAGTTCTGCCTCAGGTAATATAATTGAAAGTGCCAGGGGAAATAATTTAATTCCCAAATTCCCCAAGGTAGCCACTCTATCTACAACTTACACCCCACAGTAGGAAGTTTGCTACTTGGAAATTGTTCAAAGTAAGTATCCTTTTAGAGAAGATCCTAGGTTCCAACTTACAAGACCTCATAAAATTTCAATCAAATCATGTAAAATATTTTATCTCACTCTATTTATAGTGATACAATCTCTTAACTCTAGTCCAATCAGACTTCAGTCCAATCACTCTAATAATACAGTCCTATTTAAAAGTCATTTCTGAGGCAATGAATAGGAAGTAATAAATGAGTACCATATTATAGGAATCATTTTTAAACTGAATGAGCTTGCAAATTTAGGAACAAACCATCCCTCTGAAATTCCTGCATTTGGAGAAGTCTTATCTTTGTTTCTGACTGATACTATCTTTCAGAAATAACTGAGGCTGAATCCCTTGACATGCCTAGACCTGTGGGTCTAAAGGGATGAGGGAAGAGAAGAATGAGTGATGGCAAAAAGACCCAGATTATGGCTCCGGCTCTGCCACTGCCCAGGGCAAAAATCACCGAGATTTTCTGAGCTTCTAGTCTTTCTTCGTGAAAGCCTGAGGGCTACAGTACCCTCCCAGAGCTGTTCAGAGTACTGAATAGGCTGAAGGACATAAAACCTTTGGAAAGATAAAATTTACTATGGCTTAGAACTGATTAAATAAACGTCTCCACTATTCTCTAGTAAATCTTACTGGAAAGCCTCTACCAAAACAAAAGCCAAAGACATGGTAAGTGATAATAAAGTCCTATGAAACTTACTATTGAAATTCTCCCCATTAATGGGCAAATCATATGTCTGCAGCAGTTTCTTTTGGGCAAGGCCAAGATTGCCATGATGTTTAAGCTTAATTTCTTTTGCTAAAATAAAAAGTCATATAATTTTAATAAAAGAGGTTATTAAAATATTAAGAATAACTGGTATAACAGAGGCTGAGAATAAATCTTACTATTTCCAAATTCCTTCTCCAGTTTCTGCTCTCTACTATCGATTGAACTGGCTAGCTGCCTCCAAGGACAGGTTCTACTCAAACTCTGAAGAGCACCAGGTCTCCTTCAGAGATTCAGACAAGGAGTACACCTCATTTGTCATTTAGGAGAAGTGTGACACCACAGTCTACCTCACTACTCTACACATACATATACACTACATCTATTCAAGACAATTCTGTAACACAGGTAACATTATACCCAAATGAACAAATGGAAAAAAACCCAGTGCTCCTAGAATAGTGGGAGGCAAAGATAAACCTAAATCTACCTGACTCTAGGCTTTCACTTATAAACTCTACGCTTCCAGTTCTGACCATGTTAAATACAGCATATCATCCTTTTCTCTCAGCATCAATTATCAACAAAGATCCAAGGAACTAAAATTTAGGACAGGCAAACATATAAAACTGCTACATTCTTCCCACCCAGGCATACAGCCGCCCTACACAAACACTGGCAAAGCCTATAAGAAAAGCTGCTTCACTTGGGAGTTGGTGATAGAATTTAGTGTAAAAGTAGCCTCCAGAAAGACCCCAGCTACAAACAAGCCCCACAATGACAGGTCGAAATTTGCCAAACCATTCAAAGCTTAAAGCTGTCAAGTCTCTGCAGAAAAGTCTGCACACCAGCCCAAGTTCATAGACAAATGCCTCTTCCCAGATCCCATCCCTTCATATAAAGCTCTTCTACACAATGTCCAGCAGTTGCTTATCTGCAATATCTGGAACTCACCTGACCTCCACTGGGCAGACGTTTCCTCCCTGGTCCCACCCCTCCCTTCATCCCAATAACCCAGTGCATTCTAAGCCTGCCCTGCCCTGTTTGTCTATTTACCCTGTATCTGCCTGGTTTTCTGAAATAATTCACCATTGGACCATAATTTGTACACATGTGTGTAAAAGAGAAGTTTATCAAGGATCTTTCCTTTCAATCTCTGTATCATCAGCCTATCAAGAATCAGATGGCAATTTGAAAGAACTCCTAAATTTTCATTACCATAGGCACTCAGGAGCTGCTTGAAGACCAGGCTTTGGACTTCGGACTTCACAGAGGAAGTAAGCACCCCCAAACTGGCATCAGCATGAACGATGCATCTATAAACCTATGCAGAAAGACTGTGCCAAGTTTGAGCTCACGCCCTTGAGCTCTGGGCCTGGGGCCCTGAACACAGGCCACATCCAGGCCAGGAGCACCTTCTTCCCGGGACTATGAGCATCCGGGATTCCCTCTTGAGTGAAGGCACTCAGTCACTGCGAGACTGAAGGAGGACAGGACAGCAACATGCCACATTAGAAAACTTACCAGGAAGGAGTCGTTCCCACCTGATACAGAGAAATAACGCAAAAATCATAGCAAACCAATTCTTCCCAAAATAACCTTCTGAGGAACACTACTTCTACAAGAGGCTGTGGTCAAAACACTCTGGCATCCTTTTCTCCTCCTCTTACAAAGTTACAGTGCCAAGAGGCACTCCGAAGGTTCTGAGAGGCCATGCTATAAGGAAGCCTGTTTCACTTTGCTTAACTCCACTTTTCCCAGATGTGATTTGACCACCGGACCTTGTTTACGTAAGACATTAGTATCTTTCCTCAACAATGTCAATATCCAGCCCACATGTTTCTCCTCCCCTGCCCACCCGCCCTGCCCCGACTCCTGCCATCATCCTCAGCACCTTCAACGTTATCCCCACGGGGCTCTTTCCAAACAATGCTCTGAGCCTCCATCTCTCTACAGCTTCACTGCCACACGCCCAGCTCTAAGCTGGACTCAAAGTGACCAGCAATAACTTCTGAAATCTATAAATTTATGGGGAAAAACATCATTTCATTAGAAAATCCAATTATTAAAAAAAGAAGATCCACCTCCTAGGTACTGTAAAACGCTGAGAAAATACTAAAAGAAATTATTAAAGATTCTAACTAAAGTTTTCAGGTACTTTTTTTATTTAGTATTTTTTAAAAGATTATGCTTTCCTCATTTGGCTCTAACCATCACTTTCTATGACCCTTAATGCAGTCCAGCCAACACCTACTGTGTACTGTGATCCAAACAAAAGACCATCCACCCAATTTCCACTTACTTTAAAGCTAGGCTAACGTAAATTACTGCCACCAATTCATATGCCTGTAACAAGCCCTTGAAGTTTCAAAGGTAATGCAAATGAAGAAAGAAAAATAAAACTTGGTTAGTTTTAAAGACTTCAAAATTCAATCCATTTTGCACAGTAATGTGTGAAAATTGCACCTTTCAATAACTAAAACGAAAGCTCTGGTCACATTTTAAAATAGAGGATTTCGTTAGGATCTTTACACAGTAAGAATAAAATTAGACCCATGTGAAATTCAATTTGCTTTAAAGTTAATTACAATGTGTGATGTGATAGCTCCTTTTGTTTCTTCCTTTCCATGAAAATATCACATTCTCTAAACTTTCTACTTTTAAAACAAACCTCTTTTCCTTTTTGCATTTTTACACACCAAAATACCTACAATTTTACAGCAGTGCTTTCTTTTCTTTCTGAAAGTCTAGACAATAACCAATGTAGAGTAAATTCTGAAGTAACAAAAAAAATCTGCAACAGAAAGTACCATATAAAAAGACTGTTCATCTTAAAAAGGTAAATATGAGTACGACAAGAAGGAGGGCAGAGAAGAAAAGGGGGGAAATGCCCAGTCAAATAAAAGATTGCAGAGAGCTTGGGACTCCTGCCTTGATTCTGGACCACTGAGGCTTTGAGGTTAATGGTATCCCTGGTTCCAGGCAAAAGCAACTCCAATCCTCTTGGGAGAAAAGCATCCTTCACTTAAACCTGTAAATTCTCCACAAATTAAGATCAAGCCAAAGAATACAACCAAAGATCACTACGCATACAGGGAGTCAAGACCTCACTGCAGAAAGCTAGCAAAAACAACTGACCCTGCACCACCCCAAGGACTGTTGATATCAGAATTTTCAGACACTAAAGAATGTGAAATGTTTAAAGAAATAAAAAATGGAATCACAAAGACAAGAAAGTAAAATAAACTATTTGGAATGACCACTCAGATTTGGGGGGAGAGGTGGACTTCTAGAAATGAAAGATATAGGGCTTCCCTGGTGGCGCAGTGGTTGAGAGTCCGCCTGCCAATGCAGGGGACATGGGTTCGTGCCCTGGTCCGGGAAGATCCCAGATGCCGCGGAGCGGCTGGGCCCGTGAGCCATGGCCGCTGAGCCTGCGCGTCCGGAGCCTGTGCTCCGCAACGGGAGACGCCACAACAGTGAGAGGCCCGCGTACCGCAAAAAAAAAAAAAAAAAAAGAAAAGAAAGATATCATTATTAAACTAAAACTCATTGAAAGGATTAAACAAGAGAAGTATAAAATTTAAGACATGAACACACAGTGCAGTACAGAAAGATGAGAAGTAATATCTGAAAGGTAAAGTTAAGCATACGTAGGACAGAATGTCTAAGGTTCATGTATTCAGAGTCCCAGGAGACAGAAAAATACAAAATTATTGCTAAATAAAGTCACTAAAAGAGAAGACTGATGAAACCAATTACATTAAAATTAAAATCTGTTCATTAAAAGACACTGTAAATAAGTCCATCTCTAAAAATTTTGATGTCAACTTTAGTTAACCTTAAATACACTGAGTTGAAGCTACAAAACAGACTTCTCAGACCTTTAGTGATGCTACAGCTTTTGTTTTACAGTTACCAAAACATCAAAATGCCAATTACATTTATTGATTAAAAACTGCTTATAAAGCCTTCATTATTACTCCTACTCTTGAAGACAATAATATTCTATGTGCACAAATATTTGGGCTCATTCTGGCATTCCAATATTCTTAGTCTTTCTAATTTAACTCTTTTCACAGCCATGTTCTGTGTAAAAATAATAATTTCTGTCCATCTTCCTTTTAAAACTAAAACTGTTTTTGTTTGATGTAATATAAAATATGGAATTGATTTTGCAGGGTCACAGATGATTCATGTTTTTGCTATATACCTTTGCACATTATTTTCTTATCAAACTAGTTACCAAGTATTTTTACATGCTTGTAAACAAACATATTTTTACAACATACCTGTATATATGTAAAGTCAAGTATTTAATTCTCGCTGTTCACTTTTAAAACTGACAAAGAAAAAAAGTGAACACTACAGAAACCATGGTAGAACTTTACTTGTTCTGGTCTTGGTTGTCCCATCTTTGGCAAGTCACATACCTACTCAAGAAACATTCCCAACAGAGTACGATAGGATGAAAATCTAAAATCGCTTTCAACATTCCCTGCTAGATATTGACTATTATATCGAGTATTAGGTGTATAGCATTTAATTGACAATTATATAACTGTAGATGGCTTCTGATTTTGTTTTTAACTCCACGGACTGTGTTTAAATAATTCAAAATTATATTCCTGATTCTGGGATGCTAAGTGGTATTGCACAGTTGTCACTTTACAGAATGTGTACAACAGTCCCATGAAGCTGATAAGGTGTACCCTTGCAGCTAGATAAGGTGTACTCTAGCACCCTTCAGGTGCTAGAATTAAAACTGACCTGTTATCACACACACACAAAGACACTGAAAATAGAAGAAATAAAAAAGTTTTGGAAAGAACAAGCCACTATTGAAGCAAATAATTCAACAAATGTAATTCAACAACATGGCGTAGTTTGAGTATCCAGAAAACATAAAAAATTCCAAATAATAAGGAAAAGTCAAACAATCTAATAGAAAAATAGGCAGAGGAAAAAAGAGGAATCACAAATGACCAACAAAGATATGAAAAGCTGGGGCTTCCCTGGTGGCACAGTGGTTAAGAATCTCCCTGCCAATGCAAGGGACACGGGTTCGAGCCCTGGCCTGGGAAGATCCCACATGCCACGGAGCAACTAAGCCCATGTGCCACAACTACTGAGCCTGAGCTCTAGAGCCCGCTAGCCACAACTACTGAGCCCATGTGCCACAACTACTGAGCCCATGTGCCACCACTACTGAAGCCTGTGCACCTAGAGCCCATGCTCTGCAACAAGAGAAGTCATGACAATGAGAAGCCCACACGCTGCAACGAAGAGTAGCCCTGGCTCACCACAACTGGAGAAAGCCCGCACACAGCATCGGAGACCCAACACAGCCAAAAATAAAATAATAAAATAAAATAAATTTAAAAATTAAAAAAAAAAGATATGAAAAGCTATTCTACGTCATTTGTAGTCAGAGAAATTCACACATTAGATATTTTAAAGCCACAAGACTGACAATAAGTAATAAGATGAACGATATTAAGTGCTGAAGAGGATATATGTCAGCAATAAGGAAACTTTTGGTGGTGAGAGAAGTGTTCTAAGACTGGTTGGTGGTGATGGTTACACAAAAATCATTGAATTATACGTTAACATCAGTGAATTTTGTGGTATGTAAATTATACCTCAGTAAACCTGTCTTAAAAATGATTATATAGTGCTGGGGGAGGGTAAATTGGTACAAAGTCTTTGAGAAACAAGGTAACAGTATCTGACAAAGTTGAACACTCAGGGAGGCAGCACTTCCATTCTTACATAAGTACTTCAGAGAACTTGTATACAGTGTACCAAAAATCATATACAGGAATGTGTTCATAGCAGCAATATTCATTTTAAAGAGAAAATATCCCCTGACAGGATAATAAAAAATAAAATGTATATGCACACAATGGAATGTTATACAGCAACGGAAATGACTGAACAATAGCTCACACAATAATATGGATAAACTCAGAAAACCTAGTGTTTTGTATAGTCTCGGAAGACTACATAAAGTGATACTACTTTTAATAAGGTCAAAAATAAGCCAAACTAAATATATTGTTTAAAAATATGTGTCTGTGGGCTTCCCTGGTGGCGCAGTGGTTAAGAATCTGCCTGCTGATGCAGGGAACAAGGGTTCAAGCCCTGGTCAGGGAAGATCCCCCATGCCGCGGAGCAACTAAGCCCGTGTGCCACAACTACTGAGCCTGCGCTCTACAGCCCGCAAGCCACAACTATAGAGCCCACCGTGACACAACTACTGGAGCCCGCGCACCTAGAGCTCGTGCTCTGCAACAAGAGAAGCCACTGCAGTGAGAAGCCCATGCACCGCAACGAAGAGTAGCCCCCACTCGCCACAACTAGAGAAAGCACGCACGCAGCAACAAAGACCCAATGCAGCCAAAAACAAATAAATTAACTAAATTAATTAATTTTTTTTAAAATGTGTTTGTGCAGAAACAGACTCACAGACATAGAAAACAAACTTATGGTTACCAAAGGGGAAGGAGGAGGGAGATAAATTGAAAATTAGGGATTAAGAGATACACACTACTACATATAAAGTGGATAACCAACAAGGCTCTACTGTATAGCACAGGGAACTATATTCAATATCTTGTAATAACCTACAACGGAAAAGAATCTGAAAAAGGATATATATATATATATATATATATATATATATATATATATATATAAAACACAACATTGTAAATCAACCATACTTCAACAACAACAACAACAAAATTTGTTTGAGAAAACTTTTTTTTTTAAGGCAAGAAATCAAACACAAAGTTCAGGCCACCCCCGGGTGATGGGGTGGGGTAGCAGGGAAGGACTGCAGAAAGAGCATCCCATGAGCAGTATTGTTTTTTTTGTTTTTTTCTTTGGGGGGCCCTGCCACATGGCATGCGGGATCTTAGTTCCCCGATCAGGGATTTAACCCATGCCCCCTGCAGTGGAAGCATGGAGACCTAAGCACTGGACCGCCAGGGAATTCCCCATGAGCAGTATTGTTGACACTCTAGCTGTGGGACTGCATGGTGGGTCTGGGGTAGTCAGTGTATCATTGTGCTTTAAAGCATAAGTTGCACATATAAAATCAGATTATTACATTCCAAAAATATGATAAAGCAAAAGTCATGAAAAAGAGAACATCTCCTGAGTCACATCTCACGGCACCATTTCTGCCCTGGCACCTTGTCTCACTGACACGAGGAGAGCGGTGTATTTCATGAAAATAGCAGGCGCATTTTCTTTAGTAACCCCTAAACAAACATCCTTCATGGCTCTGACGTGACAGACTTTGACAAACGGCAGAAAGTATAAACTGCTGGAATGCAGGTTGGACTTATAAGTAAATGACTATTGCAGAACAGAATTCTTCACGATTCTCTTGGTCGGAGTCAATTACTGAACATCTCATCACAGCCTCAGGATTTCTGTCCCATTTTGCTTTAATATTGCCACCAGTAGCAGCTATTATTCAGTACATACTATGGAGCAGGCCCTATCCTAGGTGTTTCATTTATTCATCTCATTTAATCTTATGCGGTGAATAAATAAAACTATCATCTAGTATCAATGCCATTTTATAGATGAGAGAACTTCCCCAGGAGAAGTAAGATAACTTGCCCAAGATCTCCCAGCTCATAACTGTGGAGCCGGGAAGGGTGAGAATGGAAAACTCTAACCGGAGCTGACACTACTGTGCCTGAAGCCTCACTGGCCAAACAATGAGCCAGAAAGTCAATTCTAAACTTTTATATAATCAAGGAGGGAAAAACTTCCCTGTATCCCCCCAATGACTGGAAGGGAAAGTCAGTAATTTGGTTATTAGTTTGCTACTTTTCTTTCTTTTAAGTACTACCAATCAAAAAGATGATTTTAAAAAAGTGCCTTGGGCCAAGAGCAGGATTCATGGATTCACTCACAGACATGCATTCTATTAAAAAAAAAAAAACTTACTTAAATAATAAACAGAATTGTTAACTTTATTTTACACATCTATACATGGCCCTTGCAGAAAATCCTAAAAGGAATCTGAACCATAAAAGCCCTATTCTTCTTTAAAGAGGATCAATTATCTCAACATTTAATAAAATAGTAAAATCCCATATCCAGACCCTGACAAGTTATTTTTTTATTTTTTATTTTTTTGCTGTACACGGGCCTCTCACTGTTGTGGCCTCTCCCATTGCAGAGCACAGGCTCCGGATGCGCAGGCTCAGCGGCCATGGCTCACGGGCCCAGCTGCTCTGCAGCATGTGGGATCCTCCCGGACCGGGGCACGAACCGGTGTCCCCTGCATCGGCAGGCGCACTCTCAACCACTGCGCCACCAGGGAAGCCCTGACAAGTTATTTTTAAATACAGGAAATTAAAAACACAACAATCTTTACTAATGTATTCATATTTTGTAGACTGTTAAGCCCCTTGTCTCATTCAACTCTTTAAGGTGTATTATACTGCTGTGTAAAACAGTACTTCAAAATCACTGTGTTTGTTAATAAACTTTTATAACAGAGATTGCCTAAGTACTTAGTATCTATTTTCACCTTCTTTACCAATAGAACCCCATTCAATCGAAAGAACAAAGTAGCTGCAGCTGGATATGTATGGTTCTGGCTAACGAAACGTAACTGGACATCACTGGGCAGGGCTTCCAGGAGAAAGCTTTGAAGGGGCTGACTCCCGCAGACATAACTCCTTTGCCCTCCTTCCCTCTACCAGACATTCAGACACGATCAGCAGCTACCACAAGAGCACAAGGGTAAGAATCTCATCATGAAGACAGCAGAAGAAATTTCTAGTACAGGTCTATGACAACACCATGGAACCAACATGGCCCTGGACTACCTGCCTCAAATTTTTACATGAAAACTGATCAATTTGTTTCAGCCATTTATTTTAAGGTCTCTACTACTGACAGCAAAATAATGTCTAATACATTTCCTCCTTAGTAGCCAAATCCATAGGTCCCCACTTCCCCCATTCCCTAATGGTTTTAAGTAAGAAAGTAATATATCAGAGTCCATGACGCTAATGTGATTCTACTAAAGAAAAAGTAGAAGCCACTTAGCTTTTGAATGGTACCAAAGTATGGGCTGGGCTTGAGCCTCTTTACAGCTACTAATGCCAGGAAAATTCAATTTAGATAAAGAATGTACCTCTTTCTCCCTGTTCCTCTATAGGACTCTATCTAGTTATTTGTTTTTTCCACCTTGCTTTATTTCCTCCTCAATGCTACCTCTCACTTAAAGCAATTTTAGATTTAACATACTTGAATAACACCTGGCAGAGGGCTCAAATAATACCCTTTTATTCTTCATGAAGAAAAACAACTTAAGGTATTTCCAATGGTCTCATTTTCATTCCTCACAGTGAAAAATTCTGGATCATGTACACAGGCTCAACGTTTTTCCTTCAATAAAAAAGAAAAAACTAACAATTTTCCTGAATTAATATTCTATATTTTCTCATTTAGAACATTTGGAACATAAGCTTTTAAAAAATCAAATGTATAAACCTGCAAGTAAGATCATTTTATCATTTTAGTGATATCTTTCTCTTTAAAAAACTCTTTTTTAGTTAGAACATAATTAGAATCACACTCCTGGAATTCATGGCTCTAACTCTGTTCCAGTGACCCCAAAAGCCCACTGACAGGTGGTGACTTATTTTGAGGAACGGATGCTAGGACGCTGGTGTGTGGGAGCAGCTCCCCAACCTCTCCATCTCAGCCAGACCTACTGCTCTCTTCCCATAGTCAAGTGGATGATTTATGAGGGAAATTGTATACAATACTGGAAATCCTGTGTGGGCATTCAAGATCTTGGAGATACAGCTATACGTAGTTACCTTGGTTTATGCACTTACTATTGGATTGTGAACATTTTCCTAACATTTATTTTATTATATATATCACCTTCTTATCTGTAACAATTTGCATCATTATTTTCCTTTGTGACATATAGGTTGTTTTACATTCTTTGTTATAATATTAAAAAAAAACACTGGAAAATGATTTTGGCACACAGACATCGATCCTTATTTCTAATCATTTCTAAAATAGATTCTAGAAGCAGAAAGGTGTGGATCAATACTTCCTTTCTGACAACAGAATTATTTGAATCTTTCTACTCTATTTATAAATTTCCTCCTTAAAAAAAAATCAGTTTCCATGTCTGTAAAAAATCATAGTAAAGATGAAATCTAGATGATCTTCATCATCCTTTTTTTTAAAAATGGGGACAGCCCGAAGTAGGAAGGGCTTCAAGTAAACATGCTTTATCAAAGTCCTTTTGTAAATCTGCAGGCAAGGTCAGCTGCAATGCGAACAGAAGAAACTTTTGCTTCTGAAGACACTAAGCATCCCATGAAGACCCTGGCAGATACTAATCCAAGAGAGGAAGAGATAGAGAGCACACAGTGTAGTTCAAAGTTCTAATTATCCATTCTGGTGACAATCTAAAATAGTAGAAAGAGGGACTTTCCTGGTGGTGCAGTGGTTAAGAATCTGCCTGCCAATGCAGGGGACACGGGTTCGAGCCCTGGTCCAGAAAGATCTCACATGCCACAGAGCAACTAAGCCCGTGTGCCACAACTACTGAGCCTGCGTTCTAGAGCCTGCGAGCCACAACTACTGAGCCCGCATGCCACAACTACTGAAGCCCACAAGCCTAGAGCCCATGCTCCGCAACGAGAAGCCACCACAATGAGAAGCCCACGTGCCACAACGAAGACTAGCCCCCGCTCGCCACAACCAGAGAAAGCCTGCATGCAGCAACAAAGACCCAATGCAGCCAAAAATAAATAAGTAAATTTATAAATATAAAATTAAAAAAATAATAAAATAGTAGAAAGAGAATGGGAAAAAGGATCTCCCAGCTCTGTCACTGGGTGTCATCTTGGATAAACCCTAACATTTTGGTCTGAAGTTCCTCATCTATAAATGTGTTGGCTACATCATGACGTCCAAGACTCTTTCCAGGTGAAATAATCAATGCTTTGATGATCACCAACCAAATTCAGCACTAGAACTCTGGCTTTTCACCTCTGCCTTTCATGTTCTTTCCCCTTCAGTAATTCCCACTTCTGTTTCCCTAACACTTTCCCAAGGATATCTGCCCTTCTAGGCATAGTGATCCTTCAGTACTTCCAGAACTCTCTTAGCATCCTCACTAAGAGAGTTCACATGCCTGATGCCCACAGATGCCCTGAATTCTCACCACAATCTCAGGGGTTGTGCCAGTTCCCAAGAAGCATAACCCCTTTCCATGCCTATGGTACATAGTATTTACAGCACCCACGGGGCACCTAGTCTGCCCTGTATGTGTTATTTATCCCTTAGGGAAACCTTTCACAACTCTCCAGCTACCAAGTTAGCACCCTCCACTGGCAAACGCCTGGTATCCCTAACATTTCTCACACCCTCACAAACTACTCAGCATGGGACTCATATGTGTTTATCAATTTAGCACTTCCAGAGACAAAACTGATTTTCCCCACAGTGATCCCACCTAACCCTATGATGTGCAAGATAAGATACTTGAGGGCAGTAGCCATGTACTCTGAGGTCAGCCTGCAACTGGGCTTAACTCTCTTCTATCGACAATTCCCTAGCAATACCCCTCTGAAAATACAGCTTCCAGAACTGCTGAAACATTCTAGATGCAATGTGTCAAGTGAATAGGACTACCATCACCTCCCCTGTCTGGATGGCATAACTTGAGATCATGAGGCTAAGACTGCATTGACTAAAGATCAGCCATAACACGCTGGCAGGTAATGAGCTTTGATTAACTAGAAGCCTTATTTCACAGAAGTAAAATCTAAAAGTCACAATACCAAGCCAACAGCTGTCTCAGCATTAAGACATGTCTAGAATGATGATATTTCCCCTTGGATGTGAAAATTACACATACAGTTAGTGTTCTGGCTTAAAATTATTTCTTATTTCAGGATAAATGATATCCTAACATGATAAAAATGCAAAATGTAAAGGAACTCTGGTGACTCAACAGTTTAAATGTTTTACCTCATTTTGGAAACGCTCAGCCTCAGAAAAATTTGTTGTCCAAGAGCACCATCTGGTGGATGAAGGTATTTAAGCTACCCCAGTGCAGGCAGATAAAAAGTCATCTATAAGGCTAAATGCCAGTAAGACTACAATTTTGGTATGAAAAGATTCCTATGCTTCCGCCAACATATTTCTTATAAAGGGGTTCTTGACAAAATTCTAATATAAAAGGAATCTACAACTCATAAAAACTCATTGTCAATGACTTCACCTTCTTGAAGAAATGTTCCTTATAATAGAGCAAACATTTTTAAGCTGAAAGGAACCTCAGAGAGCTGTTAATTCAATCCCTTTCCTTTACAGACTCTAAGGCAAAGACAGAGCTTTCCTGAAAGTCACAGCTAGGGATGGCAGACCTTGACTATATAAGTAAATAGGTCAAATATTCTGTGCTGTTTAATACAGCCTTCTATTTCAAGAGGCTGTGGAGAAAAGGAAGGAAATGAGGCAGTGTCAGTGGCAAAGTACCACTCTCATGGGTTAGCAATGATCTGCCCACCCCACTGTGCATTGTGGCCCAGCCTCACACTGACCCAGGCAAGACTAATAACTGTCATACCCTTCCTGCCTCTGCAGCCCCTCGGGTCCCTCTCCACCTTAGATTAATCAGCTTTCCCCTGTCCAAGAAAACCATCCTACCAATAAAACTAAGAGATTAAAAAAATGTTAAATTATCCTGTTGAAGAATACCTGTAATCACGGCAAAGCATTCATATGTGTTAAAACGGGAGGGAGAAAAGACAAAACCAAACTATGTTCACTGTGATACCACGGCTGTCAAAAGAAATACAATTATTGAGCACAAAGTAGAGGAGAAACATTGGAAGGGAACACACTAAACTTTTTTGACAGCTCTTGTCCCTGAATGCCAGGATTATGAGTGATTTCAATTTTCTCTGTCATATAACGCTTTCCAACATTTTTTATATTAACATTTATATTAACAAAAAGGTAATTTTTACCTATAAAATTTATGTATTTATAATCATAGACTATAAAGAAAACTTAAAAGGGAAATTAGAAAGAGGACCCCCATACACACCCATCCATCCAGTACATGCATAGTTTAAAAAAAAAAATTTTTTTTCCCCAGCTCTCAAGGAGAAATATGCAGTATAAGACATTATATATTTTGGTCTTAAGGTTTGTCACTGTATTTTTCAAACTGTTCTGAATTTTCTATCAATTGTCTGTTAATAAATAACTGGATGACAAAAGCAATAGGCTAGCAAATTAATATTAAAGGAAAATCTCGGAAATACAGTTTAAAATATTTTATATATCTTAAGACGCAGGGACTTGAGTTCACATCCTAAGCCCACTTTCTGCTTGTACAATTTTGCCTGAGTTATATGTCAGAATTTATGGCATGATGCTCCCCAAATAACTCCATGACTTCTTGTTTGAGAACCTCTGTCTCGTAATGTGATTAGGTCTCTGAGGTTCATACCAGGGACAGAGTTACCTGAAGGTCAGTAAACAAGAATGGAAACTGTTACCTTGCCTGGAGATCCCTGCATCACCTATGTAGAGTGAGATCAGAGAAGGAATATTTTGCTAAATATCTTTAGGCAGAGGTTTTCAAAATGTTGTCTGGGGGCCATTGGGAGACCTCCAGATCCCATCAGGATCTGTGGCATCAAAACCGTTTTCACAATTATACCAAGACACTGTTCTCCTTTTTCACTCTCATTCTCGCATCAGTGTAAGGTAGAGTTTTCAGGAGGCTATATGATATTACAACAGATTAAATGCAAAAGTAGATATAAGAATCCAGAGGGGTTTTCTATTAAGCTCGATATTAGTAACTTGGAAAAAAAAATGTAAAATAATGCCACTCCTCTCACTAAACTTTGTGTGTAGGAAAATACAGTCACTTTTTATAAAAATAGGAATGTTATGTAACATTATTTTTAATGAATTAAATACTTTTAAACATTCTCAGTTTTAATTTCCCAATACAATAAACAAGGATAGATACAACCTACATAAACAAAAGCTCTTTGAGGTTCACAATAAATTATTAGAAATATAAATGGGTGCTGAGACCCGAACTACTGTCTCAGGATACTAGTGTTCAGAAAAACACACACTGAAGATCACTCTGACCCATCCCTCTTCCTCCTTACTCAAAGCACTTTCCAAGCCTCTTGCTATGACCAGTCCATCTGGTAGACCATTATCTGATCACACTTTCTAAAGCATGATTCTGATCCTATCACTTCCCTATTGAAAAATCTCAAACGTTCTTCAAGATGTAGAGAATGATAACCAAAACTACTCAGGAAACTCCATGATCTAGCCTCAGCCTATTTTTCTAATGTCACGCACTCATCAATTCTATCATTATTTAGGTGCATTATTTGAAGCAGATGCTATGACAGGGGCTGGGGCTGGAGAGTCTCTAAGAAATGATACCTGCCGTCACTGGACTCAGAGTTTACTGTGAGAGAAACAGAAATGATATAGGTATCCTTCATTTTCTGTACTAATTTTCCAAATACCGGCTGTAATAACATTTTTTTACCTAAAATTCACTGTCCAAATCAAAAACTCTCTATAATGACTTGTGAACGTCCACCAACAGAATGGTTTCAGTTGTATACAAATCTAGGTAAGATAATATAGACGGCAATTAGGTTGTATCTCAGCTCTTGTCCCAAAAGGATTATGCCTTGTGCCCAGATTAAATGTATTGGGCATCACTGCTATCATCTTCCAATCATTATTGGTGAAAATGTCTTCTGCAAATGTGGAAAAGCCTGAAAAGAAGGTAAGTGAGCATAAGAGTCCTAGAAAAGCCCACACATTAGAAAGACTTGAAGGGGATGGTGTGCAATGAGGGACAGAAGCACCTAAGACATGATCACGATATGTCCATACCTAACAACATAGCAGTGTTGCTCCTGGAAAGCTTAATCGTGTTACTCGAACCAACACCATATATGAAAAACGAGAAAAACTCCTTGTGCAGCGGACTGATAGCCATTCTCAGTGTAGGAGACCACTGAGTACCAGGCTGGTAGAGGAGAGGGTGGACACCTTCAGTGATCTGGAGGCAGCTGCAAATGGGAGGAACATGATTCAGTGAAGGAGCTGAGTTTCAAAGCAAGACTGGGAGACTTAAGAACAGTGAGAGACTGTACAAGTTGTGGATCATGGGTGAAGCTGATTCCCCTCACAGTGAGATGTGCTACCTTCCTCCAGTGAACTGCTGAAAACTATCATCGAAGATGGTTACGCACAAGGGGAACGGTCAGTCTCAATGCCATGCCATCTCATAGGTTTATTCAGAAGAAAGAAGTACTTAGACATAAAGCATCCAAAGAAGGCTAAATTACTGTGAAGTAGGAACCTTGCTGATACACTACTATGAAAACATCATCTCAAAGGGGCCACTGCAGACAACAATGCCTGTTAGGATATGAATGAAGTATTCAAATCAGAAAGCCTGGACGATGGAGGTGAGGCTTAGGGGAAGAGGTGTCTGTCACCACTCAACAAAGGGAAAATCTTTCAAAGAAGACTCTTGAAAACAGTGTTATCAAGAAGGTAACAGCCAGCTTAAGGAAAGCATGTGGGACTTCATTTTTAAACCTCAATTTAATGAACCATTATCATCATTAAAACGCTCACCACTATATACATGATAGGTGTTGTTAGAAATGCAGCCCCAAAGAGCACAGAACACAAGCCTGAATGACTTAATGTCACTGTACTAGTGTAAGTAAAAAATGTTGATGTCGATTCTTAGCTCTCACACACAGAACAAAGAGATGCACTCTGTCTTCAAAGGTCTGTGGAAGCATGGCTATTGGCTCTCCCAGAAATGCTCTACCTCCTTTTTCCCCTGCAGATATCTGTTTATTTTCATGTCCCTTAGTCGAACTGAATCAGCCCACACAGTTATATCGCTTTTTTCTACCTGTTCATCTTTTCTCTTTATCTGTCTTCTTTTTGTGTGTTTGTTTCCTGAAGTAACTCCCATGTTTCTTTTATCAGAGGACTTATTTTTTAAACGTACAGTTAGCAAAGGCTAATTAAAGCTTTCTCCTTTTTTTTTTTTTTTTTTTTTTTGGCCGTGCTGCACGGCTTGCGGGATCTCAGTTCCCTGACCAGGGATTGAACCCAGGCCCTTGGCAGTGAAAGGGTGGAGTCCTAACCACTGGACCGCCAGGGAATTCCTTAATTAAAACTTTCTTTATCAGTGGACCAGCCCTTAGTAAAACACAACCAAAAAAAAAAAAAGTTTCAGATCTTAGGACTCTTTACGCTTCTATTACTGTTTCCAAGGAATCACCTAGGGCCACCCAGGAATACAGGTGGCTCTATTTCTAAGTTCAGGACCTTCTTTACTTACAGAAGGTCACTGACATCACCAAATTTCATTTCAAGGTATCAACATAGTCAATCTCATTCTCCAAAAAACATTCAGAATTTCATCTGTATCTCAAAAAAGGTTTTGAGCACCCTTCCCCAAGAGCAAATAATTGTGCCTCTATATTAGGGGTTGGCAAACTTTTTCTGCAAAGGGCAAGACAGTAAATATGTTAGCTTGTGTGGGCCACACAATCTCTGCCACAACTACTCAACTCTCCCATTGTAGTGCAAAAAAGCCAGGCACACACAATATGTAGATGAACAATAAGGCTATGCTCCAATTAAACTTTATTTACAAAGACAAGCAATAGGCAGAATCTGGCTGCCAAGCCAGGCTTTGCATCATACACCCAAAGACTGGGCTTTGTCATGTCATGCCTTTGAAAGTCTTGGTATTTTGGTTTAAAAACTTGTAACTTGCTTAAATCATGTTACTACTGATACTGCTGCCACAGGCTGCTGCCCATGGTGTTGACTGAGATTTTTAAGTATATCCTAAGGAAATCAAGCTCTGAAAGCAGCAGTCGAATGAAAGAGGGGCCAAGACTCATTCCCTGGAATCTCCAGGCCCTACTTACTCCCTTTACTATCAAGGCTGATCGTCCTCAAGTAGGCCTTCATGAACACTCTCACTCCTAATTCCTGTGTTGTACCCAAGCCTGGATCAACACTGCAATGGCATCTCTTTTTGCCCCTTAACAGACTTGCCTGGTGCTGCAAGACAAACATCTGAGCAGAAGGGGCCCACAAACAGCCCCATCACCGGCCAGGCTGATCTCTCTCCCTCCCACCCCATAGCCACTATTCCAGGTCTGCCTCACCCTCCTCAAGATCAGGCTCACCAAAAAGCCTCCAAATTCAGTAAAAATACAAAGACTATTAAGTGCAGTCTTACCCTCAAATTTACCTAGTTTCATCCCCATTCTTCTCTCTCCTTCCTTTACCTGACTTGAACTTGCTCCTCTAGGCCAATCTCAGATGCCACATCTCCAACAAAAAGTCTTCCTTCAACACCAAGCTACTATAAGTGCCTCTGCTCTGGGCTCCCTGGAACCCCACACCTGCCTTTACAGCCAAGCTCATTACATCCTACTGCCCCTTTGCCCCTCAAGCCTGTGAATTATTGAGAACCAGGGTCCTTATTCATCTTTGCACCCTGCACAAACTGTTTCTCTTACCTTCCCCACACCTCTCCAAGAACTCCCATCCCCACCAAGAAAAGGTTATGGTTTTTCAACCCTTCTTTTAACGTTAAAGGAAAAAGCCATAACTAGAAATTGCGGGGGGGGAATTGAACTACAATTTGATGACTATAATCCCTTTCAAAATAATGCCGTGAACCATAACAAACCAATTTCCAATACAATTTAAACTGAGCTGAGCAGTTAAACAATGCAAAGATATAATAGTGAAGAGCAAAACAATACATGGGCTTTTATTCAGTGCACATTCATTGTGATAATTTCAAATGTTCCTGACAGTTACAAGTTATTACAGCACTCACTCTTCATCACTCTCCTTAATGCATTCTTTCTCTTGTTACTCTCCAGCTACCTCAAGGGGGCAAATACAAGTTATTTTTCATTTGCTTGAATTTAGTTGTCTTGAGTGTGACTGGTTTCATTTACCGGTAGCAGTTTACAACATCTCTCATATGTCTGTCTTTATGATACAAAAGCATTGAAAACGTCAGCTCAGTTCTCGAGCTACTAAATGCTCCTACAAAAATTCCATAAAATACTATGCCTTGTAGGTCCTACCAAAATGACAGATTCCTGGCTCCAAAACCTGTAAATAATGAGAATGTTTTAAAACTGCATGTTTACAAACCAGCAGATTTTGTTCATTGGATTTTAATAACTAAAGTTACTCAAATCTGAAGTCTAAAGTCAATGTTCCCTTGAAGCAATGCCATTGTGTAACTGGTTTTCAAACACAAGTGGTAAATTGATAAGCACTGCAAACCAATGTCCATCACCCTCAGCTGTGCTGTCAAAAATTATGTTATTTTAACTATCAAATGTGTAAAGCCAGTTCAGGGCAGTTTTATGTTGACTGTTCTGAAAATCGTATGCTGCTTCTACCTCTTAATTATATTTGCAAAAAGGAACAAAGAGGGGGCTTCCCTGGTGGTGCAGTGGTTGGCAGTCCGCCTGCCGATGCAAGGGACACGGGTTCGTGCCCCGGTTCGGGAAGATCCCGCATGCCGCGGAGCGGCTGAGCCCGTGAGCCGTGGCCACTGAGCCTGCGTGTCCGGAGCCTGTGCTCCGCAACGGGAGAGGCCACAGCAGTGAGAGGCCCGCGTACAGCATTAAAAAAAAAAAAAAAAAAAAAAAGGAACAAAGAGCTCAATGATCCCAAGGTATGGTCAGAAAAAAATCTTGGACTGCGTTTTATTTTATTTTTGAGCCCTGAGACGTGTAACCTCTCAGCCCAAGATCCAGATGATTCCTCAGCTCAGTCTTCCTTTTAGAAACCTGCAAACTTGCCAGGATACCACAGGGACGAAACCACAGAGAAGGCACAAAATAAACCATTAGCTCAGGGGAAATTTGTAGGTGACCCAGACCTAGTTGTACACATTTCCACAACTGTGAGACTGACTATACATAATTACTTCCTTAAAACGTGTGGGGAATAAGAGCACCTGGCAGCCAGTCTACTAGCCTCATAACTTTGAGAAAACACTTTAACTTTGCTGGGCCCCAACTGAAAATACCAACCATATTTGCTTGGCCTCACCCATTTCAATGGAAATCCCAGAGAAGCTGTTTTAATAAGATAAGGTGCCATCTTCTGTAAGGAAGCTTCACTACTAATGGCACTCATTTTCCTAAACATAAGTAACCATAACATGTCAAACTTAAAGAATATACCTGGAGTATAAAGGAATCACTCGGCTGTTCAGCAGAAAGTAACACAACATTGTAAATCAACTATATTTCAATTTAAAAAAAAAGAATATACTTGGAATTGAAATACCAAAAAAAAAAAAAAAAAGCAAAGACTTAATACAAGGTACACTCTAAAACTGGCTGGGGTTAGAATACACTAAAATGATCCTCTGGAGACCAATACTGAAAATGCTTCTAAAGCAAAAAAACTGTTAAAATCTCTCAGCATTTGAGATGGGGAAACACACTCACACATACAAGCACATGCATACATATACATACACACACTGACATACACACACTGACATAAAATAAAAGGCCACCCTGTTTGGGAAAAGCATCTTGGGAAGTTGTATAGAAATCAGCGATTTTTAGAAAGTGGCTGCTCTCATCTGCCGATCCTGGACTTCAACTGCAACATTTCCAGCCTGCAGCCAGCCCTGCCCGCTTCAGACTATCCCCACAATCTGAATTGGCCCTGGCCAGTCTATCCTGTTACTGTTTGTCCTGAAATCAGTGGGTTTTGTATGCTGATAGACTTGCTCGGTTTGTCTCAAGTCTGAAGTCAAGGGGAGATTCTGTCAGCAGCCAAGGACCTCTGTTCAGTCCTGAATGGCGGGTTTTTCCTCCAATCCCAGGACTTGTTCCTACACTTGGTGCTCCTAAGTGTATAGTTATACCACCCCTTAGATTGTCTAGTTAGTTAATATATTGTGCAGTGTTAAATACATTGCACCCTTAAAGCTGTTTGCCCATTTCACCTTTATTTCAAAAGTCTGAACATATGGCTAGCATATGCTTGAACTCTTGGTGAAATTTAAATGCTAATAAAATAGGATACCCAAAATTAAATAAATAAATGGCCAAAAGGAAATCATAAAGAGGTTATGTTTGTTTGGCAAGCTTATGAGTAACTTTTTTCTTCATTTTTTCTCTATTTTTCTACATGAGCATGTACAAACTTAAACAAAAATTCTCAACAGAGAGGTTACTTACACTACTGAAAATACGAAAGGGGGAAGAGAAAGGATGTTTTCCCTTTCTTTAACTTTTATTTTTAGTATTTCAAACATACACATATTCTAAACATCATGTATCCATCATCTAGCTTCATTTAACAATATTTTGCCAATCTTTATTCAACGAAAGTCATACCACTTTATTTCCTGGGGTATTTTAAAAACAAATCCGGGCTTCCCTGGTGGCTCAGTGGTTGAGAGTCCACCTGCCCATGCAGGGGACACGGGTTCGTGCCCCGGTCCGGGAGGATCCCACATGCTGCAGAGCAGCTGGGCCCATGAGCTGTGGCCGCTGGGCCTGGGCGTCCAGAGCCTGTGCTCTGCAATGGGAGGGGCCACAGCAGTGAGGGGCCCGCGTACCGCAAAAAAATAGATAAATAAATAAATAAATCCCAGGGGAATTCCCTGGTGGTCCAATAGTTAAGACTCGGTGCTTTCACTGCTGTGGCCGGGGTTCAAACCCTGACTGGGGAACTAGGATCCTGCAAGCCGCACAGCGCAGCCAAAAAAGTTAATTAATTAATTTAAAAAACAAAATAAAACAAATCCCAGACTGCATGTTATTTCACCTATATATTTTTCAGTGTGTATTGTCAGTTGACAAGGAAAAATATATATAGCCACCATGTCATCATCACGTCTAATAGGACAACAGTAATTCCATAGTATCATCTAATACCCGGCCCATTTTCAAAAATAAGAATGGTCCTTTCAATAACAGTGTTCAACAACTGAAGATCCATATAGAAAAACTAAAACTGTGCCACTACCTCATATCCAGAAATGTATTATAACGAACTGTAACTCAATAAGAAAAGCATGACAAAAAAGAAAAACATACAAGAGGCTTGAACAGGCATTTTGATAAAGAGGAAATCCAAATAGCCAATGAACATAAAAGAAAAAAAATCATGATGCTATTTAAAACCACAAGAACCTGCTACATACTCCCATTTAATTTTAGAATGTCTAATGTCAGGGAGGCTGTGGGGCAATGGAAGTAGCAAACACTGGTATAGAAAGGTGTAAAGTGGAAAATAGTTTTGTTCTAAAACTACCCATGTGTATACCCTATAACCACTCCTTTGGAGGAAAAGTAGGAGACTATAATAGGTAAAGGGGACAGATAGGGGAAATCTAGGGTGCCTGTAATGTTTTCCTTGATGTCAGGGATGGTACATAGGTATTCACCTTACAATAATTCATGAAGCTCTAAGTTTATGTTTTATCCACTTTCCAGCTTGTTTTATATTTCAAAATATAAACAGTTTAAAAATAGTACAATAATTGACTCGGTCAAGGATTATCAATGGAGGCAAATTCACTGGGTGAAAGGCTATTGGGAACAGGATATTCAACTAGCCTCTAAATATTACCCTATAGCACACTTACTAACTTTAAAGGGAAATCCCTGGCGGGATCCTTCATATAACCTTCAAAGCAGGTTATAAAGAACATTACTGGGAAAATCAGGGATCTTTGAGTATGGTTTCTATATTAGATGACATTATATAAACGTTAAATTGCCTTATAACTGAAAGAAACATGCTGAAATAATTAAGGGTGAATTGTCATGATGTCTGCAACTTACTTTCAAATGTTACAGCATAAGGACAGAGAGACAGAGACACAGACAGAGTGATAGAGAAACAAAAAGCAAATGTGGCAAATATTAACAACTAGTGAATCCATGTGAGGGCATCCAGGTGTTCACTGCATCACTTCAACTTTTTGGTAGGCAAGAAATTTCTCTAAATAAAACAATGGGAGAGGGAATAAAAGGTTTCAAAAAGAAAAGATTTTTTTTAAAAATAGGATTTCAAGTAGTATCAGGGGAGGCAAGAAGGATTAGATTACATCAAGCAGATTATGCTCTCATGAAAAATAACTGGAAAAACTGTAATATGTACTTTTAAAAAAGAAAAAATTCTCACAATTTGTGTGGGGGGGATAAAAAAGAGAATATAAGCATGTTTTGTTTTGTTTTTGCTTTACACATTCATTCATTCATTCATTCATTCATTTTTGGTTGTGTTGGATCTTTGTTGCTGCACGCAGGGTTTCTCTAGTTGCAGCAAGCGGGGGCTACTCTTTGTTGCAGTGCTCGGGCTTCTCATTGTGGTGGCTTCTCTTGTTGTGGAGCACGGGCTCTAGGTGCGCAGGCTTCAGTAGTTGCAGCACACTGGCCCAGTAGTTGTGGCTCGCAGGCTCTAAAGCACAGGCTCAGTAGTTGTGGCGCATGGGCTCAGTTGCTCCGTGGCATGTGGGATCTTCCCAGACCAGGGCTTGAACCCGTGTCCCCTGCATTGGCAGGCGGATTCTTAACCACTGTGCCACCAGGGAAGTCCTATAAGCATGTTTAATATAACTTTTTCAAATGATTAGGGGAAAACTACAGGAAGAATACATATTACAATACTGCTTTTGCCTTAAGATGGTACTATTATGAATAATATTCCCTGTTTTCCAGGTATTTTTATAATGTGCTTTGCTTTTAAAAATTTTGAGTGTGATTTGAAGATCAGCCAGATAACCACATACTATATTACTGTTGAACAGGCTCACATATTTGTACAATTAGCTGGTTTCAATGTAAAAAACAGAAGCAGCAGAAATCATACTGATGTGTCTTTATTTCCTCTTGTCCTGTGAAGAATTATGGGTCACACAAAGCACAACAAATGACTGCTTCTCGACCACTGAAAACGGTAACAAAAATAGTAACATGAAATGATGCTTTACAAAACCCACTGTAATAGAAATATACCTCATCATATATGCTCCCATTAATGTCTGCACCATAGATAGGTGCCACGAAGGTTAAGTTCTTCCAGTACTTGCGCTCCAAATCTTCATAATCCAAGTATCTCGGAGTACAATACCTGGAAAAGGGAGATGAAACAAAGTACAAAACAGTAAGACAATTTTCAGATTTTCCCTACCCATTTGATTTAAATCACTTTCTAAACAAAATTCTATCAAAATGAAAACACTGCAGCAGCTCATGGTGTCAAATCTGACAAGTAAATATATACATGTGTTTATCATAGATCTCTGAAGACTCTAAGATTCCTAAATAACTAGATGAAAACCTCATTTTTTGATGAATAAGAAAAATATTTTTATGAAAGTATCAACAATAGAAAACTACTTAATATTATTTTAGCTTTCAAAATATTTTCTAAAATCTTTAACCAATTATACTATACTAGGACATTTTAGAGATTTACATGTAAAAGACAAACATATAACTTAGAATAAAAGACTTACAAAGACAAAACATATAACTTAGAATATATGTAATTTGTTATATATAATTTAATATTTATTATTAATTATATGTAATTCACTTAAAATTTCTTATATTTTTCTATAGAAAAATTGACAAAGGACAATCTCACTAAAAATCCAAGAAAGTAAAACTAAAATAAGATATTCTGCACCTATCAGATTGGCAAATGCTTAATATATAAATGGTGGTAAAGAATGAAACTTCTCTTACACAGCTGGAGTCGGGGTATATACTGGTATCAGAGTATAATTTTTCAATAGCCTTAAAAAATGTCCCTTTGGGCTTCCCTGGTGGCACAGTGATTGAGAGTCCGCCTGCCGATGCAGGGGACACGGGTTCGCACCCCGGTCCGGGAAGATCCCACATGCCGCAGAGTGGCTAGGCCCATGAGCCATGGCCGCTGAGCCTGCGAGTCCGAAGCCTGTGCTCCGCAACGGGAGAGGCCACAACAGTGAGAGGCCCGCGTACCACAAAAAAAAAAAAAAAAAATGCCCCTTTGAACCTAAAATTCAACTCTAGAAATTCATCTCAACATAGAGATGTATACAATGATATATGACCCAGGATGTTGCTGCAGCATTAACTGAAACCTCAAGCTTACGTCCAGCAACTAGGACTATGTTAAATAAAAGAACACAAAATAAGGCAGATCTTTCTGTATATTGACATTAAAATCTTTCCACAGTGAATAAAGCAGATTACAGAACAGTAAAAATACTATGATCCTATTTACATAACAAAAAGATCTGTAGGGCTTCCCTGGTGGCGCAGTGGTTGAGAGTCCGCCTGCCGATGCAAGGGACACGGGTTCGCGCCCCGGTCCGGGAGGATCCCACATGCCGCGGAGCGGCTGGGCCCGTGAGCCATGGCCGCTGAGCCTGCGAGTCTGGAGCCTGTGCTCCGCAACAGGAGAGGCCACAACAGTGAGAGGCCCACGTACCGCAAAAAAAAAAAAAAAAAAAAAAAGATCTGTAACTGTACATTAAATGGCCAGAAAGAAATATACTCTAAACTATTAATACTAATGGTTATCTCTTACATAGGAATTACAGAAAGGTACTTCTCTGTATTATTTGGATTTTGAACAATAATCTTATATTATTACCGAAAAAAAAAACCCACAATGTTTCTACAGGAAAAAAAAATTAGCAAAGAAATCAACAAACTGAGAAAGCAATGGAACACACATAGTGAAAAAGGTGTTTAGCAGAAGCAGCAATCCCTATCAAGCCTACTGGACATTTTAGATTGAAGAATTATAGAACAAGCAACATCTACATCTACTACACTGGGGATGCCAAACTGGTTATCTAAGCAATAAGCGAGAATGCCAAACAATTTAACAACTGGATTTGAAATAAAGAGTAATTTACAGATTTAATCTCACAGGGCAACCAAAAATAAAAAGGATGGGCGTGAAAGAATCCACTCCACTTCATTCTAATGCTTTGATTAGAGGGTTCCAGTAGTAACAGACATTCCAGGCACAAGCTAAACAAGCTAACCAGAGGTCAGAGTCAGGTGACAAAAAAAGGTAGCAAAGATGCTGTTTATTATGACTTCTAAAGAAACTTCTTAGATTTTAGAAATTGAAAGCCTAAACTGCCTTTCACTATGAGAAGACCTAAAGAATCTATCACCATATACTCACCCCGTCAGGATAAATTTTTAGCAACCCATAACTCTAAGAGAGAAAGCTATAGTTGGGTATTAGCTATTGAGGTTAAAGTCTAAAATCCCTGAATATTTGAAACAAACACTGATACTAAACTTGGAAAAAGGGACCAGTTCACTTACTTGGTACCTGATTCTAATGAAACCTGGCTACAGTTTCCATCCCTAATGGACTGCCAAACAATCACGCCTATTCCACAAATCCAGCATCAACTTGCTCAAAACTGATTCAACCGCACTTCTTACCCAGAACCTTTCATTCACTATAGCACAGTTGTTAAGAGACAGGGCTCCAGAACCAGACTGCTTGGATCTAAATCCAGGCTTTGCCATTTATAAGCTACATAACCCAGGACAGGAGACTGAATCTCTCTGGACCTCAGTTACTCCTGTATAAAACAGGGATAATAACAATTGAGCTGTTGTGAAGACTCCATCAGATAATTCTGTAAAGCACTTAGCTCCATGCCTAGAAGAAAGTACAGATCAACAATGTAAGTGATGGGAAGCAGCATATTACTCACCTCCACAAACTTTTATAGTAAAGATATGTTGGAGGTCTCCAGATTTCCTTTGGACTAAGTTATGTTATTAACCAAATGAGCGTGTTATCCCCTCTACCACCAAGCACATTATGTACTGTGTACCTATGCAAGGGCATGTACCGAAGGAGAACAGATGAACAGAAAGACCAGAAAAATGCCTCTTGCCTACCATGAAAATTAGTCCCATCTTAGGACCATTCCATAACTGTTATGAAGACCATGTGATCCTAGTGTAGCTGTGAGTGGACAAGTAGAGCCTTGGCTTGAGGCTTAAAACCCATTTCACTGGCATTTGAAATAAATTTTCATATGAAACTCACAGAGAAAATATAAAAATATAAATTTCAAAGGTAACAACAGGGGCTTCCCTGGTGGCGCAGTGGTTGAGGGTCCGCCTACCGATGCAGGGGACACGGGTTCGTGCCCCGGTCCGGGAGGATCCCACATGCCGCGGAGCGGCTGGGCCCGTGAGCCATGGCCGCTTAGCCTGTGTGTCTGGAGCCTGAGCTCCGCAACGGAAGGGGCCACAACAGTGAGAGGCCCACGTACCGCAAAAAAAAAAAAAAAAAAAAAAGGGTAACAACGTTACAAAAATTACAGTGAAATTAATGCAACTCAAAAGATACATCAACTTTGAAAGAAATGACATTTAATCTGGAAATAATCTTTCAGACAATTTCTCATGATAGTCATATTTTGTAACGAAAAAAAAGAGTCCACTATTTTTTTTTTTGACCACTCCACGTGGCATGTGAGATCCTAGTTCCCCAACCAGGGATGGAACCTGAGCCCACTGAATTGGAAGCATGGGTTCTTAACCACTGGACCACCAGGGAAGTCCCTAGAGTCCACTATTTTTTAAATTATCTTTGAACTTCAGAATATCAAGAAATGTATATTCTGTTAATAAGTGAATCTTTACAATCTGTTTAATAATTTATACTACTTCAAGTATATTTTAGCTTCATGACACTATTTATTTTTTCAATCAACATATATTGAAACAGCACCTACCATGTCCCAGATACTGTACCAAGCACTGGGTACACAGTGGAACACAAAACAAAGACTGTCAGCTGAACGGCTACCTTCAGGAAGAGTCAATCTACCACTAAGCCACCAGAATAAAAAACAGAGATATGAATAAAGTAAGTGCCTAGTAAGATAAATTCCCTCTAAATAGAAAACTGACACCATGCTACGATAATCAAATGGGCTAGAGATGATAATCAAAGTTTCTCCGTGACAAGAGAACACAGGACTTTGAGACTCTGTACTCATCAATATTTTGAATCGCCATGTATTATTAACAATGATTGTTTCCGGGAGTTGAAATTACGCATTTCTATAATGTTTGAATTTTTAAATAAGCATACATTAGTTTTGTAACGTTTCTGACCTTCCTTCAAAATCCATCTCAGTAGCACCTACGAAATGAAATTACACCATTCCAATTAACTACCACAGAAGGTTTACCTTCCTTTGAAACCCCACAGAACTTTCTCATAATAATTATGATGATTTTTAAGGATATTAGCCAACATTTTCTAGTAAGTATTATCTGATTATTTCCAAGTACAAACAGTCTCTTGAAATATCAAAGTAGTCAAGTAGAGGTTCCACTAAATGAATTAAGCTATTTAATAGTTTTTTTTTAAATAGATCTTTATTGGAGTATAATTGCTTCACAATACCGTGTTAGTTTCTGTTGCACAAAAAAGCGAATCAGCCATATGCATACACATGTCCCCATATCCCCTCCCTCTTGAGCCTCTCTCCCATCCTCCCTATCCGACCTCTCTAGGTCATCGCAAAGCACCAAGCTGATCTCCCTGTGCTATGCAGCTGCTTCCCACCAGCCAACTATTTTACATTCCATAGTGTATACATGTTGATGCAACTCTCACTTCGCCTCAGCTTCGTCCTCCCACCCCATGTCATCAAGGTCATTCTCTATGTCTACCTCTTTATTCCTGCCCTGCAACTAGGTTCATCAGTACCCTTTTTTTTTTTTAGATTCCATAGTATGCATTAGCATACAGTATTAGTTTTTCTCTTCCTGACTTACTTCACTCTGCATGACAAGCTCTAGGTCCATCCACCTCACTACAAGTAACTCAATTTCGTTTCTTTTTATGGTTGAGTAATATTCCATTGTATATATGTGCCACATCTTCTTTATCCATTCATCTGTCAATGGACATTTAGGTTGGTTCCATGTCCTGGCTATTGGAAATAGAGCTGCAATGAACACTGTGGTG
Organism: Stenella coeruleoalba; assembly: GCF_951394435.1. Taxonomy (NCBI): domain Eukaryota; kingdom Metazoa; phylum Chordata; class Mammalia; order Artiodactyla; family Delphinidae; genus Stenella; species Stenella coeruleoalba. The sequence goes on from NC_137153.1 coordinate 66,317,230, forward strand.
CATGTCTCTTTTTGAATTATGGTTTTCTCAGAGTATATGCCCAGTAGTGCGATTGCTGGGTCATATGGTAGTTCTATTTTTAGTTTTTTAAGGAACCTCCATACTGTTTTCCATAGTGGTTATATCAATTTACATTCCCACCAGCAGTGCAGGAGGGTTCCCTTTTCACCATACCCTTTCCCGCATTTATTGTTTCTCGCTTTTTTGATAATGGCCATTCTGACTGGCATGAGCTGATACCTCATTGTAGTTTTTTGTTTTTTGTTTTTTTTGCAGTACGCGGGCCTCTCACTGTTGTGGCCTTTCCCGTTGCAGAGCACAGGCTCCAGACACGCAGGCTCAGCGGCCATGGCTGACGGGCACAGCCGCTCTGCGGCATGTGGGATCTTCCCGGACTGCGGCACGAACCCATGTCCCCTGCATCGGCAGGCGGACTCTCAACCACTGCACCACCAGGGAAGCCCCTCATTGTAGTTTTGATTTGCATTTCTCTAATAATTAGTGATGCTGAGCATTTTTTCATGTGCCTCTCAGCCATCTGTATGTCTTCCTTGGTGAAATGCCTATTTAGGTCTTCCACCCATTTTTTAACTGGATTGTTTGGTTTTTTGATATTGAGCTCCATGAGCTGTTTGTATATTTTGGAGATTAATCCTTTGTTGTTTCATTTGCAAATAGTTTCTCCCATTCTGAGGGTTGCCTTTTGTCTTGTTTATGGTTTCCTTTGCTGTGTAAAAGCTTTTAAGTTTAATTAAGTCCCATTTGTTTATTTTTGGTTTTATTTCTGTTACTCTAGGAGGTGGGTCAAAAGAGATCTTGTTGTGGTTTATGTCAAAGAGTGTTTTTCCTATGTTTTCCTCTAAAAGTTTTATAGTGTCTGGTCTTACATTTACATCTTTAATCCATTTGGAGTTTATTTTTGTGTATGGCATTAGGTAGTGTTCTAATTTCATTCTTTTACATGTAGCTGCCCAGTTTTCCCTGCACCACTTACTGAGGGTTTATCAATTTTGTTTATCTTCTCAAAGAACCCGCTTTTAGTTTTATTGATCTTTGCTATTGTTTTCTTCATTTCTATTTCATTTATTTCTGCTCTGATATTTATGATTTCTTTCCTTCTACTGACTTTGGGTTTTCTTTGTTCTTCTTTCTCTAGTTGTTTTAAGGGTAGGGTTAGATTGTTTGAGATTTTTGTTTCTTGAGGTGAGATTGAATTGCTATAAACTTCCCTCTTAGAGCTGCTTGTGCTGCATCCCATAGGTTTTGGGTCATCATGCTTTCGTTGTCATTTGTTTCTATGTTTTTTTTTATTTCTTCTTTGATTTCTTCAGTGATCTCTTGATTATTTAGTAGTGCACTGTTTAGCCTCCATGTATTTGTGTTTTTCACGGTTTTTTTTCCTGTAATTGATTTCCAATCTCATAGCGTTGGGGTCAGAAAAGATGTACGACTTCAATTTTCTTCAATTTTCGGAGGCTTGATATGTGACCCAAGATGTGATCTATCCTGGAGAATGTTCCATGTGCACTGGAGAAGAAAGTGTATTCTGCCACTTTTGGGTGGAATGTTCTATAAATATCAATTAGATCTATCTGGTCTATTGTGTCATTTAAAGTTTGTGTTTCCTTGTTTATTTTCTGTTTGGATGATCTATCCATTGGTGTAAGTGGGGTGTTAAAGTCCCCTACTATTATTGTGTTACTGTCGATTTCTCCTTTCATGGTTGTTAGAATTTGCCTTATGTATTCGGGTGCTCCTATGTTGGGTGCATAAATATTTATAATTGTTATATCTTCTTCTTGGATTGATCCTTTGAACATTATGTAGTGTCTCTCCTTATGTCTTGTAACAGTCTTTATCTTAACGTCTATTTAATCTGAAATGAGTATTGCTACTCCAGCTTTCTTTTCATTTACATTTGCATGGAATATCTTTTTCCATCCCTTCACTTTTAGTGTGTATGTGTCCCTAGGTCTGAAGTGTGTCTCTTGTAAACAGCATATATATGGTCTTGTTTTTGTATCCATTCAGCCAGTCTGTGTCTTTTGGTTGGGGCATTTAGTCCATTTACATTCAAGCTTATTATCGATGTGTATGTTCCTATTACCATTTTCTTAATTGTTTTGGGTTTGTTTTTGCAGGTCTTTTTCTTCTCTTGTGTTTCCTGCTTAGAGAAGTTCCTTTAGCATTTGTTGTAAAGCTGGTTTGGTGGTGCTGAATTCTCTTAGCTTTTGTTTGTCTGAAAAGCTTTTGAGGGACCTCCCTGGTGGCACAGTGGCTAAGAATCTGCCTGCCAATGCAGGGGACACAGGTTCGATCCCTGGTCTAGGAAGATCCCACATGCCACAGCACAACTAAGCCAGTGTGCCACAACTACAGAGCCTGTGCTTTAGAGCCCGCGAGCCACAACTACTGGAGTCCGTGCTCCGTAACAAGAGAAGCCACTGCAATGAAGAAGGAAGGCAGCCAAAAATAAATAAATAAATATTTTAAAAAATAAAATAATTATCTTTAAAAAAAAGAAAAGCTTTTGATTTCTCCATCGAATCTGAATGAGATCCTTGCTGGGTAGAGTAATCTCGGTTGTAGGTTTTTCTCTTTCATCACTTTAAATATATCCTGCCATTCCCTTTTGGCCTGCAGAGTTTCCACTGAAAAATCAGCTGATAACCTTATGAGGATTCCTTTGTATGTTATTTTTTGTTTTTCCCTTGTTGCTTTTAATAATTTTTCTTTGAATTTAACTTTTGTTAGTTTGATTAATATGTGTCTTGGTGTGTTTTTCCTAGGGTTTATTCTGTATGGGACTCTCTGTGCTTCCTGGACTTGGGTGACTATTTCTTTTCCCATGTTAGGGAAGTCTTTGACTATAATCTCTTTAAATATTTTCTCAGACCCTTTCTTTTTCTCTTCTTCTTCTGGGACCCCTATAATCTTTCTAACACTGGGTTAGGAAAAAAAAAAAGTTGGATAAAATTGCTTCTGCAATCTTGTTTTAGCATTGAACTTATTAGAGTTCTTAAAGAGTATAAAAGCAAACAAGTCTAGTCCAAATAAAAGTTTCACATTCTCAATCAATGAAATCTGAAACAATGAGGCTTTACTAATGCCTATGGAAAAAAACTCAACTGTTATAAAGCAGAAACTAACACACCATTGTAAAGCAATTATACTCCAATAAAGATGTTTAAAAAAAATTCAAGAGGGACTTGAATTAATTATAAAATGTCTAATTGCTTTGGATTAGCCAGAATGCTCCATAATAGGAACTTCACACAGAAAAAAGATTCTTCAAGTACCATCAAGTGCTTACTATGTCAAATATAAATTTTTTTTAAAAGATATCAACTAAATTTATCCAAAGGACTTAATCTCATGAATACCCATCCAGAGAATTTAGACACTGATGTTTTTTGGTTGGATGATTGGTTGGTTGGTTTTGGGGGGGTATTTTTTTTTCCAGATTAATATTTTGATCTAAGGCCTTAACCACCATATCAGAAACTTTAAAAAAAAACAGTGGGGGGGCAATTTAATAACAATCATAACTGTGATAGTTTCTAAAATATATCCACAAATTCTTTGATACACCTCCCTTCAAGACTTACAGCTTAATTCTCCTCCCCTTAAGTATGGGCTGCATTTGGCTTATAACAAATAGAATATGGCAGAAATGACAGTCAAGAAACAGGTCATGAAAAGACATTGTGTCTTCATCTTGGTAACTCCTGGATCACCTGCTTTGGAAGAAGCCAGCTGCCACAACACGAGGAGCAGTTCATGTGGCAAAGGACTCAGGACTCCAGCCAACTGCCACGTAAGGGGAGCAATCTTGGGAGAAAATCTTCTAGTCACAGTCAAGCCTTCAGGTGACAGCAGCCCCAGCCAACTTGAATGCAACCTCAGGAGAGGCCCTGAGCCACAGCCACCTGGCTGAGCCACTCCCAGATTCTTGACCTTAAGAAACTGAGATGTTAAATGTTTATTGATTTAAGATACTAAGGTTTGGGGTGATTCGTTAGATAGCAGCAGGTGACTAACACAATACTGGTGGCCCTTCAAGTCATTCAAGGATTTTCTTTTTAAATTACTCATCTTCTAATATATATAACTTATCATTTAAGACTTAAACATTGTCAGGACTTCCCTGGTGGCACAGTGGTTAAGAATCCGCCTGCCAATGCGGAGGACACGGGTTCGAGCCCTGATCCAGGAAGATCCCACATGTCATGGAGCAACTAAGCCCGTGCGCCACAACCACTGAGCCTGCACTCTAGAGCCCGCGAGCCACAACTACTGAGCCCGCGAGCCACAACTACTGAGCCCACGTGCCACAACTATTGAAGCCCGCGTGCCTGTGCGGGAGTAGTTATACCATAGAAATAGGCAAAAACCACAAATCAGGGTTCCCCTACCTCCCCGGAAACTTGTTGGAGCCCATGCTCTGCAACAAGAGAAGTCACTGCAATAAGAAGCCCGCGCACCACAACGAAGAGTAGCCCTCTGCTCAATGCCAACTAGGGAAAGCCCACGCGCAGCAACAAAGACCCAACTCAGCCAAAAATAATTAATTTTTTAAAAAAGAGGAATGCTGGGCTTCCCTGGTGGCGCAGTGGTTGAGAGTCCGCCTGCCGATGCAGGGGACACGGGTTCGTGCCCTGGTCCGGGAAGATCCCACATGCTGCGGAGAGGCTGGGCCCGTGAGCCATGGCCGCTGATCCTGTGCGTCCGGAGCCTGTGCTCCGCAACGGGAGAGGCCACAACAGTGAGAGGCCCGTGTATCGCAAAAAAAAAAAAAAAAAAAAAAAAAAAAGAGGAATGCTATTTAAAAAAAAAAAAGACTTAAAGATTGTCACACACAGAATAAAATTTGCCTAACAAAGATGAATCAAGTGTAGAATCAAAAACTCATGGCAACTAAAAGATAGGAAAAAAACCATTTACAAATATTATGAATGAGATGATAAAACGAGGAACAATTTCCCTAGCAGTAAACTAAAGTAAGTAGGCAGGCAACCACCTGAAAAACAGAAAACAGTAACAGTTAAATGAGGACTGAAAGAGATTGTGCAGAAGACTCCTGCTTTTCACCACAAGCTCCCATCTACTTGGTTACTTACCATGTTCACCTATATCTTCGAAAGAAATAAAAATATTAAACTGAATCTACTCACTTGCCACTGTTGGCCAGCTGCCTGAACTCCTTCACTGTCATGGCTTTTTTCTGGATGTTGTATTGAGTGAACAGTCCTGACTGCCCTGTGACCATCTGCTGAATTGGCGCTGGAATAAGCAGATTGTCAATGTCATCATAGCACTGCCTTGGCTTCCACTCCTTAGGAGGAATAACCTAAAAGTAAAATAATGAAATATTATTTGGAAAACATTCCAGGTAGTTATTTAGCTTTCCTATTCCAACAGAATACAAGTGAAGAATTTCTCAGCATTTATATGACAAATGTGTAAAAGAACTGTGAAGATTCACATTAAAGGAAATGCTTGCATTCTCCCAAATATTCACCTTACTGACATGACTTTTTTAAAACAGCAAAATTTACTGAGTACTTACTATACAAAATACTGTGCTTGTATTAACTTATTTTTTAGTGGCTACTGTTAACCTCTCTGTTTTAAAGGTAAAATTGAGAGACACACAAAAGTAAAATAACTTGCTAGAGTTCAAGTGCTGTTTACAGTACCATGAGAAAAATAAGTATTGGTTTAGTTGATACCTTTTCTTTAAACACCTCTCACACAATATGGCAAATCAGAGTGGTGTGCAAGTAAATGTTTAACCAACAACTTTCCAGGGAGGTGGGGGAACCCTGATTTGTGGGTTTTGCCTATTTCCATGGTTGTAACTACTCCCATCATGGCCAATTTGAGCTTACCAATGTGATGTCACTGAACATGGGGTTAGAAAAGATGTGCACTCTCAATTCTCATGTGCCTGTATGAAGTAGCTCAGCACACCATTGCTTTCCCATAGTATTTCAACACTTAATTACTAACAATGGAAAGATCATCAACAGTAAAACCAAAAATACATAATCATATGATCAAAAATTAGAAGGAAGTTATGAATTGAGTTATGAATTGAGTCATGTTATGAATTGAGTCAAGTTATGAATTGAGTCATGGTTTATAGCTGGAATTTATCCACCTTTAGAAGTTATCTTAATTTTTAAAGACAAACTTCTTTTAAAAATTTAATTGCAAAATATAGATAGCACACATACAAAAAATGCATAATCACAAATATGTAGCTTTGTGAGTTATTATAAAGCAAACACCAGAGTACCCACTGCTCAGGTGTGAGAAGTAAGATACTTCTGGCACCCCAGAGATCCTGGTGCCCTTTTCCAAATACATCCCCCTCTTACTCAAAAGATGGTCACAATCATGGCACTTACGCTATTAATCTCCTTGCTGGGCTTTATAGTTTCATGTCTGTGTGTAAACCCTGACAACAGTTTTTTAAATGTACAGAAACATAAGCATCCATATATACATACATTCTTTTTTTTTTTTTTTTTTTTTTTTTTTTTGCGGTATGCAGGCTTCTCACTGCTGTGGCCTCTCCCATTGCGGAGCACAGGCTCCAGACGCGCAGACTCAGCAGCCATAGCTCACGGCCCAGCCGCTCTGCGGCATGTGGGATCTTCCCGGACCGGGGCACGAACCCGTGTCCCCTGCATCAGCAGGCAGACTCTCAACCACTACGCCACCAGGGAAGCCCCCTATACATACATTCTTTATCTTTTATATTTTACTCAATTTTTTTGTGAGATTCAAATATGATGACCTAGGTAACTGAAGTTCATTGACTTTCATTCCTACTTAGTATGCCTTCGTATAAATATTTATTTGTAGGGGTGACTACTTGGTGGTCACTTGTTTTTTTTCTAATTATTGGCAACTGCAAACAGCACTATTAACATTGCTGTATGCATCTTCTGCTGCATGTGGGCACACGGTTCTCAAATACACACACGCACAGATCCTCCTAACAGTGAAACTACTGGGACATAGGATATGTACAGATCAAACTTAATCGTTATTACCAAACTTTTGCCAAAGTGGTTGTACGATTTCATACTCCCGCCAGCAATGTGTGAAAGTTCCTGTTGCTCCACATCTTCATCATCACTTTGCATTGTTGATCGTTTAAATTTTAGTCTTTCTGGAAGGTGTGTAATGGTACTCAAGTTGGAGTACCATTTGCATTTTCTGATAACTAAAGAAATCTCTTCATATATTCACTGACCCTACAGATATCCTCTTTCGTAAAGTGCTTATTCAATCCTCTTGCTCATTTTACTATGGCACTGTCAGTCTTTTTCTTATTAATGTATAGAGATTCTATATATAGTCTGGTTATTCTTAGAAGAATGTGTGTGTATATTTGCAAATATCTATATGTATGTGTGTGTACATATATCAAATATCTTCTCTTACCCTGTAACTTTCCCTTCAACCTTCTAAACTATATTTTGATAAACATAAGCTCTTAACTTTAATATAATCCAATTTCTTCATTTTTTGCCTTGATCTTCTGTTTAAAAAATATGTATTTTCCTACTCTAGGGCATGAATACATTCTATTTTGTTTTCTAAGAGTTTTCAGGTTTTGTCTTTCACATTTTATCTACACTGCACCTGCAACTAGCTTTTGTGAAAGCTTTAAGTCAAGCTTCGTCAGATGAGAAAACCTGGAGTCGGGGAAGGAGTGACTTGGCCAATGTTATACACCTGATAAACGACTCTATTAATTCAAAAAAGAGGTGGGGGGAGCAGTCAAGTCTAAAATTAATTTTCATCAGCAATATGGAAATATTATACATTTTATTTTCTCCAAGGTATGTTAGCTTAAAATGAGCTAAAAATACATACTATCTTAAAAGTATATGAACAATCGCACCAAATGGATATGGATAAACATATTACATTGTCTTGATCACATATTGAAAGGGGAGAGGGCAGTATTTAAGAGTGTTATAAATACTAACTTTTTCTTCATCAGAAATAAATGTGAGTGTTCCAAAATATAAAACATAGATTTATTCAGGCTCCTGTTTAGAAATATATCTACAATCAAAATCAATATTATGTTTAGAGTTAAATATTTTCCTGTGTTGTGAAAAACAAGGCAGTTTTTCACCCCAGAAAAATTCTGAACCAAATTTTCTTCTCTCAAGTTAAACAAGGAATACATTTACAAAACTCTAAATATTACCTTTGTGAATATTTTGTGCGTGTGTTCATTTACTTCAATTAAAATGTTCAGACAGAACTTTAAAAATCTGTAAGTTCAGGCGTATAACAAAAATCTTATTTTTTAACTATAATTTTAAATCTTAACACATCAGATTTTCTTACATAGGAATCGTAAGCACAACATACTTAGGACTTTATATATATATATATTTATACATATATAGATATAGATATAGATATAGATTGCATATTACCATTTCCCCGACCCCAGCCTGGGCCCTATACCAGTAAAAATTGTCCAGCTACAATCTGTATTTGCACTACTTATCCTGAACTATGTTGCTATTACTATCATCTACCAACTGAGAAAGGAGCAGGAGGAGGAAGGGCGGTGCTTCTCACACTCTTTCTTCACCTTTGGGCACAGACAGCTACCTGCACCCGCTAGGCTACTTGTGAAGCTCTGTATTATGCATAACCTCAGGCCCAGAACAGGCTATGTCCAGAATACTGCTGCCAAAGAATTTAGCCATTGCTCGTATAATAATGCTTCATCATAACCTTTCTCCACAAAAACAGTACAAGTTTTACATTTAAGGACACTGTCACTTTTCACTTTCGCACCTGGACCACCAACTTTTTAGACAAAAAGTCAGGGTGTCAAACCTCTCACTCTGGAAAAAAGAAGTTAAATCTAAAGTATAAATCTAAAAAAATGTCATCAAACAGACTACCCTGGTGGCGCAGTGGTTAAGAATCCGCCTGCCAATGCAGGGGACATGGGTTCGAGCCCTAGAGTCCGGGAAGATCGCCCATGCCGCGGAGCAACTAAGCCCGTGCGCCACAGCTACTGAGCCTGCGCTCTACAGCCCGCGAGCCACAACTACTGAGCCCGTGTGCCTAGAGCTCATGCCCCGCAACAAGAGAAGCCACCGCAGTGAGACGCCTGCGCACCACAATGAAAAGCAGCCCCCGCTCGCGGCAACCAGAGAAAGCCCGCGCACAGCAACGAAGACCCAACGCAGCCAAAAATTAATTAATTGATTGATTTTTTAAAAAATGTTATCAAGCAAGACAGACTGTAATCTGAGGCCAAAGTCACTACTGTTGGAATTTCTCAACCACTTTCTTCAAATCATAAATTAAGACCAATTCATTAAATGGTGCATCAACAAAGAATTTCATAGGTGGTTCTGTTCCCCAGGGCTAGCCCTCAAAGTAAACTAGCACCATTAATGCAGTTTTGATCTTTACAATTTGATTTGATTTGGTGTAGTTTTATACATTTGCTGTTGCTGTAACTTCCAGAAAAAGAAGGAAATCAGGTGAAACTGAGTCCATGTGACTTGATGTAAAAGATAGCAAAAATGACTGGGAATAAAACAGTTTATTGTATTCCTAATATAAGTAAAAGGAAATTACCACAAGATTGAATAAATGAGTAACTCCAGCTTTGTCAATGAGTCTCACTTAAAAAAAAAGTCTGGACTCAGGTGTGTCTGGTTCAACATTCAGAAAACTAACTGTCGTTCTCATTAACGTCATTCTGTCAGAGAACACCCAAGGCAGCACAGGTGTCCTCTGTGTGCCTGCAGCTCTCTTGTGAGGGTAGTGCCTGCTTCCTCTTCTAAGGTTACTAAACGTGCCCCCAACCACAGAACATTCACTAATCCCAGTGGAACACAGTAAGATATATGTTTTCAGGCAACAAAAGAGGGAGAACAACAGGACAAAGGGCTGCATTCAGAGCCCAGAGTAGAGGACAGACAGTCACCCTAACACCCTTCTGCCCAATAAAGCTCAAAACCTTGCTAACCGGTTCATTTTAAGTTTATGATCAAAATTCTGTGTGTCAAATGATTCTGAAATATCATTCTCTTCAACTTGATTTTTTTCCTCCTCAAAGACAACCCAGAAATGTTAAGGTTTCAAAAATGAGATCTTTTAAGAGCAAACCTAATGAAAAGATTAAGTAAGGATAGCTCATCTGAGAAATTCACTATAAACCTTTATCTTCCTTTTCTCTCACCCACCCCTAATCAACTTTCACTCAACTTAACATCCCCAAATTTTAAACCTTTTCTAGGAGTGATCTGAACCATACATATCAAATAACAGACTTCAAGGCAGAGATGTCAGAATAGTCCAAGGTTACAAGCAGCTGCGTCCAGATGCAGGAGGAGGACTTGAGCACCAACCCCTGCCCTTCTGCAAGTTCTCTCTGAGGCTACTGTCTGCTTTCAATGCTACTGGACCTTCCACGGAGATGGGCTTCCAAGTAGAACCCGTGACGAGCCACAGTAGAGAAGGCTCTGCTGGGGCTCAGGAATTTATGTGGTGATGCCAACAAGTCTACAGAAACCCAGATTATAAACTTAACATTTAGAACAAGAACAAAACAAAGCAAGTAACAATAAAATCTATTCTTGAGGAAAATTTTAAATTGAACTAGATTTCCATTATAGAAAGATATACCTATCTCAGGTTAAATTCAAATCTAGATAATCTCTCTTTCAAAGCTCTAACTCTGGGCTTATGGGGGCAACCCTGCAATGCAGTCTTGAGCGCCTTAGGGACCACCTTATGTCCCTGAGCACATCACAACTACCCCTGACAAGACTCCCTGCTTCTGCTCTGCCTCCCCCTCAAATTCATTCCTGATGTAGAAGCCAGTGTGATCTTATCAAAATAATGTCACAAAAATAACAAGTAAACAAACAAGCAGCCACCATATCCTCTCTCCTCTACTTTAAGCCTATCAATGCTTCCCATTGCATTAACTGCATTAATGGATTAACAAGAACAAAGATTTTGCAAATGTCTTCCTTTGGAAGAAACAAGTTTCCACATCAAGAAGACTAAGCATAACTGAAAGGCCAAGTGATCATTTTCTGGCTTAAAAGATCTGAGGATAATCACCTTTGCAAGACCCGCTCGATGGGCTCCTTTAGACTCCATGTATGCGAGGTATTTGTTGAACTCCCGGAATTCCTCCATGCAGGGTCTGAAGGTCATGATCTTACAGCTGGGGTTGAGCGGACTCTCCACCTTGGCCACCTCCATGATGGCTGGGGCAGTCTCTGCAGAGAAGATGATGTGGGCATCAGTGCTGAGTTATTGGGTGGTGAGGTCAGTGGTCATTTCTCCCAAATAGCAGGTAAGCTCCTCCAGCAAAAACTCTTCTAGTTACTTAACCATTCCCTTCTACCACCCTGTTAGGGAGACCCCCTCATCTCTCCCCAGACTCCTGAAAAGAAAAACTGCCTCTAGTTACTCCTCCTCCCAAGCTTCTATTCCTGGCATTAAATCACTGACCTAATTATATTGCTCTCCTCCTCAGAGTCCTTCCTAGAAAGAATGAATTTTCTAGGGACTTCCCTGGTGGCGCAGTGGTTAAGAATCCGCCTGCCAATGCAGGGAACAGGGCTTCGATCCCTGGTCCGGGAAGATCCCACATGCTGCAGAGCAACTCAACCCGTGAGCCACAACTACTGAGCCCGCGTGCCACAACTACTGAAGCCTGCACGCCTAGAGCCTGTGCTCTGCAACAAGAGAAGCTACCGCAATGAGAAGCCCATTCACTGCAACAAAGAGCAGCCCCCGCTCGCTGCAACTAGAGAACGCCAGCGCACAGCAGCAACGAAGACCCAGTGCAGCCAAAAATTAATTATTTTAAAAAAGAATAAATTTTCTAACTTTGCAAGTTTACAGAAGGTGTTGTTCCTATGCACCAGCTCTGAAACAGACTCTCATCCATGCACCTATGTAAGGGCCTGGTGCCGGCTGAGAGGTTAATGGACAATATTCCACATCCCCAGCACAGGGCTTACTCAGGTGCACTTCTACTCATCATGACATGCTTTCCTACAACAACTTACAAACTATCCTGTCCGCAAAACCACCGGACACCAGGCTAAAGTACTGGAGACACAGAAAGGGGTAAGGTTGCCTTCCAAGCTCACTGTTTAGAGGCCGAACAAACTTCAATACAAAACTATACACAGGAAGGAGTTCCTGACTCCACCTGAGTTACTCAGAAATAACTTCCCTAGAAAGAGGCAGAGTTAAGCCTTATGAGAAGATGCAGAAGTTTGCCAGATGAGAGAAGGAACACTTTACGTGGTGAAAATATTTGGAAGTCTGCAGGGATGGAGAGGGGAGGTTAGTTTGTCTGGAGCTTAGAAAGAAAAGATTATACAGATCAAAGTAGAAAAGTAGGCAGTAGTAGTGTTGCGAAAACACAAACTTAATCCTGCTGTCTATGAACAGCATGATTCCTTCCACAAACATCTACTGAACACCTACTGTGTGCTAGGCACAGGGAATGCCAAGGTGATAAGAAGCATGGGCAGGCATGCATGCCTCAGGAAGGAGTCCGGCCCCACCCCACTTCCAGATGCAGCAACACTGCCTGGCATCCGACAGCTCAGACAGCAAATCCTCTCAGAACAAAGCTTTCCTTTTCTCATCTTTTTATAATAAATTTAATCTGCTTGACAAAAAGAGAAGTTGGGAAGGGATGGGATAGATAAAGGGGAAAACATGCAAGGGGATAATAAGAAGTTAAAACAGATCAGGACTACAGATGATGTGATCATCATTTACTGAAGGTTTAAATGAGCGTCTATCTCACAAAGTGCATGTGGGGAGGGAATTCCCTGGTGGTCGAGTGGTTAGGATTAGGTGCTTTCACTCTGGGGCCCCAGGTTTGATCCCTGGTTGGGGAACTAAGATCTCACAAGCCATGCAGCGCGGCCAAAAACAAAAAAACAAAGTGCATGCGAGGAAAATGAGGTACATCAAAATTAAACCCTGCCACCCTTCAGGAATTTATAAATTTGAAAATACTCTGTGTGGAGATATATTAATACACAACAGAAAATATTCTGTATTCTCCCTGTCTCAGAAAGGGGGCGTGCAAATTACAAACGTTGCACCTCGGGCTTACCTGGTGGCGCAGTGGTTGAGAGTCCGCCTGCCAATGCAGGGGACACAGGTTTGAGTCCTGATCTGGGAAGATCCCACATGCCGCAGAGCAACTAAGCCCATGCGCCACAACTACTCAGCCTGCGTGTCTGGAGCCCGTGCTCCACAACAAGAGAGGCTGTGACAGTGAGAGGCCCGCGCAACGCGATGAAGAGTGGCCCCCGCTTGCCACAACTAGAGAAAGCCCTCACACAGAAATGAAGACCCAACACAGCCAAAAAATAAATAATAAATAAATTTATTAAAAAAAAAGTTGCACCTCACCAGCCACTTCCCTTCAGGTGCACATGCCTAAATCCATGGGCTGCAGGATAAAAGTCTCATCTCTACACAGGATACACATAACCCTCTAGAAGCATCCAGATCAGGCCCTTGCAAGAACTATCATGGCCTCGTCCACCACCACAGCCTGCATTACAGTGTATGCTCCAATAATACTCATTGATTTTTTTTGCTTCTCTAAACAAGTACAGCTCTCTACGCATTTGCCCAAATTATTCTCTCCTGTTGGAGCAGCCTTTACCTGTTTCCTCACCTTTCAAACTCCTGTCCACTGTGGAGATTCCCAACCCTCTGAGGCAGGCCTAGGTGAGCCACCCTGTGTTTCTCGACCTCCCTCTCTGCACTTCTCTTACATCAGCTGCCTGTCCCAATGGCACCTACAACCAAACATTGAAGTCCAAGCTACTCAAGGAAAAGGCAGGATCTCCATCTCTTTAAGCCCTGGCATCCCATCTGGTATCCAGCCTGGCTCATAATATCTGCTACAATAACTATTTGCTAACTGAATGAAGGAATAAATGCCAAAATGTCATTGAAGTATTTACATTAAATGATACCAAATGCAGGAAAAAGGAAAGCATTGGCCCCAAACATGGAAAAGTTACTTAGAAAACAGATTCATTTGACCAGTAATATTACCAGAGTAATAGAATGTAAAAATCTGAGCAGTGAGAAAGGGGAAGAAGTCCCCAGAGCACCTCTTAGAAACATCTGGTACACGGGAGGCAGCCTTACTTTCCCATGGTTGAAGAACAAGGGTGTCCTGCCTCTTCCTCTAGGCAAAGAGCTTGAGAAGCCACTAAAGAAAATTCGGAAATTCAGCTGGTCATTCAACAACTAAGTACTGAGTGCCTGACTGGTGGGTGGACATTCAGAAAGGAATGAAACAAAACCCTTAACAGTAGTGGAGTGAAACAGACAATAAATAATAAGTGCTATGAAGAAGTAAGCCAGGGTAGGGGCACAGAGTGCAAGAGGAGGGGTAGCTGCTTCACACGGGGTGGGCAAGGGAAGCCTTTCAGAGGCCTGAAGGAGGAAATAAACCGTGAGATATCTGGAAGAGCATCTGAGGCTGAGCAACAGTAAGGAGCCTCTTGGGCTCTTCAAAGAACAGCAAGAAGTGAGTGTGGTAAGCAAGGTAAGAGAGGACATGGGGCGTGGGGTGAGGGGAGAAAAGGGGTTTGGCTTTTACTCAAAATGAGATAGAAGCGATCTTGAGCTTCTTCCCCCTCTTGTACATCATGTTCTAACATGTGTTTCCCACCATCGGGATGACACTGCTTTCTAAGGTAACTGTTCTGGAGGATGTTAAGCAGAGAAGTGAGCTGACTCATTTTGTGATAGAAGTGAGAAACAGAGGAGTCAAGATTCTGGTCTAAAAAACAGAACAATAGCTCTGATAAGAAACTGAAGCAGGGGCTTCCCTGGTGGCACAGCGGTGAAGAAGCCGCCTGCCAATGCAGGGGACACGGGTTCGAGCCCAGGTCAGGGAAGATCCCACATGCCGTGGAGCAACTAATTTCATGTGCCACAACTACTGAGCCTGAGCTCTACAGCCTGCGAGCCACAACTACTCAAGCCCGCGTGCCTAGAGCCCGTGCTCCGCAACAAGAGAAGCCACCACAATGAGAAGCCCGCACACCACAGTGAAGAGTAGCCCCCGCTCGCCACAACTAGAGAAAGCCCACGCACAGCAACAAAGACCCAACGCAGCCAAAAAATAAATAATAAGTAATTTTTTAAAAAAAAGAAAAACAAGCAATGAGACTGTTAAGATATGCAGCAAATACATAACAATCAGAATTAAACCCTCACCCTTGACCTAGCTTGCTAGCTCGTCTGAGAAGTAAACTTTGCCTCTTCCTAACGTCACTACTTCCTTCAGTACACAAAACCAGTTCTACCTCCAAATCAGGTACATTTACCAAAGACCTAGATAGCTTATACTTAGACCTTTTCAATCTATAAAGTTAATACATGATCATGATAAAATTTAAAACGTCAAAGTATCTTAAGATTTAATGTTAATCCCACCACCCAAATCTTTGCCAAATGACAGGCAAAAAAGTCTGGTGCAAAGTTTCATTTCTTTGATTACTAGTGATACTGATCATTTTTGGACATTTATAACCATTTTCATTTCATTTGGGGGTTGCCTACATACCTTCTTTACCCTTAAAAGTTAGTTTATAAATGTTCAGTTCCTTGAGTTTTTCCTAATCCACCTTTATCATTATTAAACTTAATCATGTTGCTAGGATCAAATTCCCAGCCCCGCTTCTCTCTTTTACCTTTATTTCTCTGAGCCAAGCAGAAAAGAAGGTTTAAAGTGCTCTTGCAATAATGTTTCCTAGTTGGAGAAAGACATATTTTGCAAGAAACATCTCTATGATTTTCTACTGAAGGTGATGCAATAGACATTTTTTTTTAACGCTACACCTCTTTACAGACTGAGTCCCCAAAGTGAGTGACAACAATATCTGTGATGATAACTTTGTTATTTTGCCTCTACAGAGCTGGCCTTCAATGTTTTCGAGACCACTCAAACCAAATAATCATATCTATAGTAAGTACTCTAAGAACTTTTTTAATGAACTACAGATCTTTTTCATTAAGTGGAAACAAAAACAAAAAAATCTAACACTAATTCATACTTAAATGACTCACCCAAACCTATTTCCTGAAAAATTTTACCTTATCATGAAGGGAAAACAACTGCTCTCCTTATTCTAATAATATATCTCTATTTGGTAATAAAAAAGAAACTAAGGCTGAGGCTTTCCTGCTAAATGTCAATCTATAGCCTATATTGCTTTCCTTATGTACACCTGTATTTCTGACCTGTGTCCTGTTGTTTAAACAATTTCTGTGAGAAGAGTGAAAACTGATGGCTCTCACCATGGGAGTATTAGTTTCTTAGACAATGCCTGCCACAGAACTGGTCTACACTGAAGAGGACACTTGGGGATCTACTATAAAGCACAGCCCCCCAGGAGATACAGCACTCACCAGTTAAGCAGATAATGCACTTGGCTAGAAAGAAAAGGAGCCAAGGGACAAACACCAGCTGGGCTAGTGTTCGAAGAGAACTCTGTTCCCACCTCCCCCTGGTTCCTCAGGAGGACTAACCCAAACTCTGGAGGCCATCCTTTCCAGTCCTCACTTACTTCTCCTTTCCTACAGTGAGATTTTAAAAAGAAATTGAGCAGCCAAGGCCTGGGCAGAGCAGGTGCTACTACCCTGCTCTACTCCAGGTCCCTGTGAGCCAGGTTCACCGGAAGGAGGGCCTAGGCCCTACCTGAGGCAGCTGGAAGTCTGGCCTTTCAGTTCCACCACTGCAGCTCACCCAGCTTGGTTTCACAGGGAGCTAAGTAAGCATCTGCTTTGCAGGCAACCTCGGTGAGGCATTGTTACGGGTTGCATTGTGTCCCCCAAAAGACATGGCAAAAACTAACCCCCAATACCTGTGAATGTGACCTTATTTGGAAACTGGGTCTGTGTACATATAATCAAGTTAAGAGAGGTCAAACTCGATTAGGGTGGACCCTAGTCCAACATGACTTTGGTGTCTCCTTATAAAAGGGGAGGAGACTCAAAAACAAACTTATGGTTACCAAAGGGGAAACACAGGGGGGAGGGATAAATCAGGAGCTTGGGATTAACATACACACACTACTATATATAAGATAGATAACCAACAAAGACCTACTGCATAGAACAGGGAACTCTATTCGGTATTCTGTAATAACCTATATGAGAAAAGAATGTGAAAAAGAATGAATATATGTATATGTATAACCGAATCACTTTGCTGTACACCTGAAACTAACACAACATTATAAATCAACTATAATCCAATAAAATTTTTCTTAAAAAGGTGGGAGGGGAGACAGACCCAGAGAGAAGAACACAGACTGAAGCCATGCAGCTGCAAACCAAGGGATGTCAGCAGGCACAACCAGCCACAAGAAATCACAGAACAGATTCTTCCCAGATCCTTTAGAGAACCCATGGCCCTTCTGACACCTTGATTTTGGCCTTCTAGCCTCCAGAACCGTGACTGAATAAATCTCTCTCATTTTGAGCCGTATGAGTTTGTGGTAATTTATCACAGCAGCCCTACCAACTAAGATCAGCATCAAAGGCCAGACCGGAGGGAAAGAAGTAGAGAGAGCAACATCCTCCAAACCCAGTTTTATCAACAGTAAAGCTCATGATACTCTGGCCTTCCATTTGACTCCTTCATCTTTCTCAGTTGGTTCTAGACTTGGGTGGGAAAGGGAGGTGGCAAGCCTCTACGTCGGCCATTAGCATCCCTAACCAGGTACTGAACCACAACAAGAACATCTGGCTTTAAAGGCTGCTCTTTCCTGTCATCTGAGGACCCCACAGGCCTGGGGCCCTCAGTTAGAATGCAAGACAGCAAAGAAAAGCTCTCGGTATGACGTACTGAGAAGGACACACCACCACGTATATGGCTATTCCTGCCAAAAATGTAGGTAACCTAAATCTAATCACAAGGAAAAAGCTAAATTAAGTGACATTCTTAAAAATAAGTGGTTTGTACTCTTCAAAAACCTCAGGGCCATCAAAGACAAAGAATGAAAAACAGTTTCAGATTAAAAGATTAATGTAGTATGTGATCCTCAGATCATGGACCAAAAAATTTTTTCTCTTCTCTTTTTTTTTTTTTTAAGTGACTTAATGGTATTGTTTTTTAATTTTTGAATTTTATTTTATTTATTTTCTTATACAGCAGGTTCTTATTAGTCATCAATTTTATACACGTCAGTGTATGCATGTCAATCCCAATCGCCCAGTTCATCACACCACCATCCCCACCCCCTCCACGGCATTCCGCCCTTGGTGTCCTTACGTTTGTTCTCTACATCTGTGTCTCAACCTCTGCCCTGCAAACTGGTTCATCTGTACCATTTTTCTAGGTTCCACATACATGTGTTAATATACAATATTTGTTATTCTCTTTCTGAGTTACTTCACTCTGAATGACAGGCTCTAGATCCATCCACGTCTCTACAAGTGACCCAATTTTGTTCCTTTTTTTTTTTTTTTTTTTGTGGTACGCGGGCCTCTCACTGTTGTGGCCTCTCCCGTTGCGGAGCACAGGCTCCGGACGCGCAGGCCCAGTGGCCGTGGCTCACGGACCTAGCCGCTCCACGTATTTCGTTCCTTTTTATGGCTGAGTTATATTCCATTGTATATATGTAC
The DNA here is from genome assembly GCF_951394435.1 of Stenella coeruleoalba. Classification (NCBI taxonomy): domain Eukaryota; kingdom Metazoa; phylum Chordata; class Mammalia; order Artiodactyla; family Delphinidae; genus Stenella; species Stenella coeruleoalba. The sequence continues at coordinate 66,335,944 of NC_137153.1, forward strand.
CACATCTTCTTTATCCATTTGTCTGTCGATGGGCATTTAGGCTGCTTCCATGACCTGGCTATTGTAAATAGTGCTGCAATGAACATCGGGGTGCATGTGTCTTTTTGAATTATGGTTTTCTCTGGGTATATGCCCAGTAGGGGGATTGCTGGATCGTATGGTAATTCTATTTTTAGTTTTTTAAGGAACCTCCATACTGTTTTCCATAGTGGCTGTATCAATTTACATTCCCACCAACAGTGCAAGAGGGTTCCCTTTTCTCCACACCCTCCATCTCTTTTACTACAAAGAATATTTGTAGGACAAACGGTGAAATTTGAGTAAGATTGGTAGATGAGATAATAGAACTGTGTCAAGGTTAATTTCTTGATCTTGATAACTGCACTGTGGTTAGAGAATATTCTTGTTTTTAGGAATATATGATGATGTATTTACAGGTAAAGGGGTATTACAAGTTACTTTCGTACGGTTCAGAAAAGAATATGTGTATTATACACACATACACAGAGTAACAGAGAGAAGGTGAGAGTGAGAAAATGATGAGCATGGAACAACTTTAATATTTGGAAAATCTAGATGAAGTGTAGGGAATAACTTTGTCTTTTGGCAAGTTTTCTGTTATTCTGAACTTATTTCAAAATAAAAAGTTTAAAAAATAACAACTAACAGGAGTCAGGTCAAAAGGACGTAGGAACACTTTGGGAGGCAGAAGATAGCCATGGTGGCCCCATGCATCACGATAGAGCCTGAATGGGATGAAAAGGACACCGTACAAACACAGCAACAGCAATGAGAACGTGGATACATACTAACTGGTAATGGGAGCCAAGATTCGCACTCTCGGGGAACGGAGTTCACGAATAACAAGAGGGAGGAAACTAGAGTTAACTTACGGCACTAGGAGGGAATTTGGAGGTAGTGGTATAAACTCACAGTGTGTGTGTGTTATGTGCATATATGTATATGTACATGTACATGTACAGATAATTCCTTAGCTCTGCCCACTGAGAGGCTTGGAGAGCAGTAACACCCCAGTAGCAATGAGTTCTCAAATCTCTGTTGCTAAATACTACCATTCTCCACTAAAAGGAACCAGGGCTTCTTGGATAAAAGTCTGATTCCATGGCAGGGGAAGAAAAACTACAAGGTGGGCCTGGAATATCTTGTGCTAGAAAGTAAGGAAATACTCAAAATAACAATGGGGACAGGTCAAAAGGACAGAAAAGCCAACTTGAAGGGGCTTCCACGGGCTAAATCTGGGGGAACTGAGCATAAAAATAATTGATAATAATAGACTATAATCAACTAAATAAAGCAAGAAACCATGAGTCTATAGTGAAATAAATACATTGTAAAATATTTTTAAACCTGTAAGTCTATAATATTCCTTAAAAAAAAAAACTGATGAATCACCATTAGAACACATCAATATAATACTCCAAAGATTTAAAATAAAAGGAACAGGGGGACTTCCCTGGTGGCGCAGTGGTTAAGAATCCGCCTGCCAATGCAGGGGACACAGGTTCGAGCCCTGGTCCGGGAAGATCCCACATGCCGCAAAGCAACTGAGCCCATGCGCCAAAACTACTGAAGCCCACGCACCTAGAGCTCGTGCTCCGCAACAAGAGAAGCCACCGCAATGAGAAGCCTGCGCACTGCAACGAAGAGTAGCCCCCGTTTGCCACAACTAGAGAAAGCCCATGCGCAGCAACAAAGACCCAACGCAGCCAAAAATAAATAAATAAATTTAGATTTTTAAAAAAAAGGAAGGGGGACTTCCCTGGTGGTGCAGTGGTTAAGAATCTGCCTGCCAATGCAGGGGACACAGGTTCGAGCCCTGGTCTGGGAAGGTTCCACATGCCGCGGAGCAACTAAGCCTGTGTGCCACAACTACTGAGCCTGTGCTCTAGAGCACGTGAGCCACAACTACTAAGCCCGCATGCCACAATTACTGAAGCCCACATCCTAGAGCCCATGCTCTGCAGCAAGAGAAGCCACTGCAATGAGAAGCCCGCGCACCACAACGAAGAGTAGCCCCCGCTCACTGCAACTAGAGGAAGCCTGCGCACAGCAACAAAGACCCAAAGCAGCCAAAAGTAAAATAATAAAAAAGTAAAATAAAATAAAAGGAAGGAATCAAGCTTCTGTCCTTCCTGAACAAATGATATTTTAGGTGAGGAGGAGAATCTGTGACCTCACAATATGTCACTTTGGCATGTGAATTCTTTTGAGCTGAAGGCAATCAAGACCCAGCAGAGTCAAGAAAAATTTTACCTATCCCTTAACTACCTGAAGAATTTAGATTGGGACCCTCAGTCAGAAAGAGAGCTATTACCAGAGATAACTTTTAATCTGAAAGTCCTACCTGTACAACAGAGCAAACATCTACTATCAAACATGGGCTCTTCTTATTGTCCAGTGAATTACCCTCCTCACGTTTGCAGCCCCAGGCCCCTACCCCATTCCTTAGCTCAAGATGGCATACAAGCCTCAACTGCCCAACCTGCCCTTGGGTCTCATATATTTGGGGCTCCTGTACATATGAAATTAAATCTAGTATTTTTCAAAATTGTTTTTCTCCTGTTAATCTGCCTATGTCAATTTAATTATTAGACTAAAGAATCTAGAAGGGAAGAAGGGAAATTTTTTCTGCCAGTACACAGGGTAAGCAAAGAATTAATGGTAGAAAGTTCTTTATAGAAAACTTCCAACTAATAAAAGTAGAAAAAAATAACACAATTCTATGATCACCATTTACCTTTTTTTTTACAATCCCTAATAAAATAATCTACAGAAACATCATCAATAGATGTTAAAATCAAGAGTTGACAAGTTAATAGGAAGTTTTATAATGGAGGAATCACCCTCACAATCGGTGGACTAAGTAGACATGAAGCAATGGAAAATATATAACATCACCTATTAATCATACTGACCCAAAAAAGTAAATCTGAATCTAAACTCGAGCCATAAAATCTAACTACCAGTGGTCAGGAAATACAGGGGCTAGTGAAACAAACTAAACACCACCACAAGAAAGCAATATGTTAAACACTGAATGTGGGATAGTCTATATTCCGAAAGCCAATGGGGGAGGGGGGTGGGTGGGAGGGGTGGGAACAAGGAACTGCTACAGCATTAAAAAGACATGATAGATACGAATTAAAACTATATGCATCACCAGATATTTACATAGAAAAGCAGTAGAATGATGGAGCAAAGGAGGAAAAAATAAGATTAAAAGAGAAATAGCAAAACTGGAACAAAAAGCGTCTTTTATATGTTTATATGTATATACATATCAATACTCTGTTATAAATCAGAAAATGCCTTAGAAAATTCCTCATTTAAAAGGCATAAAGGGCTTCCCTGGTGGCACAGTGGTTGAGAATCCACCTGCCAATGCAAGGGACTCGGGTTCTAGCCCTGGTCCAGGAAGATCCCACATGCCGCGGAGCAACTAAGCCTGTGCACCACAACCACTGAGCCTGTGTGCCGCAACTACTGAAGCCTGCACGCCTAAAGCCCATGCTCCACAACAAGAAAAGACACTGCAATGAGAAGCTTGCACACTGCAACAAAGAGTAGCCCCCGCTCGCCGCAATGAGAGAAAAGCCCGCACACAGCAACAAAGACCCAACGCAGGCAAAAATAAAATAAATAAATTTCTAAAAAATAATTTAAAAAAATAAAATAAAATAAAAGGCATAGATTAGGGACTTCCCTGGTGGTCCAGTGGGCCACCACTCTCCCAATGCAGGGGGCCTGGGTTCAATCCCTGGTTGAGGAACTAGATCCCACACGCATGCCGCAACTAAGAGTCTGCATGCCACAACTGAAGATCCCACATGCTGCAACTAAGACCCGGCACAGCCTAATAAATAAATAATAAAAGGCATAAATTAGAACACTGAACTTTTTGGATTCAATGCTCAGACTTCTTTCTTCTGTCTGCCATATTACTTTCAACTTACAATGTTCAATGGCTGAGTATCAGAGTTCCTTTATCACCAATCAGATTCCACTAAGTAGGCAATTATTAGAAAATGGATGGCGCAGGAAGGCAAACTTCCATTCAGTTATAGCTTGTGCAACATAATAACCACCTAATTGTTAGAAATCCTATTATCCTTTTCCCTTGGGATGAAGTTTCCATTCATCACTATCAATACAACGACCAGCGACTTCCCTGGTGGTCCAGTGGGTAAGACTCGGCACTTCCAATGCAAGGGGCCCGGGTTCGATCCCTGGTGGGGGAACTAGATCCCGCATGCATGCTGCAACTAAGAAGTCCGCATGCTGTGGTGAGGATCCCATGTGCTGCAACTAAGATGGGCACAGCCAAAATAAATAAACATTAAAAAAACAAAACAAAACAATACAAAGACCAGTAACCATGTTGATAAATTAGGCCATGCCCAACTCCTCAGATGGAAGCACTAGACAAAACAAAAGGTTACGGTAACAAATGACAGTTACTCCACTTTCTAGCAATTCAACTAAACTGACATCACAGTGGTAATATCAACCAAAGAAAATGGCATCTTACACAAAATCACCATCACAATGGGAGCTGAACTAAATCATTTGGTATATTTCTTTCAAATTGTGACTGTCTTCACTTAAGAGGCAACCAAGTAAAGAGGCAAGACCAGACCTTAAAGTCAAACCAGTCAGATTCTAATCCATCCCACCTGCCTCCTACACTTAATAGCTGCAGGGCATCAAGAAAATTACTTAAACTACACCTGATTCCCCATCAGTCAAATGAGATAACACTACCTCCTCTACAGCACTGTGATGGGGACTCAATAAGTTGCTAAATATAACACTTTAGTACACTGCCAGGCTATAGTAGACACAGATGTTGGCTTTTAAAAAACAAACAACAAAAAAACCTATTCAAATTAAATCTCTTCTATTAGCTTCTTCCCCACTGCCTACAGACATGCTCAAATCTCTCCCACATAATTTTTAAAGGCTCCCTGTACACCATGGCCCCTCCTACATAGACCTCAGCTACAGCCTTCAGCCTTCTTTACCCAACCCTCATAGACAAAACCCAACAGAGAATAGCCTACACTCATTTTATCTGCTTCATCTATGCAATCTTCAATCCCACTGCAATCTGACATCTCCATAAACCAGTGCATTGAAATCATTCTGGCAAGGGTTGCCAGTGACTTTCCAATTGCTATATGCAATATGTTGTTCTTAATCCTCTTACCAACCTCTCTTCAGTCTTTATAACTGGACAAGTCCTCTCCTGCCATAGCTTCTGGGGATGGTGGGACATACACCCATCCCCTTCTCACTCTCTTATGGTCACTCCACTTTCTGGAACTCCTTTCCATGCTCCTCTTCAGCCAAACCCCTCACTGTTGATAGACTGCAAGGTTCTTTCTGTGGTTGTCTTCCCTCTACACCAGACACAGACATTATGGCAGGGTTCATCCACATTGGCCTCAACTGTCCTTATCAGTGCCTCAGAAATACACAGCAGGGCTTCCCTGGTGGCGCAGTGGTTAAGAATCCGCCTGCCAATGCAGGGGACACGGGTTCAAGCCCTGGTCCGGGAAGATCCCACATGCTGCAGAGCAACTAAGCCCGTGCACCACAACTACTGAGACTGCACTCTAGAGCCCTCGAGCCACAACTACTGAAGCCTGCGTGCCTAGAGCCCGTGCTCTGCAACAAGAGAAGTCACTGCCCTGCGCACCGCAACAAAGAGTAGTCCTCGCTCGCCACAACTAGAGAAAGCCTGCGTGCAGCAACGAAGCCCCAACGCAGCCAAAAATAAATAAATAAATAAAATAAATAAATTTTTAAAAATCATATTAAAAAGCTATTAATGAGATTTAAAAAAAAAAGAAATACACAGCAAGAACCTCTCTCCCCTGAATCCAAGTCCAGTAAATCTAAGTGCCTACTGGGCACAGCCATTCAGAGATGATTCTCACACTCAACAGAGACAAAGCTGAATCTAAAACTTAACAGGGATATAAAGGAATCTTTCCTCCAAAATCTCCTTCTCTATCCCAGAGTCTCCATCCTGGTTCATTCAATCCATCCATAGTCTTGCTTGTCTTTTTGTGACCAACACTGACCGGCACTAATCCTCAAAGAGCTTATGTGTAAGAGGGAATACACAGGTGGTTATGATGCCACAGGCCAGGTGCTGCAATAAAGGGAAGCACAGAGCACCATGAGAGCCTTTAGTAGTACAAGAACAGTGGGATCCAACCTTAAAGAATGTAAAGGGAAGGGAGAAGGAAGAACATCTCTTACACAAGCCCTGCCCTCCACTGCAAGGACCACATCAGAATCCAAGGAGCCATCCTGAGCCCTCCCTCACTCTCCACTTCTGTGTGGATGCCAACTGTTTTCTATTCGACTTCCTGAACATCTTTCATATCCATTCTCTAATCTCCATTCCCAATGTTATTATCCTAAGTCAAGCTTTGGTCCTTTCTTTCCTAAACTACTCCAAGAGTCTTTGCTGATTTACATACCTTTTGATTTACCCCTCAATTCTCTTCTATACACTATAAAAAATACAGAACAAACTTTCAAAGCACAAAATTGATCATGCCATCCCTATTTTAAATCCTTTAATAGCTCAGAACCATTTCAGCATGAAAACCATGATCCAGCTCTTGCCTTCTCCCCCAGACTCAAAGAGCCTTTCAGCCTACTTGAAACCTTTGCTTCATTCTAACCAAAGTTCCCATGATGCCAGGCTATTTCCCTCCTTTGCTGTACTGTATACAGACATGCATTATGTGTATGACATTAATGAGTACTTCCTGCGAGCTAGATATCTACAAAGTGCATTACTGTGCACTTTCCTATTTAAACCCTAAAGTAACTCCACTGAGATCAGTGACCATGAATATCTCTAATTCACCAATGATGGAAATTAAAATGCTTACCCAAGATCCCATAGTAAGAGCTGAGGATGTGACCTGAGCCTTATCTAAAATTCTATTACCATATTCATAACTACTATGCTATTTCCTTGGCCTTTCCTCAGTTGGCAATCTGGCAAACACCTATCTTTCAAAGTTTATCTCAAGTATAAACTGCTTTATGAAGCCTTTCCCGACAACACTCCTCACCAACTACCAATGTCATTTTTTTAATGCTCTCCTCACTCTCACTCCATATCCGCAGTCAATCGTCATTCTTCCTGGATTCTGCATTTGCAAATTCACATATTTGCTAAAATTTATAACCCCAAAATCAATGATTGTGGCACTTGTACGGTTATTCACAAACACGCATGGAGTGGTGAAATATGTGAATCACCCTACATGCATGTTCATCCAGCTGAGGTCAAACAAGACAATGATTTGCCTTCTTGTTTCAGCCCTCATACTGTAAACAAGTATCCTTTTTGCAGTCTATTTATTGTCAGTGTTTTTCATATTTTTTGTGCTTCTTTTTGGTGATTTAGCTGCTTAAACGAGCCCCCAAGCACAAGTTCCTAAATGCAAGAAAGCTATGATGTGCTTTCTGATGAAAATACATGTTACATAGCTTCATTCAGTTATCAGTTACATTGCTGGCATGAGCTCACTGTTTCTTTTTTTTGTTTTTTTATAAATTTATTTATTTTATGTATTTATTTTTGGCTGTGTTGGGTCTTCATTTTGGTGCACGGTTTCTCATTGCGGTGGCTTCTCTTGTTGCAGAGCACAGGCTCTAGGCATGTGGGCTTCAGTAATTGTGGCACGTGGGCTCAGTAGTTGTGGCTCCCGGGCTCTAGAGTGCAGGCTCAGTAGTTGTGACACACGGGCTTAGTTGCATGTGGAATCTTCCTGGACCAGGGCTCGAACCCATGTCCCCTATATTGGCAGGTGGTTTCTCAACCACTGTGCCACCAGGGAAGCCCTAGTTCACTGTTAGTGAATAATTACATATTAAATAAGGTGTCTTTAAACAGAAGCACACATAACACAAGATCAATATATCACCTTGACAAGCGTTGACAAGCATTGTGATCAAAGACACATAGGAATCTAACCTGTATTTCCCCTAGGAGCAATGGTTCAGAATTCACTAATTCAGTATTCACAGTGACTTTAGAGAACATAACTACCACAAATAATGAGAACTGACTGTACCTAAGCCCTTTTAATTAGATCATTCAGAAAAAGCCCCTGCCTACCCCCCCAGCCCATGGAAGCCATTCTCCTCCCTTCCCCTCAAGAATTTCTCCCACCTACAGCAGTGAGCCAGGCAGCCAATCCTGCAGACTACAACTGACCTGAGCTAGCTCAATCACTCCCCCAGGAACTCACAAGTGGGGAACAGAGGAAGCCATGAGGGGCTGTGGCAGCCACTGTCTTCCTTGGGCATTAACAGAAAGGAGATGAGCAGAGAGAGGGGGAGGTGGGTGGGGAGAAAGAGAGAGAGAGATTGATTTGAGAGGGGAAAACTGAAAGGGAAGAAACCAAGCCTGAGTCACCCAGGCATAATGTAAGTCATAAGGTAAATGCCTGAAGAGTCTACATCTTCAAGAGACTGCAGGGTCTGGGTCTTCCCTGGTGGCACAGTGGTTGAGAATCCGCCTGCCAATGCAGGGGACACGGGTTCGAGCCCTGGTCTGGGAAGATCCCACATGCCGTGGAGCAACTAAGCCCGTGCGCCACAACTACTGAGCCTGTGTGCTGCAACTACTGAAGCCCGCGTGCCTAGAGCCTGTGCTCCGCAACAAGAGAAGCCACCACAATGAGAAGCCCGCACACCACAACAAAGAGTAGCCCCTGCTCGCTGCAATTAGAGAAAGCCCGTGAGCAGCAACAAAGCCCCAACACAACCAAAAATAAATAAATAAAATAAATAAATTTATTAAAAAAAAAAAGAGACTGCAGGGTCTGGAGACTTGAAATCTACATTGCAAAAGGCACTCCAGATATGATTTAAATTCTTCCAATAGGAAGACAGTTGAATTCAGAACTGGGCAGAGTGGGGAAAGAGGTGGAAACCCACAAGGCATCCTTTGTGTTGGAATAGATCTAGCATAGGTAGTCTGGATCTTTAACAGTTCTGGCATGATTCCTGACCCCTGGATCACAACTTAGATAGTTAGTCCATGGAACAAACAAATGCAGCAGCAACTTCCTGCTCCCCAGATCTCAGCCAAGGTGCTATGATCCCGTACCCTGATTCTTCAGTTTTCTATTTGTGGCAGAAATGGCAATTCCCAAGGCAGGCCCATCAGCAATGGTGTTTTGGGAGATATTCCAGGAGATACGTCCCTGGGGTCCCAGCCAAGAACCTGTTCTCCAACCTTCAACAACTCCAATACCAAATCTCTTTCTGGTTAAGTTAACCAGGGACGTGTCCACTGTCTGTAATCGAATCATGACTGATAGAATTATCAAATATAAACTAATAGCGGTGGGTAGAAAACAAACCTGGTATACAAATAATCAGTTCCTTGTGTATCTTAATGAAATTAAGCCAAATTACTCAAAATTCATTTTGTAGTAATTGAGTAAAATTACTAACTGACCCATTTAACAAACTAGCCAGCCACTACAGCTACTTTCTCTTACTGGTCTAGCATAGTAGAAACTATCAATAGCCTTTTTTGCTTAATCAATTCACCAAATACTAATGCAATGTCTGTGAAAAACGTCACTGCTGCCCACAACATAGGCGAGGCTAGTAGGCTATACCTATTGTGTCTAAGTATCAGCTGAAATGCATGCTTAGCAATCAACAGTGCTTATTTCCAATCCAGTTTATGCAAACTGTGCCATTATGCGATGTGATTAAATATTATTTAAGTAGATGAAGTGTGAATACAAAAATGTTATTGTTTCTACAAAATTTAAGTTAAATATTTTGGAAAAATCCAGTATAGATAAGATGACTTAAAAAAAAAGGGGGGGGGATGCCAAATGAAGTGTAGGAGCTGCAGTAGTAAAAGGTTAGGGGGTAAAGGGATTTGTAAAATCTAGAAGGATTCTGGCTCATATTATTTCAAGTGTCTAAACTCTCACTTTAAAAAAACAGAAACTGAGTGGTACATGCTATATTGGGAGCGTATTGCTTATGCAAAAGAGGAAATGCAAGACTCTAACCTTTACTCAAAGAAAAGGCTTTATCCTGCAACAAAACATAAGCAAATGAATGTATATTTATGTTTTAAGTAGAAATAAAATAATAGATGTATCTTTCTGATTTACATCTTTAAAATAAAAACTACTCAAGAACTTTTGGAAAAACTATTCTATGCCTTTATAATACAGGCATAAAAATAATGCAATGTCAACATTTGTCAAAATATTTCCTTATGGCTAAACAGAGCTATTTCCCTTGTCTGTTCCATAGTGCCAAGCCCTCCATCCCTGATTTAGGGGAAAATCAAATCTAAGGGAACTTAACTTGAGTTAAAGAAAAACACAAAGCTCTGTGGGTTTACTCTTATGCTACTGTAAATAGTATTTCTTTAACTTTTGCTTTAGAAATAATTTGAAATTTACAGAAAAACTTCAGGAATAGAAAAATAAAAAACAAAAAAAGCCCTCTTATACTTAACCCAGATTCATCAAATTAGTATTTTACCCTATTTGCTTTATCAATTTGTGTTCTCTTTCTCTCCACATACTCACACATACATGTAATTTTTCTGAGCCATTTGAGTAAGTTGCATATATCGTGGCCCTTAACCCTAAAACTTTAGTGTGTGTTTCCTAAGAATAGAGGTCTTCTCTTACACACAGACACAAGAGTTTTCAACTCCAATAAGTTTAACATAGAGACAATACTGATATCTAATTTCTGTGTTCCAATTTTGTCAAGTGACCCAATAACATCCCTTATAGCATTTTTTTTCGCTCCAGTAGGGAATTCAGTCTAGGATTAGATATTGCATGTAGCTGTCATTTCTCTTTAGTATTCTTAAAACTGGTATATTTCCAGAATCTATTTTTGTCTTCAATGACATTGTCATTTTTGAAGAATACAGTCACTTTTACATTTAAACACAAACATTTAAACAGAATATTTAATTGTTTTAAATACAACATTTCTTATTTCAGTGTATTTTTTTCTTTTGTTGCTGGTATATTAAAATGTCATTAACTTTTTTTTTTTTTTTTGTCTGCGTTGGGTCTTCGTTGCTGCGTGCGGGCTTCTCATTGCGGTGGCTTCTCTTGTTGTGGAGCATGGGCTCTAGGCACGCGGGCTTCAGTAGTTGTGGCTCCTGGGCTCAAGAGTGCAGGCTCAGTAGTTGTCGCTCGGGCTTAGCTGCTCTACGGCATGTGGGATCTTCCCGGACCAGCGATCGAACCCATGTCCCCTGCATTGGCAGGCGGATTCTTAACCACTGTGCCACGAGGGAAGCCCCATAAAAATGTCATTAACTTTTAAATGATCTCATATCCAGCTACCTTGCTAATAATCTCGTTTCCAAAAATTTGTCTATAGATTATTTAATGATTCTATATTGATCATGTGAAAATCATCTGAGAATAGTAATTTTTTTGTTGTTTCCTTAACAATACTCATTCATTTTATTTCTCTTTCTAATCTTACTGACCTGGCTAGGGCATCCTAGTGCTAAAGAGGAGTGACAGTAGAATGTCTTATTATAAAGGGAATGCTTTTAATCTTTACTCTTCAGAATAATGTTTACTATGTATAGGTTCCCTTTAAAAGGTTAGAAAAGTTCTGTTCTATCCCTTTCTCTAGGTTTTTTGTTTTATTGGGGGGGGCGGGGTTGGTTTGCTTTTAAAAGAATTTTATCAAATGCTTTTTCTATATCTATTAGGATGGGTTTTCTCCTTTACTACTGAGATTAAATATAATTTAAATGTTGAACCAACCTATATTTCTGGAATGCACCCAATCTGATGATAATGTATTGTCAGAGTTGCACACTGTGGAATTATTTGTGTTAATATTTCATTTAAGGTTTCCTATCCTATCTTCATAAGTGAGGCTAGTAATTTTCCTTATTCATATTGTCCTCATCTGGTGCTGGTATTAAGACTTGCTAACCTGGGACTTCCCTGGTGGCACAGTGGTTGAGAATCTGCCTGCCAATGCAGGGGTTCGATCCCTGGTCCGGGAAGATCCCACAGGCCTTGGAGCAACTAAGTCCATGCACCACAACTACTGAGCCCACATGCTGCAACTACTGAAGCCCGCGCACCTAGAGCCTGTGCTCCGTGCCTGGAAGCCACCACAATGAGAAGCCTGCGCACCACAATGAAGAGCAGCCCCCGCTCACCGCAACTAGAGAAAGCCTGCGTGCAGCAAGCAAGACCCAACGCAGCCAAAAAAAAAAAAAAAAAAGACTTGCTAGCCTGAAAAAATGAGCTGGGAAGTGTTCCTGAAAAGAGGGAAATTTTGAGTTTGTGAGGGCTGAAATTAGGTATCATTTGAATACTTTGTAGAACTAGCTTGCAATACCATCTGAACCTGGTATTCTTTGTGGTAAGACATATAACTACAGAATAAAAACTCTCAGATGGTATATTTCTACAACTTGATTTCAGCATTTATATTTTTCTGGAAAACTGTCCATTCGAATGTATTAGCATAAGTTTTTCATGGTCTCACCTATAGTTTGGTATTCTTTTCAGTCCTAACACTGTTCTTGTCCAATTTTTTCTTCCAAGATGAGGATCTATAGCTCCCATCACTCTCAAAAATGTATCACATATGACCCCAAAAATAGTTAAGAACCACTGGACTAGATCATGGCCACAGAAGTGGTCTGAGCCGTGGTTCCATCTATACCCAGAGGTATAAGCACGTCATCTTTGTTAATGTTTAGTCTTGGTAACCTTTAAACTTAGGAAATTAAACAAGCTCAGTGTTCCTAAACACTAGTGGGCAGTGGTTCCGTCAGTTCACTAAAAAACAGGAATGAAAGTGTTCTGATTTTTCATAAAGTTACACTTCTTGAAGAATGCTCTTTCTGCTTTGTTGGTGCTTTTTTGAACAGTAAGTTATAGTAAGTTTTCTTTTATAATTTTTACTTTAGAAAATTAAAAGTTGACAAGCCTATGTCAGTCCAGCTTATTTTTTCAAATCTGGGAACCAATAAACTAAATGATCTCTAAGATCCTTCATGAGCCCAGCATTACATGTGAGAGAGGGAAAAGAAGAGAGGGTGGAGGGATGAAAGAAATTGCTTATTTACATTAATAAAAATGGAGTAACTTACTCAAGTTGAAGTTCTTATTTACCTTCCTAGTTTCCGAGTTTTTAACTCTATAGACCCCCAACCTCTACCTGGATAGATGAAACTTCCAAAGGTAACATTCTCAACAAACCATTCTCTTAGTAAAAATGGCTTCCAATTGGAAGCCATTCAAGTGGAATCTGAAATGACATTGGCAAACCACTTTAATTTCCAATTCTTCAGCTTGACATTTAAGATAAGTAATCCCATTATTTTCCTCTAAAGCACACAGATTTTCAGACCTTTCTAACTATCCCTCCTAAATCATTCATTCATTCAAATGACAACCCTCTCTTTCTATAGCTAAATAAGATTAATCAAAGAATTTGCCTGCTAAAATTATTTAACTTCAAGGAACTGGAGGCAATAAGGTGGAAAGAAAAAACTTTATCTTAGCTAGGTAAAGATATGAGAGCAATCTCAAAAATGCTGAACACAAGCACTGACTATTGAAAGAGGCATGCCCACTATAGAAAAGTTAATGGAGGCAGACCACAAAGTCATCCTAAGATTCCTCCCATCAATCCGCAAATATGTGACCAAGCAGAAGCAGAAGACTCTGCATTACTAACAGCAGAGGCAGCTAACATTCAAGAACTTAACATCAAGAGGTTAACAAACTCATTCAAGGTCACACAGCTTTGAAAAGATATTTTCAAATTTTGTTGTGGATAACTAAATGGGCAAGTAGGTGGAAAGGGAGGCTCAGGTGCTTGAAATGTACTTCCATCTGGCTCTAGATGCAGAAGCCAAAAGTAAAAAGAATTCCTCCCAGGATAACTGCCTAACTCAACCAAAATCACATGGAAAACAACATTAATAAAGATTGGCCAACTGGGCTTCCCTGGTGGCACAGTGGTTGAGAGTCCGCCTGCCGATGCAGGGGGCACGGGTTCGTGCCCCGGTCCGGGAAGATCCCACATGCCGCGGAGCGGCTGGGTCCGTGAGCCATGGCCGCTGAGCCTGCGCGTCCGGAGCCCGTGCTCCACAACGGGAGAGGCCACACAGTGAGAGGCCCACGTACCGCAAAGAAAAAAAAAAAGATCGGCCAACTGACCAGAAATTCCTTCCCCTTTGTCAGATAGCAAAAATCCAGAAGAATGAGGAATCCTAGCAAAACTGACCAATACATGCAGTATGTACTTCAGAGTCAAACTCAAGGTACAAACATAAATGCTACAGGAGTTCCTGGGGAAAAGGCAAGACCACAGATGGCCACTGTGGGGGAAGGCATAAAGAAGACGTGAGTTTGAAGTGGGTCTTAAGTAAATGGGATCAAAAAAGGGTGAGCTATCCTTCTATGGGGGATAGGGAGCACATAATAACAGTGCTGATATAGGAAAATTAACTCATTTAATCCTCCCAAGAGCCCAGCCCTACGAGGTAAGTAGTATTATTAACCTTATTCTGTAAATGGGGAATTGGAAGCACAGAGCGATGTTCTCAAACTTATTGATCTCAGGTCTCCTTTATACTTTTAAAAATTATTGAGGAACCCAATAATAAGAGCTTGTATTTATGTGGGATATATATTTACTAAAACAGAGGAATTGTAAAATTATAAGTTAAAAGATAAATTTTAAATCCCCATATGTATGAAACTTTTAAGATAATTTTAAACTGTACATGGGTCAAAGGCAACAATGGTTCTACCAGAAGGTGAGGGGAGGGATTTTTATCCTGTTTGGAAAACTGGCATTGTGTGGAACCACTGCAGTCCTCTTTGTTGGTCACAACTGGAGGAGTGCTAGTGACACCTAGTGAGGGAGAGGCCAGGGATGCTGCTTAACAGCCCTACAATGCATAGGAAAAGCACCTACAACAAAATAATTATCCAGCCCTAAATGTCAATAGTGCAGAAGTTAAAAACCTTGCTCTAGGGACTTCCCTGGTGGCCCAGTGGCTAAGACTCCACACTCCCAATTCAGGGGGCCCAGGTCTGACCCCTGGTCAGGGAACTAGATCCCACATGCCACAACTAAGAGTTGCATGCCACAACTAAAAGATCCCGCATGCCAAAACGAAGATCTCATGTGCCGCAGTGAAAACCCAGCACAGCCAGCCAGCCAGCCAGGTGAATACATACATACATACATACATACAACCCTGCTCTACTGACATTCAGAAAGCAACTCCAATGTCTATCTACAGAAGAATCAATAAATAAATCAGAGTATATTCACCCAATGGAATATTATACAGCAGTGAAAATTAACAAACCAAAGCTACTCCCAACAATACGATGAACCTCAGAAAGTTAAGTCTTGGACTAGTCAAAGTACGTGTCCATTTACAAACCTAGAAAATAAAGTTTAATTTGTTTTTTAAGGATAAATGCATAAAAGATACATCTTT
The DNA here is from genome assembly GCF_951394435.1 of Stenella coeruleoalba. Classification (NCBI taxonomy): domain Eukaryota; kingdom Metazoa; phylum Chordata; class Mammalia; order Artiodactyla; family Delphinidae; genus Stenella; species Stenella coeruleoalba. The sequence goes on from NC_137153.1 coordinate 66,351,506, forward strand.
TTTTTTTTTAAGCAAAGGAATACTGAACATAAAAATAAGGACAAGGTTGGGAATTCTCTGGCCATCCAGTGGTTAGGACTCTGCGTTCTCACTGTCAAGGGCCGGGGTTCGATCCCTGGCCAGGGAACTAAAATCCCATAAGCCACATGGCTCAGAAAAAAAAAAAAAAAGCAATAAAAGAAAATCAGGACAAGGCTGCTAAGCAAAGGTAGTTGAGATAGAAGAGCATCACAAAGTTTTTTTTTTTAACATCTTTATTGGAGTATAATTGCTTTACAATGGTGTGTTAGTTTCTGCTTTATAACAAACTGAATCAGTTATACATATACATATATCCCCATATCTCTTCCCTCTTGCGTCTCCCTCCCTCCCACCCTCCCTATCCCACCCCTCTAGGTGGTCACAAAGCACCGAGCTGACCTCCCTGTGCTATGTGGCTGCTTCCCACTAGCTATCTATTTTACGTTTGGTAGTGCATATGTGTCCATGCCACTCTCTCACTTTGTCCCAGCTCACCCTTCCCCCTCCTCGTATCCTCAAGTCCATTCTCTAGTAGGTCTGCATCTTTATTCCCATCTTGCCCCTAGGTTTCTTCATGATTTTTTTTTTTTTTTTAGATTCCATATATATGTGTTAGCATACGGTATTTGTTTTTCTCTTTCTGACTTACTTCACTCCGTATGACAGTCTCTAACAAAGTTTTATATCTCGATGAATTCATAGTACTGTACACCACGTCTTTCACATGCCTCAAGTATTACATAAAATCTTTTTTAAACGATGAATCAATATAAGTAATGAATTCCTGAAAATACCTGGAAATTTTAAATATACTTTAAATTAATACCAAGAATTTTTTTTACTTCTTTGCTGAAACTATTCTTTAATATAAAAACTCTACCAGCAATAAGCAAATAATCACTCCTAGTTTTTATTTTTGGTGACACCATATTTTTTTATATTAAAGGTACCAAAGCAAGACAGACCTGCAAGCCCAATGAACACCCCAACATAGGGCTTGAAACTGTCTTTTTAATTATATACTGTGGCATTATTTTAATTGAAAAAGCCTAGGGCTGGGTTATGTATTTGTATTCAAGCCCTTAAAAAGGAATTAATTTGCTTAGTTCTCCTTCCCTTAGCTTACTCTGTTACACAAACAATAACACAACTATAAATACCTATAAATGTATAGATTAAATGAACAATCAAGTGTGGCTCCTTTGGTGGAAGAACTTAAAATCATCAACTATAACATCAATAATAATTTTAGCATCAAAAGGTAATCTGGGGCTTCCCTGGTGGTGCAGTGGTTGAGAGTCCGCCTGTCGATGCTAGGGGACACGGGTTCGTGCCCCGGTCCGGGAAGATCCCACATGCCGCAGAGCGGCTGGGCCCGTGAGCCATGGCCGCTGACCCTGCGCGTCTGGAGCCTGTGCTCCGCAACGGGAGAGGCCACAACAGTGAGAGGCCCGCGTACAGAAAAAAAAAAAAAAAGGTAATCTGTGTAGAAATTCATTTGCACACTAGAGAAACTTCCCTGGTGGTCCAGTGGGCTGGACCCCTGGTCAGGGAACTAGATCCCGCACGCATGCCACAACTAAGAGTCCGCATGCTGCAACTAAAGATTCTGTGTGCCGCAACTAAGACACAGCCCAGCCTAGAGAAATATTTTAAAAAAAATCATTTGCACACTAGAATAAAATTCTTTTCTAGCTATGAGAACTATGCATCCTACTAATACCCTCTAATCTGGTAAGAAATCTTGTCACATAAATGTATCATAATGGCAAGGGGAAAGAAAGTTTACAAACAGCAGTAATTCAAAATAAGAAATCTCTTTATCTAGGAAATAGTTTGCAGTGTTTCATAAAAGCAAGTGATTTCTTACATTGCAATGCAGGAAAGTGTCATGACAGACCTTATGATTCAATTTGTCAAAGGTACAGAGAAGACAAAGAAAAGAAAAAAAATCAGTAAATATAAATGTAGACATACTGCTAAATTCTCTTTTGGAAGAAAGTAAAAAATTAAATTTTCAGTGGAAAGGTACCTGATAAACAGTGATCACAAGACAGAGAAAGCATCACTGTGTCATTAAATCTTCTTTTTAAGAATTTAGAAAATACTAATTTAAAATGACCAATGTTTTCTTTACTGTTGGACTCTACTTTCAAACCTACTATTTTTAACTTGAAGCCAAAAGTAAGCTCTAATCTGCATATCAATAAAACATTTAAACTTGGAAAAAAATGTTTTAAAATTTATAAGAATAAAAATCATTTTTAAAACATGGAAACAACCTTCTGATTATGATAGATTTGTGTCTGTCATGAAAAGGGCTAAAAAGGGAAATTCTGATCAATTTTCAATAAATGTGAATTAAGGAAAAAAACCTTAACTCTCTGTTAATTCCAATTTTTAGGAAAATTACATTAAAATTTGGGTCCGGACAGACCCCGAAAATTATGCAATGAATGCCAACTAATATTTCTGCTTGAACAGAAAAAAAGGATTGTTCTCCTATGACCAAGAAGAATTTAGAAACTTGATGCACTTTCTATTATTATGCAGCAGTGTGACAAGGACACACACAACAAAGAAGGCGATTTCAACAGTTTCGAAAACTTGTATTTCACCTGATTGTGAGTTCTGACTAAAAGCTTGCTGGGCTTGGACTGTATCGCTCAGAGTGCTTTGGGAGGAAGAGCCACTTCAGCGGAAGTGCGAGAGCTGCCGTGGACCCACAGCACCTGCTGCGGCTTCTTGGCTACCACCGGCCTGCGGCGTCCTCTGCAGGCGGGCTAGTCAACCAGCACTGCGCCGCCCACACACCAGCTGGATCCCGGAGCCGCGTAGACGCCCAGGGTGAAACACGCGTCGCCGCCAACCCTACAGTGAAGTCCGCGTAACTTTTACATCTGAGATTACCGAAACCATTTAGACCCATGAGAAAACTCACCAGAGGCCGTGTAAGTTACTCTTAGGTTCTTAGTTTAAAATATTAAAACGACAGCCAAATTTTGAACCACTTTGAGAACATATTTAAGTGCAATTTCATATGCAAACTTGGAAATTATATTCCTAACAATCCACAATCGCATAAGCCATACGCAGTGTCCGCTATACTTGACATGAGAACGCATCTAAAAATATTTTCAGTGTCTACTAGATGAGTTTAATTTTCCTCAGGTTCACAAATATTAAACTAAATTATAATAAACACAAATACAATCATGATACAAAGGAAAAATCATAATCTGTTACCCAATGCTTCTTACTGATTATAAAATATGGTTTAATATATTAAAATATAAGGCCAAACCTTCATTAGTGTTCACAGAAATGAACTCTACCTGGGCTGCATTTGGTTTGTTTGACTCATAATTTTTCTTTGTTGTTAATAGCAAAACAAATGTCTCCATTTTCCTGGTCTTATGGAGGGAGGCCCAGTCCCTCTGCATAAACTCCCTCCACAGTGTGATACTGAGAACTATGCTGACTGACAACTCTTTAAATACCACTATCTTATTAAAATGAACCTTTTAAAGAAAAGAAAAAAAAAAAAAAAGACTTGCATTTGTTTGGTTCAGACCCAAACCCTAAATATAACTGACCTCTTTGCTCAACTCTCCTGCTACCACAAAAACAAACAAACCAAAGCCCACTAAATTAAGAATAAATCTACAGCACCAGCCCAGATGGTTGCACAGAATTATGCTCAATTAAGAAACATAACCCAATGTTACTTAAGCTGCTCCTGAACACAAGAAAAAAGAATAATAAGCTTTAAAATCCTTAAGAAGCAAGGCTAAAATGGGTAACAAAACTTGACAATTGGCCCAAGAAAACTGCAAAACAATTTTAAGAGTACTGATGACAATGCTTTTAAAAATGAGCAAGTGGGACTTCCCTGGTGGCAAGGTAGTTACGAATCTGCCTGCCAATGCAGGGGACAGGAGTTCGAGCCCTGGTCCAGAAAGATCCCACATACCACGGAGCAATTAAGCCCGTGCACCACAACTACCGAGCCTGCACTCTAGAGCCTGTGAGCCACAACTACTGAGGCCACGTGCCACAACTACTGAAGCCCACGCGCCTAGAGCCTGTGCTCTGCAATAAGAGAAGCCACCGCAATGAGAAGGCCGCGCACCACAACAAAGAGTAGCCCCCGCTCGCTGCAACTAGAGAAAGCCCACACACAGCAATGAAGACCCAACACAGCCAAAAATAAAAATAAATAAACTTATAAAAAAAAATGAGCAAGCAAAATCCGAAAGCACATTAAAATAATAAACCATGACCAAAAGGTTATTCCAGGAATACAAGAATTGTTCAGTAGTAGTACATGTGTTATACAATTCTTTGTGTATGTGTATTGAGTGTGTGTGTATATATGGATATCTGAACATACGCATATTCCCTAGCTCTGTTCAATGAGAGGGCATGGGAGCAACACCCCAATATCAATAAGCACCTAGATCTTGGCTTCTAAATATTTGAGGTAGGGAACGTTCAAGATGAGCCTGAATCTCTCACTGTGCCTGAAAGGAAGGGAGTGCTCAGAGAATGATGGGACATGTCAAAAGGACAGAGAATGTACCCTGAAGGGTTCCCAGGGGCCAAACCTATGACAATTTAAGCATCAGTATAAATAATATTAACAAATTATAACTCCCTGAATAAAACAGGAAACCATAAATCCAAATTGACAAAAATAAATGAATAAATTGAAAGCCTGATAAGGAACAAGATATGTACATAGTTTTTTGAAACAAAAGAATAACTTTGGAGCAGAGAAGCACAGAAGATTCTGTCTTAATCAAGCAATCAAATCGAACATTACTAGTAACAGAACAAAATGAAGTTGTGTGCTACCTGATAAGATATAATTAAATTACAGCATCACCTCTGTGATATTCCTGCCAAAGATGCCTCAAGAATATAATCATGAGGAGACATCAAACAAAAATGAAGGGATTCTCTAAAATAACTGCCTTGTAATCTTCAAAGGTGTCACTATAATGAAAATCAAAGAAAGACTGAGGACGATTTGAGACTGAATGATGCTAACTTAAGAAACTTGAAAACAAGAAAATGCAATGCATCATTTGGACTGGACACTTTTGCTACAAAGATTGCTATAACAAATGGTGAAACGTAAAAGGTCTAAAGATTAGATGACAGTAATGTATCAATATTATTTAACTTCTTGATTTTAATGTATATACTGTGGTTATGCAGGAAACTGTCTTTATAGGAAACACACACCCAAGTACTGACCAGTGATAGGGTCATAAAGGCAAATTTTTCAAGGAAATAAAAGTTCTTTGTACTATTAATGCAACTTTTCTAAAAGTCTGAGATTGTCCCAAAGTTAAAAAAGAAAATTATTTTTAAAATACAAAGGAATAAATTTAAGAAATGTACAAGATCTATGTAAAGATATCTTTAAAATATCCTTTATAAGGACTTAAAAGAAGACTTAAATGGAAAGGCATACCACATTTGGGGGCAGGAAAACTCAATATTCTAAAGATATTTCTCTACATTTCTCTATTAAGTTTATTTCCAAAACTATAAATAGGTTTTTTATAACTTGACATATTTAGATATAATGAGGAAAAATAAACAAGAATAACCTGGAAAGCTCTAAAAATATATTATAAAGCTACAACAATTAAAATGTTGAGGTAATGGTACATAAATAGATTGCTGTAATAGGAATCAAAATAACTTTCAGGGGGCTTCCCTGGTGGCACAGTGGTTGAGAGTCCGCCTGCCGATGCGGGGGACACGGGTTCGTGACCCGGTCCGGGAGGATCCCACATGCCGCGGAGCGGCTGGGCCTGTGGGCCATGGCCGCTGGGCCTGCGCGTCCGGGGCCTGTGCTCCGCAACGGGAGAGGCCGCAGCGGTGAGAGGCCCGCGTACCGCAATAAAAATAAAAAAAATAACTTTCAATACTGCACTGGTTAAATAAATTATCATACACATACAATGCAATACTGTGTCATCATTTTAAAAAAAGAAGCTCTAGGGACTTCCCTGGTGGCCCAGCGGTTAAGAACCTGTGCTTCCACTGCAGGGGGCATGGGTTCGATCCCTGGTCAGGGAACTAAGATCCCACATGCCATGTGGTACAGCCTAAAAAAAAAAAAAAAAAAAAAAGCTCTATATTTATATTTTAAAAATCTCATCCAAGGGGGTGGGAAAAGGGGAAATTAGATGAAAGTAGTCAAAAGGTACAAGTTTTCACTTATAATACTAGGGATATAACATACAACATGATAAACATAATTAACACTGCTGTACGTTATATATGAAAGTTGATAAGGGAGTAAACCCTAGGAGTCTCATCACAGGGAAAATTTTTTTTCTATTTCTTTAATGTTGTATCTATATGAGATGATGGATGCTCACTAAACCTACTGTTGTAATCATTTCATGATGTATGTAAGCCAAATCATTATGTTGTACACCTTAAACTTATACAATGCTGTATGTCATTTATACCTCAATAAAACTGAGGGGAGGAGGGGAAGGTCACATGCAAGTTACAGTTAAATGAAAAAAAAAATATTCAAAGCAGTAAGTATAGGTACTAGCATTTGTGTAAAAAATGCATACATATGCATATACACACATATGCTTGTACAAAATATCTTATAAAGAATATATAGACTATGTCTGGAAAGCCCCAAAAGAAACAGTTTTAACAATGGTTAACTAATAAGAGGAAATGCCTATCTGATGGCCAAAGGTAAGAATATGTACTTTTTACCCATTTACACCTTCTCAGTTTTATACCTTGTTGTATACCTTGCACTGCCTACTTAAAATAATACTTCTTTAACATATATGTACATAAATAATAAAATAAATTTTTAAAAATAAATAAAATTATCAAAAAGGAATGAAAAATGAATTTCCCTATCTCAGGGCTAGATTCTTCCTGCTAATGAAAGCTGCCTGAATGTTGTAGACTGAGAGTTCTCAGTAAAGTGTCCAAATTTTAGGCGAGTGTTCCTTTTGAAAATTAAATAAAAACAAAATGGATGAGATAAGCTACCAGCAAAAATAAATAAATAAATAAGCCTCATCAGTACCATCAGTCTCCCACTCAAAGGGATGCCCGTGACCTTGCTGAGTATTTGATGGACTCCCAAAACAGAACCAAAGCAACAAGACCGATTTTCAATCAGAGAAACAAAGGGATGTCCTCAGGACTAGAATTTAAACAAATGTCTAGTGCAAAAGAAGAGTTAAAAGGTGGAGATAAAGAAAGAGCCAAAGTGAAGAAATGTGTCTTCTTTAACCTCCTTCAACAGGAAAAACGAACCTGCAGGAAGAATGTCCTAATGAACAGAAGTGAGTACTTCTAAGGGTCAAGAGAAGCCCAGCAGGTGAAAAATACCCCAGTTCAGATTACTCCTCAATGCTACCATCTCCATCTGTGGGACCTGCCTGTCACCAAATAATGTGTACTTTCCCAGGGACCAGACTTTCTAGAAAGAGCCCTGAGGAACAAACATGTATGCTTTGGGTCTGAGTTCTGGTTCTTCCTGTGAGTTTGATTAGGGAGTGACACTGAGGACCTTAGTCCTCCAATGCCTGACATACTCTGAATCACTGGGAAAAGTTCAGATTTCTGAACCTGCAATGCTGAAAATGAGAACAAGAATACGTAATCCCCCAAAAGTGATGTCACTGTCACACACACACTCCAAAAGGTCCTATCTGGCCAACTGTCCTTATTTTGACATCTCTCTCTAATTTCAAACTTTTCCCATTCCTTCTCTAGTAAATAGTAAATCAATACTTAAAATATGTATTTTGTACAGCTATCAAATATATTTTCAAATATTTAATTTAATCTACTAAGGCCTGAGTGTTAAAAGCCTAAATAATTTTAAATACAGCTTTGGGAAATTTTACTGATGATTACACATTACAAACTGTTACTATATGTTTCCTTCAATTTGGTTTCTAAGTCCCACTATAACTAGACATTTTCCAAATTTAACAGAAAGGTATCACCTGTATACACCCTAGTTCATCCCAAACCCTCTCCATCCCTTCCACTCATGCCAGACTGCAGGGTTTAATAAGGGCTATTAGGACTTTCTAAATGATCAACCGTAAGTGAATATTCATTATCAACATGCTTGAGCATGCCAGGGAGAGATTTCAGCAAAATAAAAGATAAAAAACAAGGCTTAGTAAACTTTGATAACTTAGAAAAGGAAAAATACGCAGGCTAGGAGCAGATACGTAGAACACTGTGCAGTGCAAGATTACATATCATGAAGGTAGAATGTAAGTCCTGCTTGGACAGAGGTTCCCAAAACACAGTCACTAGAAACCTGGCCTCTAACCACCATTTTAAAGTGTATATTTTTTAAAATTTTATTTATTTATTTGGCTCCATTGGGTCTTCGTTGCTGCACGCGGGCTTTCTCTAGTTGTGGCAAGCGAGGGCTACTCCTCGTTGCATTGCGCGGGCTTCTCATTTCTGTGGCTTCTCTTGTGCAGCACGCGCTCTGTGGCATGTGGGCTTCAGTAGGTGTGGTGCGCGGGCTCAGTAGTTGTGGCTTGCGGGCTCTAGAGTGCAGGCTCAGCAGCTGTGGCACACGGTTTTAGCTGCTCCGCGGTATGTGGGATCCTCCCAGACCAGGGCTCGAACCCATGTCCCCTGCATTGGCAGGCGGATTCTTAACCACTGCACCACCAGGGAAGTCCCTAACCACCACTTTAAGAAAGGTGTTATTTTTCCTATTTGCAAATACGTGGTAATGTATAGGAAATTTTTTTTTCAACTGAGCCTTTCTTACTATAAATATAATAATGTTCATTCTCAAAAAAATTTTTTTTAATGAAGGGAAATCAAAATTACCAGTAATCCCACCACCAAGTTAACATTCCAGTGTATTTTTTCTAGACATACACATTTATAAACATGTTTAAACACAACTAGGATCATACAATGTATACAATTTTGTTTATTGCTTTTTTTCATTAAACAAAGAAGGTTTGGAATTACCTAATGTTTTTAAATATTCTTCCAAGTTAGTAATAGCAGAGCATAGAGTTCACTTAAAATAGACCCTGTGCTAGACACTTAGGTTATTTCTAATAATTTAGTTAGCAAAATATATAAGAGATCAATATTTCATGGTGGGGTAAACAGCACCAAGCTTTTTCCTCACAGGAGTTCTGGTAAGTGAACAAATGAGAACCACAGCCCTAAGGATAAGCTCTAGTGATACGCTGAACGTGACACTCATGCCCGGCCAGGCTCCTTAATTCATACCTTCACAAATACTTACTGGTTTGCCTTGATCCCCTTGTTTTCATTTCTGGAATTGTTTGGTTTGTAATAAATTGAGAAAATAAAATTGATGAGCAGCCAGCCTTAAAACACACCTGTAATGAGCTCAAGGAAGCAGGGTGGGAGAGTGCTATTAGTGGCCCCAGAGAAACCTGGAAGAGAAGACCTAAAACGAGTCAGGTTTAGATTTTTCTCAACCTGACCTTAAGCAACCCTCCTTTGAGATCAGGCCAGAACTTCTAAGAATAACTAGCTTTTGGCAACAGCTAATTCTTTAAACGTGTGAGGGGGGTTGGAAGGTGGTATTTAAAGCTATACTTATACTTCCCATCAGGTAAGACTAAGAAAATAGTAATTGTGTTTCGAAAGGGGGGAAGGGGCTAATGGATTGCCTTAGACCTCTGCTATTCAAACTGCCGTCAGCAGTCCTACGTGATTTAGTGGGTTATATCAATATTTTTTATAATATGTTATACAGTATCAGAGTACAGACAATATCAGAGTACAGAACAGGTGGCAAACTATTATTTTGTGAAATTTTTGTTTCAGTTTTATAGTGTGTGTGTGTGGTCCGGATGGGTAAAAGGTACTTCCTACCGTGTGCCTGACTTTAATTTTTTAGTTTCCTTAATTTTTTCATATACGTAAATGTCATTAATTTGTATAACAAAGGTTTACTGAGCACCTATACTATAGTGCTGGTGAGACAGCAGTGTGCTGCTGTTATGTAAGTGAATAATAGTTGATCCCTGCCATTGTAGAATTCTTTCAGTTTAGAAACAAACTATCACATAATCACATAAATATAAGATTATAAACTGCTAAGTGTTATGGAAGGAAAAGTTTAGTAAATTAGGATCAGTTATCATTAGGGAAGCTGATTTAGATTGGGGAAAAGGTAGGGGTGACAGGTCAGGATTGTCTGAGAAACTGCATTCAAGCAGAGACCAGAAAGATGTACTTGGAAAGGAAGGGAGTGGGAAGGAAAATCTGCCTGGCAGAAAATGGCACTTTCAGCAAGGGTCTGTAAGGTCTGGGGAAATGAAAAGCCACTGGGCAGCTTCCCCGGTGGCGTAGTGGTTAAGAATCCGCCTGTCAATGCAGGGGACACGGGTTCGAGCCCTGGTCCGGGAAGATCCCACATGCCGCGGAGCAACTAAGCCCATGCGCCACAACTACTGAGCCTGTGTGCGTGCCTAGAGCCGGTGCTCGGCAACAAGGGAAGCCACCTTAATGAGAAGCCCGCTCACCACAGTGAAGAGCAGCCCCCGCTCGCTGCAACTAAAGAAAGCCCATGCAGCAACAAATACCCGACGCAGCCATAAATAAATAAATAAATTTATTTAATTAAAAAAAAAAAGAAAAGCCACTGGACGGAAAGGTAGAACCATCTATTGATAAATAAGGCTTAGTGGGGGAGCTTGGGATAGGAAGAGATAATGCAGGACTTTTAAATGTCCCGAGGGCCATTAGAATGATCCAATTTGCATTTTAAAAGATCACTGGGTAGAGAAGAGCTATCAAGGGGGGTAGAGTGGATACAGAGGTGGTACCAGGTGGAGACTAGAAGACTGATTTGATTCATATTTAGGAAGCAGAAGTGACAGGTTTGGTGATGGTACAAATGCGAGGGCTGAAGAGCCATGAGGCGTCTGGGATAACCCTCAGGTTTCCCAAGTTAACAAAGAAATGGAGTGAGGTACAAGAAAAACTCAGAGGAGCATAGTGGAGAGGAAAGATCACAGTTTGGCCTGTTATAGTTAACAGGTAGAGATGCCAAATTAATAACTAAAACTGGATGGAAATATAAAACAAAGAAGTCATCACCAAAACGGTTTTGATGATACATTATTCTGCTCCTTAAATATTTACCCACAGTAATGTATAATACAAACCCAGAAGAATCTAGAATAAATTTTAAAGTCTCACAGAAACAGACTCACAGCCTTAGAAAAACAAACTTATGATTACCAAAGGGGAAAAGTGGGGGGGGGGGATAAATTAGGATAAATCAGAGGTTGGGATTAACATGCACACACAACTATATATATCAAATAGATAATCAACAAGGACCTCCTGTAGAGCACAGAGAACTGTACTGAATACTCTGTAATAAACTCTATGGGGAAAAAATCTGAAAAAAAAACAGGTATATGTATAACTGAGTCACTTTGTTGTACACCTGAAACTAATACAACATTGTAAATCAACTATACTCCAATATAAAATAAAAATTAAATTAAAAAAATTTTAGTCTCTATGGAACAGCAATTCATAAATACCACAGCAGCTGAAGCCACTGTGTATCTGAAAATACAGAGCAAGAGCAACGGTGTAACTAAACAGTCACATTCAAAACAATCCTCTTTTATGAAATAGTAAGGAATCACTTGTCTATTGTGTTCACAATATGCTCCACATCTAACACAGCGCATGGCACATAGGAGGTGTTATCTATTGAAGACAAGTACCCACTACTAGGCAGAATAAACCACAGCAAAAATAAAACAAATGGCGCAAATAACAAGCAATTCTGCAAGGAAAAACTCGAGTATGAAACATACAAATGTATAAATAAGGACATTTCTCAGAGAAAAAAAGGGAAATGAGTTATTTAGCACAAACTCAGTTCTCATACCCAAATAGATGCTATGTTCTGGTCCCTAAGAATCGGCTTAATTTCAAGCTTCTAGGGAAGACCACCCCAGGCAACCTCACTGATCCCTAGAAGTCCCTACATATGAGAAAGAACAGAAATGTAATAAAAGCTTGATGTTGAAAAGCTATAGTAAAATCTCATCTAGGTTATTAAAACAAAACAAAAAAGGTTAAAAATGGCAATTACTAATGACATTTTTTCCTCTAAAGTCTCCTGTTGTCAGATTTTCTAACAAACATGGATTTTAACTGGTTTTTTCTCCTGCTCACAAAGGTCACACTGATACATAGGAGAAAAATCCAAAGATGCACATAAACACAAAGGAGACAAATTAACCATATTCCCATTGCCCAGAAGTAACCACTTTCAGTGTTTCATGTGGAGCTTTTTCTGTGCATACATGGGGATGGAAAGTAAAGAGTGATACACAGCTAGACTTAAGTCTATAAATGAGATTACAGAACACTGCTATGGCAAGTATATAGGACTGAGGAAAGACTAACCTAAAGTGACAACTGAGCTGAGCTATCTGAAGGATGAGATGGAATTAACCAGACAAAGAAGCACAGGCTGCTAGGCAGAGAGAACAAGAATGTGTGCTGGGTACCGAACCCCACCAAGCCAGGCAACTGGGGAGAGGGAGGAGACTGGCTGGGCAAAGCCTTGTTGAGAGGACTCAGGGAAAGAATGAGGTGAGGCCACTGAAAGAGAAGCAAGGTAGATAGACTCCTCAAAGGGAATGTCCCAATTGCTTAGGTGGGAAAAGGATTAGGCCCTACAAGTGTGGACTTAGATGATCAGCATCTTCTCCCAAAGGGTGTAAAGAGTAGGGGCACAGGGGAATCTTTGGGGAGGCGAGAGGGGGGGTGAAGCTGCAGGGAGAAAAAGATAATAATCCGATATTTTAAATTTATATTTTAGGCTCCATAAAGCCTTCTAGACTGATAAGGATAAAGAAAATGTAGTGATTTTAACTATGGTACAACTCCCAAGAAATTCATATTAGAAATGAAGGTAGGGAGAGAAGCATTAACTATTCATAGTACAAAAAAGAAAATATAAATTTTAAAAGACTGAAAGACCTGCATTAGACACTGAGTTTAATGACAGCATGGAATGTACCTGTTTTATCATCATATCTCTAATAAACATACAGCAAATAAATCAATATCAAGGGAATAATCATTATGAGTATTACGTATGAAAAAAGACTGGGCTAACAGAAAGGGACGATCTTAATGACATCCAGACAAGAAAAACACAACACTATACTCAGGACAAAGCCACATACAGAGAATTCTGCCTCTAAGAAGTGGTCTTCGTAGTGAAGCACGAAAGAGTCAATAGGCCTCTCAAAGGGGCCTATCAATACTATTATCCCTACCTGCTCATTCACTCATTCAAGAGAAAATGTTTAATCCAGAAACTCCACTACTAGGTGTATACCCAAGAGTTAAAAAAAAAAAAATGCATACAAAACTAGTTCATGAATGTTCATAGCAGCATCATTCATGACAGCCAAAATGTACAAACAACCCACACGCCCATCAACCAACAAACACATAAAATATGATATATCCATACAGTGGAATATTATTCAGCCATAAAAATGAATAAAGTACTGAAATATGCTATATATAACATCGATGAACTCTGAATATTATGCTAAGTGAAAAAACTCTAGCCACAAAAGACCAAGTATTATATAAGTACATTTATATGGAAAGTCCAGAACAGGCAAGTCTACTGAGACAGAAAGCAGATTAGTCCTTGCCTGGGGCTGGGGTGAAGACTGGATTTGGAAGAAATGGACAGTAACTGCTAATGGGAAAGTATTTCTTTTTGAGGTGATAAAAATGTGCTAAAATTGATTGTGCTGATGGTTGCACAATTCTATACATATACTAAATACCATGAAAAAAAAATCCACTTTAAATAGGTGGATTTTATGGTATGTGAATTATATCTCAATAAAGCTGTTATTAAGAAACAGGGTATTTTGAGCACTGGGGCACTATGGTAAACTGCTGGAAATAGAACAAAGAAGACACACACACACACACACACACAAAACCTGTCAGAGCTCTAATATTCTCGTAGAGGAGAAAAGGCAATCAACAGGCAATTAGAAAACGATGCGAAGAGCAAAGAATTCAGACTGTACCCCAGCGGGACCTAACCTAGCCCTGTATGATTACGATGTCTAGAAGAGAACTCAATATACCAGATTTTCGTCCTTAAATTGAAATTTAAGTCTAAGAAGCTTTTTTAAAATTAAGTACCCGTTCAGCCTCTTAAAATCTGCATTCTTACTGAAGGTTAACAGATTCTTCTTTTAAGCATTTGTGCACATGCAATGTTTAAAATATGTTTTTAACTTTACAAAAGCAACAGATTACAGTCTGTTAATAAAATGAAACAAGTCTCCGATTTAAATTGTATTGCCAAGTTCGTAGGGTGCTGTAAAGATTATGTGCAAACTTTTCATAAGACCTTAAATTGGAAGAAAGAGGGCCTAAAAGACCCGAACCGTGTGACACATTCCAAAACAAAGCCTGGGAGTTGGGAGGGGACCCGCAAGGTAGGAGACCTAGACTAATGATCATAAAGAACTGAGTGCTACAAAGTAAAAATGGACCTTTAATATTTAAAGCCACTAATTTTCAAACACGACACTTCGAAATTAGAATATTAGTAACCGTTGCCATAGGAACAGTGACGCTGAGTTTCCCGAGATTAAAAATAAAAAATACTGCAAATTCAAGTGGGTGAAATAGGGCAAAGTTTGGTCCGAACGTAGGTGAACCGAGCCTACCAAAAAACTTCCACAAGGGTTAAGAGTGGACCGGCTGCAACTTTTAACCTACACTTCCGAAGCAGCGCTTGATAAATCACCCAGCAGGGTAATTTACCAACTGCTAAAAAAAAAAAAAAAAAAAAGTTTGCCCTCTCTTCTCCAGGGGGAGGAACCACACAAAAACGCTCCCTGGCATTCGCCCACAACCAAAACCAGACCGTGCAGACGTGCGTGGTTGCAGCTCAAGGGGAGACTGGCTCCGAGTTCACCCGGAAAGCATGCGAATCGAGCCCTGCTGGTTTCATTGGCTGAGCCCCGAGGAAAACCCCAAGCTCGAGCCCGGAGCCCCAGCCTGCCTGGCTCCTTTCTTCACATTCCCACCCCCCGCCACGTCCTATGCCTGGCATTCCACGCGACCCGATCCAACTCATATTTATTAAGCACCCACTGTCTACACCGCATCGTGGCTAGAGGCACTGCAGGAAGAAATGGCCCCACGCCGGAAAAACCAATAGGATAGCCACAGGGGCTAAGGACGGACCCGAGAGAGGAGCTGACTACCTACGGTGGGGTAGTCTGGAGAGGAGCCCTCACCCTCACCCCGCGGGTCATGAGAGTCCCAGGGAAGAGATGGCCCCGAGGGGCGCACCAGGCCCGGCCTCCGCGGAGTCCACCGCAGACCGGGCTGGGAGGGGAAAGGTAAGGAGTAGGCATCCCCGGACCACCCGCGCGCCCCTTCCAAGGAGCCCGACCCTGACTCCGGCCCCCGGGAGAACGGCGAGCCTGGGGACCGAACCCCCGGAGGGCCGGAGCGGGCTGTCACTGGCTCCCGCCTCCCACCCCAAGACCATGGCCGGCCGCTCTCTCGCCAGCGTGACAGTCGCGGCGGCCGCGGACCTAGCGTCTCTGGCCCGGCGTCTCCGCTCCGCCGGACGCCGGCACCCCCTGCTGCCCCGCGCAGAGCGGGGCAGTGCCAGGAAGACCGCCCGGGCCCCTCCCCCAACGGTCCCCATCCCCCGGACTCCGGAAAAGCAGTTACCTGGCGCGCAAGCGGGGGAGAGGACACGACCCAGAACAGGAAGGTGAGAAGGCAAACGGTGGCCTCCGGCCCAGGGAGATTCGGGAAATTTGGGAGACTTGTTCCGCACTGGGTGACAGCTGTTCGCTGCGCACGCGCACCCGGACCCAGTCGCCCGATGACTCCGCCGCTCCTCACCCTCCCGTCGAGGGGCAGGGAGACAGCGGCGAAGGCGCGCGCACAGCGCCAGCCGGCTCTCCCTGCGCGAGGGCGCGCGCGCCGTCACGTGACCGCGGGGCCCGGCACTTAGTGGGTCACGTGAACTTCCAAACAGCTTAAAGGTGCCAGGCACCTTCTTGCTTTGGGCTTAATCTTCCGCACTGTTCTTAGCTTAGGCTCCCGCCGCGCTTCGTGTTTTCTGGAGACGGACATGTCCCCTTTTGCCCAGAACGGGAAGACACTTGAGCAGAAGGAAGGAACAGGTGCACAGAACCTTGCCTGGAAGCGCCTACCGGGTTCCCTCAGGGCTGGACCTGATGGAGTCCACGCGCCACACGTCGCCCTGGGTTCCGACGCGGGCCTATGGCGGCCTCCGGAACGCGAACGTCAGAGTGGCGTTGCCCTGGGTGCGGCCTCGGAATGCCCAGCCGAGCCTGGCTAGGATGCCGCTGCTCGCTGCTGGGCAGCAATGACAGCGTCATACGGCCGAGGCTCCTGAGCCTCCAGACCGAAATGGGAGATCCCGAGTGAGCGAAGGGTGTGTGCCTGCCAACCCTTTAACAAGTAACTCAAGCGAGAAGCTGTGCTGTTAGCCGAGAGGAGTGAAACTGCCCTGTACTGCAGTCACCTACGCGGAACAAGTTCCGCACCGCGCAGGTGTGCTCTTGAGTCCCGAGGCGACCCCCATAGGAATTCGGACGGGGGGGGTCTCTCAAAAACTTGGGGTGACAGCACTATGGCCTGAATTGTAGTAACAGGAAGTGCAGGTACCTCCGGACCCCTCAGACGTACTTAAATTAGCTTGCTACAACTTGTTATTTCTGTGCTGTACCTCTGTCTTCCAAGGTGTCAGAAAGAACCACACAGACCTTACTTAACTAAGGTCTTTGTACTACCAAAGACAGACGGCTGAGCACCAGGTGTTTTGCAAAGCTGAACAATTTTTTTAACTTCCTGTAGAGTTCCCAGCTGGGTCCTTTGTGACGTTTCGTCTAACGTCTTCTCGGCGAAGAAAGATTGGGCAGAACCTTACACTTCTGAGCACACTCGGGCTGTCTCATATGCTGAGTTTTCTACTACAATCCACTGATTTCTGTTTTTTTTTAATATCTAAACAGGTCCACTTACCGCACCCTGGGAGTCTTTTCTCCCTGGAAGGAGCATTGCGAGGACAGATGAAATATGGGTGATTAAGTAAAGCTAATGGAATTATTGGGTCACCACATTTCATAAGTCATTAAATTAGAATTATTACCCACATAGGTACACGATTGAACTTACCTAATATGTAAACTCAACTGGGACTTTTCCAAATGTGTATACTATGAGGATCCCAACCCTCCTTACAAGTCAATCGGATATGCTAAAACAATAAACGTATAACAGCATTCATTTAGGGCTTACTGTGAACTTGACACTGTTTTAAGAGCCTCACATATATTAACGAAATTAATCCTTATAATCATTCAATGAATAGGTATGATTATTACCTCCTTGTTACAGATATGAAAACCGAAGTATTGAGATTAAGAAATATGTCAACTACTGAGAATCCGCCTGCCGATGCAGGGGACACGGGTTCGTGCCCCGGTCCGGGAAGATCCCACATGCCGCGGAGCGGCTGGGCCCGTGAGCCATGGCCGCTGAGCCTGCGCGTCCGGAGCCTGTGCTCCGCAATGGGAGAGGCCACAACAGTGAAAGGCCCGCATACCACAAAAAAAGAAAAAAAAAAAGAAAAAAAAAGGAAATATGTCAACTACTAAACACCAGGGTCCTTGGAAGCCATATGCTGTATTAGACGAGGAACCTAGTACACCAAAGCTAAAAGTCCGGAAACCTGAATTCCAGTCCACTCACAATTTGTAGGCACATAATATTGCACAAATAACGTTTGTCGAACACAGTAAATCGAGTCTCAGTTTTTTTAATCTGAAAAATGAGGGTGACATATCAGTTTTGCTGACTTTGCGCATTTTTGAACATTAAAGAAGATACTGTACAATGTCAAAACACTTCAAAAGCTGTAAAGCACTGTGTGAATCTATTAAGCACTTCACAGTTTTGGAAATTGAAGTGAGCCTATTAGAAGATCAACTGGATTCATGTCACAGAAAATGTTGTGTCCCTAATGTATTGAAATATCTCTGTTGTAAATTACAATGAAAATTAACATTTTAGCCATGTAGTAAATTATTTACATCCAATTAAAAATGCCAGTTGTAATAAGATGGAGGCTGTATAATGGATACATAGATTTTCCTTGAAGCTTATGTTATGTGAACTACTGTTCACCTCAGAGACAATACTTATAAATTTCTTAAGATATGTATAACGCAGCAAATTGATAAATTGATACACTACTAAATAATATAGTCTAATTTTGAATATATTGAAGTCCATTAGACTTTTGCAAATATAAATAAATAATAGTAATACTCATTAATGTTTCCATTTATCATTATCACATATGTATGTTACTTCTACAGGTATAATACAAACCAACCAATAACTAGATGTTTAGATGATTTTTTTAAAGTGTCATAGTTAATATGATAGTGAGTACCTAATAAAATTAGAAATCTTGGTACCTGTTCTTCTCTGTGTCCTGTGTTCTGAAGTTCAGATCAATTTATCTCTTACCTGGATTATTACAAAAGTCTCCTAA
This sequence comes from Stenella coeruleoalba, assembly GCF_951394435.1. NCBI lineage: Eukaryota > Metazoa > Chordata > Mammalia > Artiodactyla > Delphinidae > Stenella > Stenella coeruleoalba. Next base: position 66,370,194 of record NC_137153.1, read on the forward strand.
TGATCTCCCTACCTCCAATGCATTCTCCACTCACCCCCTCCCCCTCCAACTCATCTTCTGTACTGCAAGTCAGAATTACCCTCCTAAAATAAAAATTGGATCATGATTCCGCACAACTGAAACACTTCACTAATTCCCCATCATTATCAAAGCTTTCCAGTCTTATTCCACTAAGGGAGTCACAATGGCCAAGAAGAATATGGTGACCAAGGATGTGGGCTAGACATTGAAGTGAGTCAACTCTCTGTATAAGCTAAATATTCAGTTTGGATACCATTATGTCTATGTTTAATATAATAAAAACACCTAAAATTACCAGTTAAAATATTTAATTTCCCCATCAAAATATTTGAATAAAATTAAAGCTTTGGGGAGATATGTCATTTCTTTCCCTAGGGCTTCTAGTTCTCCCTGGGCCATTGTCCTAAATTTGTACATGTGTGTTTGGAAGGGTGGGGTGCTGGGGGAACAAGTGAGGTAGTTTATGTTTTCTTTCACATCAAGGAAAACATTGGGACTTATTTATGACATCAAATCATAACAATAGGGCTTCCCTGGTGGCGCAGTGGTTGAGAGTCTGCCTGCCGATGCAGAGGACACGGGTTCGTGCCCTGGTCTGGGAAGATCCCACATGCCGCGGAGCGGCTGGGCCCGTGAGCCATGGACACTGAGCCTGCGCATCCGGAGCCTGTGCTCCGCAACGGGAGAGGCCACAACAGTGAGAGGCCCACGTACCACAAAAAAAAAATCGTAACAATAAAAACCATTCATTTTAGCAAATAAAAACTACATACCTAAGTTGAAGTTGCAAACTCAGTATTTATAGTTGTTTAAATCAATCCTTTTTATTATGTATTACTGTTATTATTTGTACTATGTTTTATGAACAGGTTTTGGATAATGATACAACTATGAACGGGACAGATGTGGCCTTGCTCTCATGGAACACACAATAAAGCCACAATGAGATACCAACATACATCCACAAAAATGGCTAAAAATAAAAACTGACAAACAAACATTGGTGACAATGTGGAGAAACAGAAACACAAATAGAAATACATATACATATGCATCAAGCACATACACAAAAAGGTTTATAGCATTACTTGTGAGGCCCCAAACTGGAAACAACCCAGGTATCTATCAGCAGTTAAGTGGAGATATAAATGTCAATAAATTTCTACAATGGAAAACTATACAGCAATAAAAATAAATGAATTACTGCTACCCAGAACAGAATGACAATCTCACAAAAACAATGGTAAGTGAAAGAAGACAGACCCAAAAGAATACATGCTGTTATTCCATTTATTTAACATTTAAAAATAGATAGAACTATTCTATGGTGTTAAAAGTCAAAATAATGGGGACTTCCCTGGTGGTGCAGTGGTTGAGAATCCGCCTGCCGATACAGGGGACACGGGTTCGAGCCCTGGTCTGGGAAGATCCCACATGCCACGGAGCAACTAAGCCCGTGCGCCACAACTACTGAGCCCACGTGCCGCAACTACTGAAGCCACCGCAATGAGAAGACCGTGCACTGCAAGGAAGAGTAGACCCCGCTCGCCACACTGCTCGCCGCGTGCAGCCACAAAGACCCAACACAGCCAAAAATAAATAAGTAAATTTTAAAAATTTATTTAAAAAAAAAAGTCAAAGTAATGGTTGCCTTTGAGAAGAAAGGGGTGGAGCAATTGGGAGGGGAGGGGAAAGGAACCTCTGGGGTGTGGCTTATGTTCTATTTTTTAACCTGGATGATAATAATTGTGATAATTCATCAAGCTGTACACTTATGATTTGTGCACTTTTATATAAGTGACATTTAAATTTAAAAGGTTTTCAAATATTTCATATGTTAATATTTGTATATTTTTTATAGCAACTTTCTTACCCACCTTTTGACAAATGGACCACCCACGTTGATTTAACTTGATAAATAAAGGGTAAAACTTCTGAACCTTCCCTTTCCTTTTGAACAAAATTTTTTGTTGATTAGAAAGGGGAAAACTTGAAGGCAAAAACAAGTGAAAAGGAAACTGAGTGCCTTTTTCCTTTGCTCCTATTGACCCTTAAGAATTTCAGTAACTGAAAGAGTTTTCTCTCTACTGTTTCCCTAACTTGGATAGTTTCTTTATCAGGGTTGTCAGTAACTCACAATGAAATACAATAATTTTGTTAGCATAAGTAATTTTTTAGCTTTCTCAGCCATATTATATACATACTGATATTTCAAATCCTTTTTAGTTGCAGGCAAAGAATATACAGGCAAACCTTGGAGATAATGTGGGGACTGTTCCAGACCACTGCAATAAAGTGAGCCGTATGAATTTTTTGGTTCCGTAGTGTACATAAAAGTTATGTCACACTATACTGTAGTCTATTAAATGTGCAATATCATTATGTCTTAAAAATGTACAGACCTTAATTTTAAAATACTTTATTGGCAAAAAAACGCTAACCATCATCTGAGCCTTCAGAAGGTTGTAAACTTTTTACGGGTGGAAGTTCTTGCCTCGGTGTTGACGGCTGCTGACTGATCAGGGTGGTGGTTGCTAAAGCTTGGGGTGGCAGTGGCCATTCCTCTAAATAAGAGCAATAAATTTTGCTACATCAAATGACTCTTCCTTTCACAAATAATTTCTCTGTAGCATGCAAAGCTCTTTGATAGCATTTCGCTCAGAGTAGAACTTCTTTCAAAATTAAAGTCAATCTTCACAAATGCTACTACTGCTTTATCAACTAAGTTTATGTACTAATCTAAATCCTTTGTTGTCATTTTAACGATCTCCACAGTATCTTCACCAGGAGTTGATTCCATCTCAAGAAACCACTTTCTTTGCTCATTCATAAGAAGTGACTCCTTATTCATTCAAGTTTCACCGTGAGGTTACAACAATACAGCCACATCTTCAGGCTCCACTTCTAATTCTAGTTCTCTCGCTATTTCCATCACATCTGCAGCTCCTTCCTCCACTCCCCTCAAAGTCATCCATGAGGGTTGGAATCCAATTCTTCCAAATTCCTTTATTTATTCTATTTATTTATTTTTGGCTGCGTTGGGTCCTCGCTGCTGCGCGCAGGCCCTCTCTAGTTGTAGCGAGTGGGGGCCACTCCTCGCTGCAGGGTGCAAACCTCCCATGGCGGTGGCCTCTTTTTTTTGTTGCGGAGCACGGGCTCCAGGCACGCGGGCCCCAGCAGCCGCAGCACGCAGGCTCAGCAGCAGTGGTGCACAGGCCAGCTGCTCCACGGCATGAGGCATCCTCCCGGACCTGGGCTCGAACCTGTGTCCCCTGCACCGGCAGGCAGACTCCCAACCACTGTGCCACCAGGGAAGTCCCCCAAATTCCTTTAATGTTGATATTTTGACCTCTTCCCATGAATCTCAAATGTTCTTAATGTCATCTAGAATGCTCAATCTTTTCCAGAAGATTTTCCGTTGACTTTGTCCAGATCCATCAGAGGATAACTATGGCCACTATAGCCTTATGAAATGTATTTCTTAAATAATAAGACTTGAAAGTCAAAATGACTCTTTCATCCATAGGCTGCAGGATGGGTGTTGTGTCAGCAAGCATAAAAACAACACTAATCTTGTTGTACACCTGGATCAGAGCTCTTGGGTGACCAAGTACATTGAGCAGTCAATGAGCAGTAATATTTTGAAAGGAATCTGTTTTTCTGAGCAGTAGGTCTCCACAGTGGGCTTAAAATATTTAGTTAACCATGTTGTAAACAGATGGGCTGCCAATCAGGCTTTGTTGTTCCATTTATAGAGCACAGGCAGAGTAGATTCTGCATAATTCTTAAAGGCCCTAGGACTTTTCCGAATGGTAAATGAGCATTGGCTTCAACTTCAAGTCATCAGCCACATTAGCCCCTAATAAGACAGTCATTCTGCCCTTTGAAGCTTTGAAGCCAGCCATTGACTTCTCCTCTTTAGCTATAAAAGTCCTAGATGGCATCTTCTTCCAATATAAGGCTGTTTCATCTACCTTGAAAATCTGTTGTTTAATGTAGCCACCTTCGTCTTAGCTAGATTTCGATAACTTGCTGCAACTTCTACATCAGCCCTTGCTGCTTCACCTTGCACTTTTATGTTATGGAGATGACTTCTTTCCTTAAACATCATGAACCAACCTCTGCTAGCTTCAAATTTTTCTTTTGTAACTTTCTCACCTCTCTCAGCCTTCATAGAATTGAAGAGAGTTAGGGCCTTGCTCCGGATTAGGCTTTAGTTTAAGGGAATGTTGTGGCTGGTTTGAACTTCTATCTAGATCACTCAGACTTGCTCCATATCAGCAAAAAGGCTGCTTCATTTTCTTATCATTTGTGTGTTCACTTGAGTAGCACTTTTAATTTCCTTCGAGAACTTTTCCTTTGCATTCACAACTTGACTAAGTACTTTGCTTGAGGCCTAGCTTTGGGCCTATCTTGGCTTTCGGACATGCCTCCCTCACTAAGCTTAATCATTTCTAGCTTTTGATTTAAAGTGAGAGATGTGCAGCCCTTCCTTTCACTTGAACGCTTACAGGCCATTGTAGGGTTATGACTTGGTCTAATTTGAACACTGCTGTGTCTCAGGGTATAGAGAGGCCCAAAATAAGGGAGAGAGAGGGGGAACAGTGAAGCAGTCAGAACACACACAACATTTATCAATTGCTTGCCGTCCTATGTGGGTGTGGTTTGTGGTGCCCCAAAACAATTATAACAGTAACATCAACGATCACTGATCACAGATCATCAAAACAAATAAAATAACGAAAATTTTGTGAGAATTCTCACAAAATATTGTGAGAATTACCAAAATGCAACATAGAAACAGGAAGTGAGCAAATTTTATTGGAAAAATGGTGACCATAGACTTGCTCAATGCAGGGTTGCCACAAAACTTCAATTTGTAAAAACCACATTATCTGCAAAGCACAATAAAGCGAAGTAAAATAAAGCAAGGTATGGGGCTTCCCTGGTGGTGCACTGGCTAAGAATCTGCCTGCCAATGCAGGGGACATGGGTTTGAGCCCTGGTCCGGGAAGATCCCACATACTGCAGAGCAACTAAGCCCGTGAGCCACAACTACTGAGCCCACGTGCCTAGAGTTCATGCTCTGCAACAAGAGAAGCCACCGCAATGAGAAGCCCGGGCACCGCAACAAAGAGTAGGCCCCCCTCACCACAACTAGAGAAAGCCTGCGTGCAGCAACGAAGACCCAACACAGCCAAAAATAAATAAATAAAATAAATAAATTTATAAAAAACAAAAACAAGGTATGCCTTGTTATTTTTTTTTTTAATAAAAAGGGGGATGATTTTTAAAATATTTTCTCTCCTTAGTTTGCTGAAATCACTTCTGGTTAGTAAGGAAAGCAGCAGGTCCATTTATGACAGCATATGACAATACCATGTGTGTGTTAACCAACTTCTTTAGTCTGTAAGCCAGAGGTTTAATGGAACAAGGTGTATTGGTTTACATTGTAAACCCAAGAAAAAATTATCTGGAGTAATAAGTCTATCTTACAACATATATAACCATTAAATACCATATAATTTCCAGTGTATTAAAGTGTATCTGATTTAAACCAATCTATGGAGAAGACCAATTAATTAATTCACTCATTCAAGCTTTATTGAAATATGCTAGGAAATAGTACTCTGGTATGAATTATAGAAACAAAATGTTCTATTTGGTGGAGAAATTATTGTCTCTGCCAAAATGAAAACAAATTCTTTTTTTATACATACTTTATCTATGTTTCATTGTAAGTTAATACCTATTTTCCAAAAAAAAAATGCTTTGGGGTCTTCAGCAAGTGAAGTGAAGGACTTTTGTTTATATATCTTTTAAGTGCTCACTCCCACTGGGAAAACTGGCATTACCTGCTAAAGTTGAACATATGCATACCTTGTGACCCAGCAATTTCTCCCCTAAGTCTGCATATATATATGCATCAAAATACATGTTAAGAGCAGCATTATTGGATTAGCAAAAACATATTACTAAAGATAAAAGGTAGAGGCCAGTGTTTATAGATTTAATAATCATAGAACAGGCCATATATTTCAGGTAGAGGCCAGGTATGCCTCTCTTAGGCCTCAGGTGGAGCCAGAAAGAAAAGGTAGAAGAAAAGTTTCAGGCCCATGAAGTCCCTGTGGTGGGGAAGTGGTCCAAAGTGACCAGGAGAAAACAGAGGCCCTGCTGGTAGTAAGCTTGTGATGGGTGAACCTGAGACGGGTTGGGATTTGTATCACAGTCAACCAAGCCATCCACTGTGGTGGAAGGGGAAGAATTTGGGGCGATACTAATTAGTACCGACTGCATCAGGGTTCCAGTCTAAGCAAATCTCTTCTACTAATGATCAAAGAGTACCTGTAATTTCACAGAAGATCCCTCATCACTGAGGAGTACTGTACCCCTCCACTCTCAGGCATGAACTTAAAAGATCCTTTCACTGAAGGAGACATCAGATATTGTATTGCTACTTTTATAGTCTCTGATTATAACAGAAAATAAAGGACTCTGTTTCTTGGAAATGAAATTTGTGTATTAGTTGGAAAGAGAACACAAAATGTTGCTTTAACAATCGTTGGTTTTCAGAGCATTAGCAACTTTTTTTTTAACTCATTCCTCTATTAATTTCTGTCTCAGAAATGTGGCTTGCTTCATCTCTCTGGCAATAATAGCTCTTTCAGTATCACAAACAAGGATCCAATAGCCATGGGCTTTCTTCTGCAGAACAACGTGTTGCCTTATAAGATATTTTCATACTCTATAGTTTCCCTCTATTTTGTTGAATACACTAATTTTTTTTTTTTTTTTTTTTTTGCGGTACGCGGGCCTCTCACTGTTGCGGCCTCTCCCGTTGCGGAGCACAGGCTCCGGACGCGCAGGCCCAGCGGCCATGGCTCACGGACCCAGCCGCTCTGCGACATGCGAGATTCTCCCAGACCAGGGCACGAACCCGCGTCTCCTACATCAGCAGGCGGACTCCCAAACACTGCACCACCAGTGAAGCCCAAATACACTAATTTTAATATTTCCCTTCTGCTGTACCTAACTGTTCCTAATCTTTCTTCTCTGCTCAAATTCTTCCAGTAAGGTATTTTGTCTGATCAATGAGTCCAATTTTCAGCTTGAAGCTTTATATTTTCAAGGGACCTTGCACTGTCTACAATGATCAAGTAACCTGCTCCACCTTCCTTAAGTGCTCTTCCAACCATGCATAATTGACATCTCATCACTCAGATAAAGCTGTAAATGGTTTCTCTACTGAAACTAATGTTAATATAGCTAGCGTCTTCTTTGTTATATTCATTCTGTTACGATAAAATACAAAATATGACCACAAATTTCTCCCATGCTCCTATGCAATGACTTTGCTCTTCCTTCCATCAAGAGGTTATCTATTTCCCCACTCTGTGAATCTGGACTCATCTTGTGACTTGATTTGATCGACAGAATGTGGCAGAAGTGATGTTCTGTGACTTCCAAAGCCAGATCTTAAGAGACATTGCAGATTCTGCTTTTACCCTTTTATGATGCTGCCCTGAGACCATCATGTAAGGAAGCCAGTCTCGCCTGCTAGAGAATAATGGTCACGTGGGAAAGAACCAAAGCTCGCAATGGACAGCACCAACTGTCAGACATGTTAAGTGAGGTCACATTGACCTTCCAGCCCAACTGTCTTTCAGCTGAATGTTTCTGTACCAGTGAGCCCAGGTAAAACCAGCAGATAAACTGTCAACCCACCCAGAGAATCATTTAAAGATAATAATAAATCATTGCTGCTTTAAGCTACTAAGTTTTGGGGTTGTTTATTATGCCACAATAGATAACTGATAGTATTATCTTCTCTGTCTTTAACTTTCTCAACTTGCTGATCCCCTGGGCCTCCATTGTCTAATTCAGAAAATACAATTTCTTTTTTATTTTCTTTTTCTTTTTTTTTGCCCTCAGTTTCAGAATTGACCTGCACATAACTGATCTGTGCAAGATAATTATTCAAAACTTTAGCATCATCAGTTTTATAATCGAGAGATACTTTCCTCTCATTTGGAGACCTTTGATGTACTTTTATTTTTTCCTGTTTTGCTCATTTCAACTTCCTCTTCTTGTCACATGACAGAGTACACTTAACTTTCTCTTCAAGTAGTTTTGCTTCATTAAGAACTATCTTGCCAGGACATGGAAGCAACATAAGTGTCCATCAACCAATGAATGGTTAAAGAAGATGTGGCACATATATACAATGGAATATTACTCAGCCATAAAAAGAAATGAAATTGAGTTATTTGTAGTGAGGTGGATGGACCTAGAGTCTGTCATACAGAGTAAAGTAAGTCAGAAAGAGAAAAACAAATACCGTATGCTAACATATATATATGGAATCTAAGAAAAAAAAAGGTCATGAAGAACCTAGGGGCAAGATGGGAATAAAGACACAGACCTACAAGAGAATGGACTTGAGGATATGGGGAGGGGGAAGGGTAAGCTGTGACAAAGTGAGAGAGTGGCATGGACATATATAGACTACCAAATGTAAAATAGATATCTAGTGGGAAGCAGCCACATAGCACAGGGAGATCGGCTAGGTGCTTTGTGACCACCTAGAGGGGTGGGTTAGGGAGGGTGGGAGGGAGGGAGACACAAGAGGGAAGAGAGATGGGAACATATGTATATGTATAACTGATTCACTTTGTTATAAAGCAGAAACTAACACACCATTGTAAAGCAATTATACTCCAATGAAGATGTTAAAAAAACAAAACTATCTTATCTTCTGTAAAAGGTATACTAAATTCTTACTCGTCATTTTTCTACAAACTTAAAACTTTTCTACAGATTTCTTTGTATTTTCTTCTTAGTTTACACCATAACAAGTATATTTTTCACTGGAATTAGATTACTTTTTAAATGTTTCCTGATTTTATCTAGCCCCTTCATCAGAGAGATGCATTCCAATTTTGTTGGCTGTTCTTTCCAAGTGATTTCTTAGCTTGTGAGGCTATTGACATTCCGGTACCTTGTCAGGAGCTTCTGGTTTTTTCCTTTCAAGCGAAGTGTATCCTTCTCAGCATGTTGTGTTTAGTTACTTGGAATGTTCTGTTCCTTTTTGAAACGTGCACAGCATCCCAGGGCACCCCTGTAAATTCTGCAGGTCACTGTCTAGCTAACTCCAGCAGCAACAGGCCCTGGTCTAGGTTCCCCAGGGCTCCTGTCTAAATCGTTCCAGGAAATAAAGGCCCTGTTTCTAAGCTGTAGGTTTTTTTGGAGCAGTGGTTGTCAAAGTTTGTTCCAGGAATTGGCAAGGTTAAAACCATTTTCATTATAATACTTCGACTGTATTGGCCTTTTCTGCTCTCATTCACAGTGAGGTTTTCTGCAGCTACAACTAGGAGTGATTTCAAAACTGCCCTGAAGGCTAATGGAAAGGCACCTGTATTACTGTTTAAATTCTTTGTTTTAAAACCTGATATAATAAATGTCGATGGACAGACCCACAGAGACAATTTTCAAGAGTGTTAAGGGGGTCCTACGACCAATAAGTTTGAGAACCCTAGGCTAAATTTTCCTTAGCTGTCAATTCTTGTCATCCTCCTTGGGCAAGTCCCTCCTTGAGGCGCCCTCTCCTTCCTTGGGGCATTTGACCCAGAAGAGGGGTCCGGAACTGCTGCCGCGGGGCGTCGTCCCCAGCGTGGGCTGCCGACTGAAGCCACCGCTGTGCTGTACCGCTGCCGCGTCGGGGAGACCCGCGGGGTCAAAGGCGAAGGGGCAGCGAGGTGCTGACACGGAAGCAGGAGAAGGAGCGGGCCTTGAGCCTCCACCTCTCTGCCCTCCCGCACCCACCGCCCCCGCAGGCAAAGCTCTTCCGCGTGCTGGTTCCCGCCTGCCTGGCTGAGTGCCCGGAGTTTCCAGCCCGCCCCTGGCACCTCCTCCTCCCTGCAGTCTCCTCCCAGGGTCCCAAGGACTCTGCTGCTGCCCTCCACCCCTTCCCCCGCGCCGAGCACAGGGCTCCAGGTCTGTGTGCCCATGCCTCCTTCGTGAACAATACAGACAGCTTTGGCAGGGGACTTAGTTTTAGTAAAATAGAAACCGGGAGATTGCGTTGCTGTGGAACAGGCGTTTCTGCAGTAACTCCAGATACGCGGTCCTAAAAAACCTCAACTTCTGTGCAATTGCGGACTTTTGGGCTAATTAGGAATGGGGTAGACCACTTGCAGCCTATCCAGAGCACTAGCAGTCCCACTGCTGGCACAGTTAAAATTCCTCCGGAGTGTTTGGCTGCCACCCTTAGGGGACCTCTGGCCACGTTAGGCGCTAGGGACTTCTGCTTCCTTCTTAGACAAGATAGGTTCTTGAGGGCCTTAGAGACTAATTTCCTCAAAAATTAAAATCTTGGGACTTCCCTGGTGGTCCAGTGGGTAAGACTCTGTGCTCCCAATGCAGGGGGCTCGGGTTTGATCCGTGGTCGGGGGACTAGATCCTGCTTGCAGCAACTAAGACCCGGCGCAGCCAAAATAAATAAATAGGTAAATATTTCTTAAAAAATTAAAATCTTATCTGGGGTATAGCATTCTTTTTTTTTTTTTTTTCGGTACGCGGGCCTCTCACTGTTGTGGCCTCTCCCGTTGTGCAGCAGCACAGGCTCCGGACGCGCAGGCTCAGCGCCCATGTCTCACGGGCCCAGCCGCTCCGCGGCATGTGGGATGTGGGATCCTCCCAGACCGGGGCACGAACCCACGTTCCCTGCATCGGCAGGCAGCCTCTCAACCACTGCGCCACCAGAGAAGCCCAAGGGGTATAGCATTCTTGATCAAATTTTAGTAACACCCAGAGAAATATCTTTACACTTTTTCATCTGCACACACAGCTTCCCAAAATAGTTTAACGTGGGAAAGTGTAGCCAGGTTTTTGCAATCACTAACCCAGACATTTTTTTCTCTAAACAGGGGGTTTCTGTAGTATTTTCATCTTTTTCCTAAGGTCTTCCTGCATTGTAAGTTTTTGTTTTGTTTTGCTTTTTTTCCTTTAATTGCTCCCGAACATTAATGTGCAGAGGAAAATTCCACTTGAACTCATAATTTCCACTGTTATACTGGCATAGGCTTATTTATCAATGTCCTATGAGCTAATTCTTGTTAAAGAAACACCACAGGTATAGAAGAAGAGACTAACATGCTCCCCTTCATGTTTGCCAGATCTTTTGCCAAAGATTCTCCATTCTCACCTCTTGCTTGGCAGACATTAAACTGCTACTACTTTTTTAAGGAGGTCACATGTGAACTAGATCCTGAGTTCTCCTAGGTTTGGAAATAAGTTTTTCCAAAGACTGTCTGTAATGAGACTGCAGAAGTCAGCCCGTCTCCCCACTCCACCCCACCCTACCCCTTAGAGGTGACATAATGTTGTCTGGTGAAGCCCCATTTTTGGTCAGACTTGGAGACTCTCTTAGCTACTTCCACTTCCACTATTCAGGTTAACAGAGATTAGCTACTGATTCCATATAGAAGGCAGAAAATGTTGTATTATCCCTTGTTCTAACTTCCTGTTATTTAACAACAGCAAACAAAAGAACAAAATAAAATAATCATGAGACTAAAGGTGCAAACTTTGGGTAATCCTTGTTGCTCATTAACTCAGTAAATGGATATTCATTGAGTGCCTGCCTCGTGCCCTAAGTAGTCAGAGATGCTGGTGATAGTTGCGTACAAGGTAGGTATGGCTTTGCCTATATGAAGTGCCTCGGTGATGCCACTGAGAAGGCAGGAGCCCCCAGCGCTGACAAAAACCATTTCTGTCGACCTAATTTCATTAGCTCTACTTAAGAGGATTAATTATCTAGCAGATGTATTTAGTCCTCTTGATCCCTTGTTATTTTCATATTGAAGTATTTTAGTGATGTTAAATTTCCTAAATTTGATAGCTGCACTGTAGTTATGTAAAAGAGTATTCTTTTTCTTAAGAAATACAAACTAAAGTTTTCAGGGGAAAGGAGACATGATGTATGCAAATGTTTCAAAAAGTATAAATAATTAATGTGTGCATGTGTATGCATGCATGTGTGTGTGGAGAAAGACAGAGGAAGCAAATATGGCAAAATGTCAAAAATAGTAAATCTAAGTAAAGGGTATATGGGAATTCTTTGTTCTAGTCTTGTAAATTTTCTGTAAATTTAAAATTAATTCAATATAAAAACAGGAAAAAAACTACCTAATAAGAAATAGGGGGCTTCCCTGGTGGCGCAGTGGTTAAGAATCCGCCTGCCAATGCATGGAACACAGGTTCGAGCCCTGGTCCGGGAAGATCCCACATGCCGCAGAGCAACTAAGCCTGTGCACCACAACTACTTAGCCTGAGCTCTACAGCCCGCGAGCCACAACTACTGAAGTCTGCACACCTAGAGCCCGTGCTCCGCAACAAGAGAAGCCACCGCAATGAGAAGCCCACACCCCACAACGAAAAGTAGTCCCCGCTCGCTGCAGCTAGAGAAAGCCCGTGCGCAGCAATAAAGACCCAACTCAGCCAAAAATAAATACATAAATAAATGTATTTTTAAAAAAAAAGAAATAGGTATCAATTCACATTCCAACATCTTTTCTAGAAGGAAATTTGAATAGATGTATCAAAATCCTTAAAAATGTGCATTGCCTTTAAGCCAGCAAGTCTACTTCAGGCATTTTTTGCAAGGAATCAATTGGAGGTGAGAGTCATTTATGTGTATGAGACCTTATCCTACCATTATTTTGATAGCTAAAATTTTGAAATATTAAATCCTCACAGTGTTGTTCTGACTAAATAAATTATAGGATTCAATGCTGCCGTTAAAAAGCTTGCTGTTAAAAAATAAAATGTCTTTTTGAGACCAAACAAACAAACCAAAAAAAAGCTTGCTGTTGAGTTTCCCTGGTGGCGCAGTAGTTAAGAATCCGCCAGTGCAGGGGACATGGGTTCGAGCCCTGGTCTGGAAAGATCCCACATGCCGTGGAGCAACTAAGCCCATGCACCATAACTACTGATCCTGCACTCTAGAGCCCACAGGCACAACTACTGAGCCCGTGTGCCACAACTACTGAAGCCCACGTGCCTAGAGCCTGAGCTCCAAAACAAGCAAAGTCACTGCAATGAGAAGTCCACGCACTGCAACAAAGAGTAGCCCCCTCTCGCTGCAACTAGAGAAACCCCGCGCGTAGCAACGAAGAACCAAAGCAGCCAAAAATAAATAAATAAAATAAATTATTTTTTTAAAAAGCTTGCTGTAGTGTATAGTATTTATTGTCATAGAAAACACTGGCCAATATATTACTATGTTAAAGAAAAAAAAACTATGTTAAAGGAAAAAATAACAGTATATATTCTTACGTTAAAGAAAAAAACAAAATAATATATAATATGTTTTTACCTTTATTTAAAACATTTAAAACGTGTACATATTTACAATGAACAAAATCTTAGAAACAATCTATACAAATTTTAACAATGGTTCTTTTTTTTTTTTTTTTTTTTGCCGTACATGGGCCTCTCACTGTTGTGGCCTCTCCCATTGCGGAGCACAGGCTCCGGACACGCAGGCTCAGCGGCCATGGCTCACGGGCCCAGCCTCTCCGTGGCAGGTGGGATCTTCCCGGACCGGGGCATGAACCCATGTCCCCTGCATTGGCAGGCGGACTCTCAACCACTGCGCCACCAGGGAAGCCCCTACAATGGTTCTTTTTATGTGTTGGGATTACAGAGATTTATGTTTCAAATTAAATTTGTGCTTTTCTACATTTTTCAAACTCTTTGAATTCCACACATATTACTTTGGTAATTAGACAAAAATTAAATCTCCATGATACCCTGTAATATGGGAGTTTGTATTGTAGTTTCATGCTTCACACAACTAAAGATATAGCCTTGGGTTTAGGGGGAAAATATTAACATTATTGTTATTTCATGTACTAATAGATGTTCAACAAATTTGCATAAAGTTTATTTGTATAAAAAAGACACCGTGGAGGGCTTCCCTGGTGGTGCAGTGGTTGAGAATCTACCTGCCAATGCAGGGGACACGGGTTCAGTCCCTGGCCTAGGAAGATCCCACATGCTGAGGAGCAACTAAGATGCACCACAACTGCTAAGCCTGCACTCTAGGGCCCACGTTCTGCAAACTACTGAGCCCACGTGCTGCAACTACTAAACCCGTGTGCCACAACTACTGAAGCCCACACGCCTAGAGCCCGTGCTCTGCAACGAAGAGTAGCCCCCGCTCACCGCAACTGGAGAAAGCCCGCATGCAGCAACGAAGACCCAACACAGCCAAAAAAAAAGAAAGACACCGTGAGTTCAAGTTGAAGGTAAAAAAGAGTAAGCACACTTTGCTCTGTCTCTTCCACTCATCCAGCTAAAAAACTGAGACAGAATGCAGGGAACAGCCTAAGGACTACGAAAAGTAAACAAAAGCAGGTAAATTGGGGAAGACCAGAAATCACAGTACCAGAGAACTGGAGTTGAGTTTACCACTTCCTTCCCCCTTTTGCATCCCCCAACCTAGTCACAGCACAGCTCCAAACCAGGAAGTACATATCTATGTGAACAAAGATAGCTCTAGAAGTCCTCTAGTTCAGGCTGGTGAAGAGGGAAAGTGTTCTCCTGGTAGCGACCAGTGGTGGTGGCAACAGGTACCTAAAACTCTAAGGGAAACTTGCTCTCCAACTGGATGATCTGTGGTCCCAAGAGAATGGGGAAAACAACCTTTGCTTTTTTTTCTCTCCTTCTCTCTGTCTTCCTAGCAATTGATTCTGGATGGGTCAGGGAAAGTGTGCATCAGTAAGGTAAATAAAGCCCCAGTTTTCTGGTGAGAGGACCACAAAGGGAGCCTAGGCAACTGAACAGTAGTGATGAGGTTACAGAAGAGGATTTTGGAAAAGTGACCTCAGAAAGCTGTTTCTAAATTCCTGAGCTCACCCCTGAGCTGCACATGCATGGATCTGATCCTAAGTAGCATACTAAAATCTCTGACAACTAAAGTAACAATCCTTTGCCCATGCTTCACACTGGCCACATACAGGACAGATCCAAATAGAGTGCAAAGACTTTAAAAATGGAACCGACATAGAAACCAAAACCCACAGAAGGCTAGATGGAACCTGTGGTCTGAACTAAACTGGGTTAATTGCCTACTAAAGCAAAAAAATCAAAATACTCCGTAGGATTTAAACAAGACACAGAGTCTCACAACATTATATTCAAAATGTCTAGGATACAATCTAAAAGTACTTGACATATCATGAGCCATGAAAATCTCAATATACATGGGAAAAGACAATGAACAGATGCCAAAACTGAGATCACACAGATGTTAAAATTATCAGATAAAGAATCTAGGATTTCCCTAGTGGCACAGTGGTTAAGAATTCACCTGCCAATGCAGGGGACATGGGTTCGAGCCCTGGTCCAGGAAGATCCCACATGCTGCAAAGCAACTAAGCCTGGGTGCCACAACTACTGAAGCCCACGCACCTAGAGCCCAAGCTCCGCAACAAGAGAAGCCACTACAATGAGAAGCCCGCGCACCTCAACGAAGAGTAGCCCCTGCTTGCCGCAACTAGAGAAAGCCCTCATGCGTCAACAAAGACCCAACACAGCCAAAAAAAAAAAATCTAAAGCAGCGATTATTGGAAGTCCCTGGCAGTCCAGCAGTTAGCACTCGGTGCTTTCACTGCCAGGGCCCGGGTTCAACCCCTGGTTGGGGAAGTAAGATCCCACAAGCTGTGAGGTGCAGCCAAAAAAAAAAGCAGCTATTATTAAAAACCTCCAACAAGGGCAAACACTCTTGAAATGAATGGAAAGACAGAAGCTCTTAGCAAAGAAGTAGCAGATATAAAGAGAAACCAAATAGAAGTTTTAGGGTGTGGGAATTAGGAAGAGGGTGAGAGAATTAGGAAGAGGGTGAGAGAATTGGGGAGATGTTGGTCAAAGAATATAAGCTTGCAGTTAGAAGACGTCTAAGTTCTGGGGATCAAATACACAGCATTCTGATTATAGTTAATATAACAATACTGTATTATATACTTGAAAGTTGCTAAGAGACTAGATCTTAGATGTCCTCACCACAAAAAGGAAATGATAATCATGTGGCATAATGGAGGTGTTAGCTAATGCTACAGTGGTAATCATATTGCAGAATGTAAATGTATCAAATCTACACCTTAAACTTACACAATGTTATATGTCAATTATAGCTCAATGAAAAAAAGAAAGAAAGAAAAAGGTGAAGAGGACACTTTTAGAGACTCTTTTATTGGGTTCTCTTGGGGAGAAGTCATTTCCCAGAGAGCAACAGCCCAACGTTCAAATAAAAATAATTGAACTGGAGAAAAAGAAAGACAAAAATTAAAAAAAACCAAACACAAAAACAAGCAAACAAACAAAGAAGAATTGTAAGTTATCAAAAGGGTGAAGGTTAAGGCTTCTGAGAATGTATAATGAAATCCGAAGTAAAAGTGAAACATTTTTCCCCAAAGTTTAAACTGCCCTTATGAGATACATATATTTAAACATATTAGAAGGGAGATTTAAACTTTGACAAGATACATATCTAGGTAGACATCTCAGAAGAGCTGAAAATTTAAAGAAGGTAGAGGTAACTTGGGATGGATTCTTTACTAGATTTGATATTTCACTTAAGTACATGTGTATACTTCATAGCTAAAACCAGCTGTGGCTGGCAAACAACTGCCCATCAGCCTGTGTAGTAGAGATGGCTGTAAAACCTTGGGAGAAAGAGAAATTAGCATTTCAAACGAAGATACTAATACAAAATAAAAAAATGCTAGAAAGTAGTACCATTCTTTAAATAAATTAGGCAAAAGGTTTTTAAAAAATTTTTACAACTGAAAATACAATAACTAAAAAAAAAATCTTACAGAAGAATGTAACAGAAGAGTCAATGAACTTGAGAATAGATCAATAGATATTATCTAAATTGAACAACAGAGGGGAAAAAAAGATCTCCTCCCTGCCAAAAATGAACCTCATGGATCTGTGAACAATACCAAAAGGGCTAACATTCATGTCACTGGAGTTTCAGAAGAAGAGGAAAGAGTGCATTATTGTGTGTGTGTGTTTGTGTGTGTGTATGAAAAACAATGGCTAAAAATTTACCAAATTTGGCAAAAAAAAACAATAACCTAGAGATTCAAGAAGGTCAGCAAACCCTAAACAGGAAAATACAAATGAACTTGAATCAAAATCCATTACAATCAAATTGCTGAAAACTAAAGACAAAGAAAATCTTGAAAACAGCCAGAGAATAACAATGCATTGCTTGGGACTTCCCTGGTGGCGCAGTGGTTGAGAATCCACTTGCCAATGCAGGGGACACAGGTTCGAGCCCTGTTCCAAGAAGATCCCATATGCCGTGGAGCAACTAAGCCCATGCGCCGCAACTACTGAGTCTGCTCTCTAGAGCCCATGTGCCACAACTACTGAGCCTGCGCTCTACAGCCCACAAACCACAACTACTGAGCCCACGTGCCACAACTACTGAAGCCCACACTCCTGGAGTCCAAGCTCTGCAACAAGAGAAGCCACCGCAATAAGAAGCCTGCGCACCGCAACAAAAAGTAGACCCCGCTCGCCGCAGCTAGAGAAAGCCCACGCGCAGCAATGAAGACCCGACAACAAAGACCCAATGCAACCAAAAATAAATAAATAAATAAATTTATTACCAAAAAAATGCATTGCTTATAGGTAAACAAAGATTCAAATGACTGTGGAGGCAGAAGGAAGGATAACATTTTAAAGTGCCAAAGAAAGAGAGATGTCAGCTCAGAATTATATATCCAGTGAAAATACCCTTCAGAAATAGGGATGAAATAAAGACATGCTCAGATAAAAGGAAACTAAGAGAAGTTTTTGTCAAAAAAAAAAAAATTTGCTCTAAAAAGTTGCTAAAGGAAGTTCAGATGCGAGGGAAATAATATCAGAGGGATATTAAACAACATACTTTTAAATAATTCATAGGTCAAAGGGGAAATCTCGAATTAGACAAGATTTTAATTTGAATGAAAATGAAATTTGAATAAAACTGGGAAATATTTTAAACTGAACGAAAATGAAAATATATTACAAAATTGGTAGAATTCAGATAAAGTGGTGTTTAGGGGCGATTTTATAGCATTAAATACCTATATCAGAAAGGAAGAAAGGTTTCATATCAATAATCTAAGACTTAAGAAACTTAAAGAAAATAGAAAAAGAACAAAATAAACCCAAAGCAGTCAGAAGAAATGATAACAGCAGAGATAAAATTGAAAATAAAAAACAATACAGAAAATTAATGAAACTAAAAGGTGGTGGTTCTTTGAAAGGATAAAAAACATTGATAAATCTCTAGCAAGACTGAAAACAAAAAAAAAGAGGGGATTATTGCTACATAGTGTAAGTTGGTACACTATTTCCAGCATCTCACAAAGTATAAAAGGCAGTATGGAGATGAAAGAGCATGAGCTTTGGAGTTTCCAGACATGGGTACAAATCCTGGTGCTTTTACTAACCAGCTGTGATAGAAAGCCAACTTCTTCACCTTTTAGGTCTTAATTTTTTTATACGTAAAATGAGGTTTGTAATATTTTAACTTAAAGACCAAAAGATAAGATTTAAATTAGATTAAAGTAGGTTAAGAGGGTCCAGTGGTCTAGTGGTTAAGAACCCGCCTTCCAATGCAGGGGACGCAGGTTCGATCCCTGGTCAGGGAAATAAGATCCCACGTGCCAGGGCAACTAAGCCCACGCACCACAGCTAGAGAGAAGCCCACATGCCGCAACTAAGACCTGATGCAGCCAAAAAATATAAATAAATAAATATTAAAAAAAAAAGTAGGTTAAGAACCTGGCACGGAGATTGTGCCCAACAAATGATACTTTCCTACTCAACCTCTCCTGTCAGGAATGACATTTACCAATAAT
This sequence comes from Stenella coeruleoalba, assembly GCF_951394435.1. NCBI lineage: Eukaryota > Metazoa > Chordata > Mammalia > Artiodactyla > Delphinidae > Stenella > Stenella coeruleoalba. Next base: position 66,389,138 of record NC_137153.1, read on the forward strand.
AAGGATAAACAAGGGGGATATGTTTCTTTGTTTTTATTACCAATTATATAAATTCATTATTAGATAGTTTTTATATTTAAAGGTTTCCAATACCACCTTGCTATGCTGAGCAAAAGCTCTATTTTGCATATCAATCTTTATATCTATTTAGCATTTATCTATCTCTCTACCTCTCTATATATCTATGGTTAAAACTAAATGGGAAATCAAATTTAATGCTACTTTTGATCATTTTGTTTGATAATTAAAATTTTCAAACCTAGTGTCCACTGAGGGAAGCCCTAGTAGTAATCACAGCATTAATGTGTCCAGTAATATGTAATTTTACAAAGTCCACACTAGATGGCAGATTTTAGACAGTATTTTTTGGGTCACTAATTATTAGGGTTTTTCTACAATCCTGGAGCCTAGCCAGTTGATACCTCCTTCTGATTTCCTTTTTGTGAGTGACAGTTCAGTTATATTGGTAGTTGAGATATTTGGGAACCTTTTTGCCAGAATTAGAAGAGGCAAGTAAAAGGAATGAACAAATACCAATCACTAAAACCCAAACAGCTAGATCCACTTTTACAATATTTATTACTTTTGGGGTTTTTCTGGCCACGCTCCACGGCTTGTGGGGTCTTACTTCCCAGACCAGGGATGGAACCCATGCCCCCTGCAGTGGAAGCGCAGAGTCCTAACCATTGGACCACCAGGGAATTCCCACTATTTATTACTTTTTATTTTTTTATTTTTTATTTTTTTTAAACACCTGACTTTCTAGGAGAGCACTATTTCTTGTCTCGTTGTTTTATTTATTTATTTATTTATTTATGGCTGTACGCGGACCTCTCACTGTTGTGGCCTCTCCCGTTGCGGAGCACAGGCTCAGAGGCCATGGCTCACAGGCCCAGCCGCTCCGCGGCATGTGGGATCTTCCCAGACCAGGGCACGAACCCATGTCCCCTGCATCGGCAGGCGGACTCTCAACCACTGCGCCACCAGGGAAGCCCTATTACTTTTTAAAGAAAAAAAAGTTACATGCTATAAGTTAGTACTACAATTTGGGGGAGAAGGGTACATGAAAGGTAAATATTAGCTGGAAATCTTTCTGAATCATTTTGATGACTTCAATAAATTTTTTAATGCAACAGTCTGTTATTTTATCTCTTCATTTTTTCTTTCCTCTCTACTTTTATTTTAATCATATTTTAACAAGTCTTTAACAAGAACATACTGTGTACAAATAACTCTGTGTAAATGGGGGCTGAGGGAGTTGGATGTAGGGGAGCGGGGACTGGATCTTGCATTCTAAGCAATCCTCTCCCCTTAAGGACACTGTAGTCTTACAGGGAAAATAAGACAACCACAAAAAAACCACAGTACATGGGCTTCCCTGGTGGCACAGTGGTTAAGAATCTGCCTGCCAATGTAGGGGACACGGGTTCAAGCCCTGGTCCAGGAAGATCCCACATGCCGCGGAGCAACTACTGAGCCTGCGCTCTAGAGCCCTTGAGCCACAACTACTGAGCCCGCATGCTGCAACTAATGAAGCCCACGTGTCTAGAGCCCGTGTTCCACAACAAGAGAAGCCACCACAATGAGAAGCCTGCATACCGCAACAAAGAGTAGCCCCCACTTGCAGCAAGTAGAGAAAGCCCACGCGCAGCAACGAAGACCCAACGCAGCCAAAAATAAAAATAAATTTAAAATAAATAAATTAAAAAAAAAAACACAGTACAGGTAGAAAGTGAGACATGCCCATGAAGTGAAGTTTTACCAGATGTAAAGGAAAGGATAATCTTCTTCTGGGATAAGTAGTGAAAAGGGATAAAAATAACATATATTGAGGGCGAATTATATGGCAGGTATTGAGCTAGATGGTTAACATGCATAATTTTTTTTGGCAGCATCCCTGGCATGTGGGATATTAGTTCACCGACCAGGGATCGAGCCTGTGCCATGCCCCCTGCAGTGGAAGTGCGTAGTCTTAACCACTTGACCTCCAGGGAAGTCCCGACATGCATGATTTAATTTCATATCACTTTTTACCCTGTTAGACATTAAAAAAAAAAAAATTCCCACTTTTCAGGAGAGGTAACTGAGTCTTGAGGAGAATAAGTAACCAAGGCAAGTTTCCAGTTAGGAAGCAGCAAAATCTAGGGTTGAACCCTGGTCTGTTTGCCTCTAAAAATAGCAGGTGGGAGAGGTAGTATCTGTTACTATTTTTATTTTTGAAAGTGATTTATTGCAGTTTTAAGAAATAGAAACTTTATGTATGTGCATTGTAGGATAGAAGAATTGTAAGAGATTGAGAGGCAGGAAACAGACATTCAGTAGAGCATCAACACAGACGTAGAGGCTGGAGGGAGGGAAATGGTGGGCACTCGAGTGGAGTGGAATGGGCTGCCTGAAGGCTGATCTTAAGTTCTCAGACCTAAAAAATGTTTTTAAACGAGAAGAAAGAAAGACATTTAAATCTGCACAGGGAGATTTAAAACCTGTGTCAACACATCTGCAGGAGATTATTTCTAGGGTTTCTCCATTTGACCTTGGTGTCCTGCTTCTACTGAGCTTCTGTTCTGGGTTTCCCTCCTGCCCCTACATTATGATATGTCCACTCAGAGGTGAATGTACCAGCTCCTCAGAATACTGGTACTAATGTCTATCATTTATTTTCAACACATAGTTTTTGAACCCCTACTATAAGCCTGCCCTAGGTCATAACTGCCAACATAAATCAAATGGAGGCCCTGCCTCATAATTATGTCTTACTTGGGCCTCCCTCAAATGCCCTGTCAAATTATGAGCTCCTTTGAGGTTCATTTGTAATTTCCTGTAGTAGAGCAGAGTGGTTAAGGGAATGACTTGACGTCAGACAGACCTGAGTTCAAGTCTCAGTTCTACTCACTGTGAATTGTGGAAATGTGATCACACAGAGCTTCTGTAAGCCTCGGTTTCCTTCTCCATAAATTGGAGATAATGATAATATAAGTATACATGGGAAACACAGATTGGTTGCTACGTCTACTTTTTTTTGACAAGGAAAAACTATTTAAATTATGCATTCAATTCAATTGGTGTATTTCAAAAAGTGCAATATTTTTCTTCATTATCAATAAAAGGAGTTAGAAGTTAACTTCAAAGAAATAAGGAAATGACAAATTACCTGAAAAGTCACAGTCACATATGCATTCACTGCATCCTAGAGAAGAGGGGCAAGTTAGGTTCACCCACTTTCACGAGTTTCATCAAATACCAGACCTATTCATGGGTGGAAGAGAAAAGGCAAATTTTTTGAAGAAGTATGTTATTAAGTGAGGTATTTGCAATTCCTAAGAGTACCAGGTGGGGAGTATGTTTTCTAAACTAGATCTAGGAAGTACAATATGGACTCAATCTGTCCTCCTCCCCTCCAAAGGCTGTTCACTTATTAATGAATTAAAAAACAAACAAACAACAACAACAAAAAGATTAAAAAACAACAACAATTTCACACATACCACCAAAACAGAAAAATAAAACACTAAGGGGTCCCAGATTACTCTCCAGACAGGAACCAGTGGTTCTAGGCTCAACAGTTCAAGCCCAGAATTCATCTGTTACAAAGGCATCATGAACATGCCTTACTTCCAAACACAAAAATTTTTGTAACAATAAAACCAAAAACTAGTCCTGATCACTTTTCTAACATACTCAAATTTAACTAGTATTTAAACTGAGTCGGGAGAAGAAAGAAATCCATACTTACGGGCCAAGGGTGTGTGCAGAGCATTTGTCCTTGCCCTCATGCAAGGCTGAGACATTCAGCTGCTAAAGAAATAACTAGTCCTTTGTAGTCAGGCAGTTTATTATTTCCATAGACAGCAATAGCAAGATCCGCAAAGGTGCCAGCTCCCTGTGTCCTCTGCCCCACAAGACAGCACTAAAGCAAAAGGGGTCAGATAACAAGGCAACACGGGTGATAAGGAGCTCTGGTTCTGAGGAACCAGTTTTATTTATTTATTTATTAACATTTATTTATTTATTTGGCCGCGCTGGGTCTTAGTTGCAGCACGCGGGATCTTCGTTGCAGCATGTGGGATCTTTTGAGTTGTGACAAGCAAACTCTTAGTTGTGGCATGTGGGATCTAGTTCCCTGACCAGGGATCAAACCCGGGCCCCCTGCATTGGGAGCATGGAGTCTTAGCCACTGGACTACCAGGGAAGTCCCAGGAAACAGTTTTATACTAAGCAGTTTGAGTATTTCCTGCTAAGCAATTTTATGGCATGCAGCTGTACCCTAAAGTGTGGGGGAGAGAGGAGTTTCAAGGCAGAAGCCCTTATATCTTACCAGAATCTGGGAGGCAGTAAGAAATTGTCTCATAACAGCCTCGAGCAAAGATAAAAAGGAGGGTGAGAAATGGCCTTGTAGCAGCTCCTCCCAAGCCTCCCATTCTCTCATGTTCTGAGAGGATTATGGGGCATTTTACCAAGACTTAGGTCTCCTGAGGTGAAGCCTTGTCCATGTGGCCTATATGGATATTTGCAAGGACAACTGCACAGAGCAGTTTCCCTACAACTTCACCCCCTAACCTTTCACATCACCAGTCAAGAACTCTCTTTAGAAACATAGGCCACCCCATCAGATATCCTAGTTATACAAATCCTTTTAATTTGTCCTGGGGAACAGAGATACAACAATCGATTAAACTTAGAGCAATTGCTATAGTCTGTGAATAGGGCTGTGAATAGGTAAAAAGAAATCGGATCGGGTTCGAGAAAGTTGATCTTGTTCTACTGTCTGGCGTGGCAGCTGTTAACTCCTGCAGTCAGCAGCTGCTGGGAAGTTTCTGAGAGGTCTTAGATTAAGATTCCCTATCGGCCAATGGTCAAGTTGGAAGTGACAGTCTGCCTTAAAAACTAGCCAGGCCGCCCGCCCGCGCGTCCCTCGGTCCCCCTGCAGCAAGCAGTCCCTTCGACCGTCCGACCCAGAGGCGCCGGCCGAGCCCGAGGTCTGGGCTCTTGCTCCCTGGCGGAGGGATCCGCGGCGGCTGAGGAGGCGGCGCTGAGCCTAGACGGAAGAGGCAGCTACCGCGGTGGCGGCGGCGGCTGCGGCGGCGGTGGCGACGGCGGCAGCGGCGACGGCGGCAGCGCATAAAGGGGCAGCCGCCGGGTGATGCGGTGACCTCTGCGGCAGGCTCAGGAGCCGAGTGGGCCACGGCTCCAAGTCCGTCCCGCCGGAGCCGCGCTCCGGAACTCCCCATCTTCTCCTGCCGACCCGCGATCACCGAGGCAGCCTCGCGCGCCCTCTCCCCTTCCCCGTCCCTCCCCTGCCCCTGTTCCCGCCCCGGGGGGCCGCCTCCACCCGCCTCCCGCGATGGCTTTGAAGAGAATCCACAAGGAATTGCACGACCTGGCGCGGGAGCCCCCCCAGCACCGTGTTCAGCAGGTCCCGTTGGAGATGATATGTTCCATTGGCAAGCTACAATAATGAGGCCAAATGACAGTCCCTATCAGGGTGGAGTATTTTTCTTGACAATTCATTTCCCAACAGATTACCTATTCAAACCACCTAAGGTTGCATTTACAACAAGACTTTATCATCCAAATATTAACAGTAATGGCAGCATTTGTCTTGATATTCTACGGTCAAAGTGGTCTCCAGCACTGTTTCAGGAGTACTTTTGTCCATCTGTTCTCTGTTGTGTGATCCCAATCCGGATGATCCTTTAGTGCCTGAGATTGCTCGGATCTACAGAACAGATAGAGAAAAGTACAACAGAATAGCTCGGAGGCTTCCCTGGTGGCGCAGTGGTTGAGAGTCCGCCTGCCGATGCAGGGGACACGGGTTCGTGCCCCGTACCTGCCGCGGAGCGGCTGGTCCTGTGAGCCATGGCCGCTGGGCCTGCGCGTCCGGAGCCTGTGCTCCACAACGGGAGAGGCCACAGCAGTGAGGGGCCCGCGTACCGCAAAAACAAAAAAAAGCTCGGGAAGGGACACAGAAGTATGCGATGTAATTAAAGAAATTATTGGATAACCTCTGCAAATAAAGATAGGGGAACTCTGAAAGAAAGTCCTTTTGATTTCCACTTGACTGCTTTCTATGAGCCCAGGCCTCACCTTCCCCTGTGCACGTTTACCTGATACAGCAGTGTTGCGTGTTGTACATACTTGGAACAACAAACTAGAAATACTGTACTTCGGTACCAACATTGTCTCCTAGCAGAGAAGTGTGTGTGTGACAAGCCAGTTCTCCAGGCATAACCTAGGTGTGAGACTAAAAGCTTTCCTTATTGACTTAAATTTGGATAACGGCAGAGTGAGGGGTGATGGGTATGGTGTGTGCTTGGATGGGGAAGGAAAGCTCCACTGACCTGTAGGAGATTGTTTTTTAAGTGAAATCCCATTAAACTCAAAACAGTTATGAAAAGCAAGGTGAAGAACATGAAGCTGTTTCTGTATTCATTTTATTCCGAAGGACTTAACGATTTAGGTGAAAGTTATGACCAATCAGATTAAACTCTACCTACATCCTGTATTTTAAGGTCTAAGTTTAACTGGTCAACATTTAAATGGATTGGAGCTATTAGTAAGTAAAGTGTGATGGGCTTTGTTTCCAACTCTTTTACATCTCCCCACCCTTCAACCTTCGTCCTTCAGCCCCTCTTTCTCTCTTCCATATTCTTTGGTTTGTATGCGGTTTCTCAGTTAATACATAGCTAATAGCTCTTATTTTTCTTATGTTTTTAACTGCTTAGGTCTATCTGGATGTAAGGGTGAAAATTCATTCAATGGAAATACTTGTGTATATTTAAAGACCCAATTGCTCCTCTGGAGCTTGAACGTTCAAGAATGATTAATCTGTGTAATAAGCTGATTACTACAGTCATTACATAAACAAACAAACAAACAGACAAACTAGCCAGATGCTCTGCAGATCAGAGCTGAAAGAGATGAATGGCCCCAGTCCCATCCCTCCCCAGCAGTTAAGGTTGTCCTGTGCTAGCTACCGCACCCAAGTGCTTGGCATCAGTCCCCACAGCAATCATGTCACCCTTTCGCCAGTTGTCCCCATGTCTTAGTCACACCATATGCCCAGACTTGTTCCTAGGTGGCTCAGTAGCTTCTTCCTTATACCACCTAGAACATCTACAGTCCTCTGATATGTGGGCAACACCAGAAGCACTTTAGAGTTGTCATCTCACATCCATGATCATTATCATCATTATCCAGAACCGCCCAAATCTAGCAAGCTTAGCTGGGCAGCAAAAGGACATGGAGTTAGAATCTCCCACCTCCTGGCTCTTCTTTGATACACACAAACTCCAGTATCCCAGTATCCCAGGAGGTAGACTTGGGAGGAAAAGAGTGAATGAGTTAATTACACAGTCCTCGTGCCAAGACCAGCCAGGTCCAGTGCCCCAGACTATGGGAACCCAAATTCCCTTTGCTACTTGACTGCGTAGTTGGCAGTTTGGGTATGTGTGCCAGGCTTCCTTTGCCTCAGGTGCTGGAATCACTGGAGCTTATTTTTAGGCCCGGTTCTGACTTGTAGATGGATTGCTGCCCTGTGCAATAGTATATTCAGGTGGCTATGGTCCTTACCTGGGAAGCTCAGGTCAAATCAGCTTGCTTCCATCGATGTTCCTCCTCCAAGAGTCCTTTTCCATAGGCATTCACACAGGTCACAGAGTGCATGGGTCTTGTGCAATCTTATGCCCCGTTTGGCCCCTCTGAGCTGAGACTTGATCATCCAACTTTCCTGCTGCCAAGTACCAGACTACACTGCTAGCCATAAGTCAATGAAAATGCCATGAGTCAATGAAAATGCAACAAGGCATATTTCGGGAGGCATTTTTAGAGCAAACATCACAACTTAAACTATGCTCAATGAGCAGAGTTCCCTTTTCCATGCATAGTTTTACAGTTTTCTTTAAAGCTGCACAGCTGTACCATTCCAGTACATTCCTGTATAGAGGGCCCCAAGACCACACCCCAGGTTCAGTGATTCGCTAGGAGGACTGACAAAATTCAGCACATAGTTGTACGCACAGCTAAGATTCATTACAGTGAAAGGATACAAAACAAAGTCGGCAAACGAAAAAGGCATATGGTGCAAAGCCTAGAGAAAACCAGGCACAAGCTTCCAAGAGTCCTCTCCCAGTAGAGTCACACAGGACAGCTTAATTCCCCCATCAACAAGTTGTGCCAACACATGTGAAATATTACCTCCTGGGGAAGCTCATTAGAGACAGTGCCCAAGGCTTTTATTGGGAGCTGGTCATATAGGCACATTCTGCCTAACACATACCAAAATTCCAGACTCCCAGGAGGAAAGCAGGTATCTAGCATAAACCGCACTGGTTGTACAAACAGTTTAAGTACAATGAACCACTCTCATCAGTTCTGTGAATGGTGGGAACCCTCCCCAAAACACATCCTAGACACCAGGCCAACCTGTAAGCAGGACTTTCCACTGATAAGCAGGCTCTTGGCCCTTGGCCAAGGCATCTTTACAGCAAAAGTATTATCAGTAGGACCTCCTGCAGCAGGGTGAGAGCAGCCTGCAGTACTGATCTCAGTTATGCCCTTTCGGGGTCCTTTACTTAGCCAATTAAAACAAGTACCACTAACTATACAGATCTATCTGAAAAAGCCAGTTGATATCATCCTTAAGCTTCTGATTAACTTTTTTTTTTTTTTAACCTAGCCCAAGACATCAATTCAGGCACAGCCACAAAGTTGAAGCTGACCTGAAAGCTTTCCAGGGCTGAGGCAGTATGATAGTTGGGGCACACAGACAAGTACAGTCCCAGAGATTGCAAGTGGTAACCATAGAAACAAAGAGTTCACAAATGTTGGGGCATGCCAAGCAGGACATACATTAGTCAGGCAGCACAGGCTATCAGGGCCCCATGTGGCCTTGTACTGTCAGACCTCCCACTCTGGGTTCTCAGTCCAGTCCAAATTATGCAGTTCAGTCCTTGATTTCAGAGGGACTGCCTGAGGCAAGTCAGTTCCAAACAGTTTTACTTGTCTATAACAACAGTTCAACAGCTTCACTAGTGTGGACAACATCTATAGGTGTTCTGCAAGCAAGTGCTGGGGTCACCCCCTGCCATCTCAGTGCTGGTAAGGTGTGAGCCTAGGCTCAGCAACCAGTTTAATTCAGAGAACTCGCAGCTTGAAAGGAACAGTTCTGAAAAACAAAGATCATTAATGCCCTTCCCCCCCTGCCTCCCCATCCCCAGGTGCTGGGGTTTTACTTTTTCCTGCATCATTACAAAATCAGTTGTGTCCTGTTCAGCAATGATAACAACATTTTTTCAATTATCCCCTACTCTCATCTAGACCATTCACCTGGAAAAGTTGTATGCAAAAGGCATAAAAGCATTTTCACAGAAAAACATTTTTGTATAATTTAACCAGAAAGACCCATCATATTCGAAATGGGTCAGAATGAAATCTTAAATTTTTAAAAGATAATTATATTGGGCTTAATAACCTGCCATGCCTTTTGTCCTAATCATTTATCCAGGGAGCAGCCTAGAAAAGATCAGTCCCTTTCCGGGGACAGCTGCATTTAATAATCAAACTGCCTTACTAAGGTGTGTATACCAGGAAAAAGGTGAGGGGCATGGAGTCAGGCTATCAGACCGCCATTGCAAACTGCAACTAATTTAGAAAGCTGAATACAAGTCAACAGCAGTGAGACGACCCTGAAATGGGGTCCAGAGTCTGACTTGTTAGTAGTGGGTGGAGGTGTCACACTCCCTAGCTTTTGCAGGAATCCTATTAGGAATGCATTCAATCTCTGTATCAGAAATATAGAGCTGATCAGCAGCTCAATCTCACACGGCCCCATCAGAAATAAGCTCTTTTCTGTGGGCATTTGTGACCCAGATGGTCCAGGCAGCATCCATGATGTTTCCACAATTTAGCCCACAGAGAAGTGTCTTAAATGTGTAACTATTCCAGAACCTAAGTTTTATTTTTTGAGCAGAAATTCGTCAGCTTTTAGTTTGGCACAGCTAGTGCTGAGGCTGAAATAGCCCAGACCAGGTTTCAGCTTAGAGTCAGGTCTAGGCAATTAAGCGTCAGGATTCCAAAAAAGCCAGCAGCTTTTCTTTAGCAGCATATTCAAAGCCCAGATACTACAAGGCCAGAGAGCCATGTTCCAAGTCCAACTGACAAGTGAGGCTTTATGACACCCTTTTTATCTTGTCAGCCTTAGAGTCCAAACAGACCCACCCAAAAATATGCACATCAGGCTGGAAAATCATCAGGCTTTATGGATCAGACATCTGATTTTAGAAAAGCTCATTAGCGACTCAAATCTGCTTTGTAAAACTCCAAAAGTGTATTTCTATCTGGAGAGTGCTTCTCTTTCCATGTTGTTTCATTTTTTTCCAGAAGTTACAATAGGCAAAAAGTATAACAAATATCATCAGTTACAGAGACTGGCTTTGTTTTCAACACTCAAAAAAGAAAAAAAAATTTCAATCCACCCACCAATGGCAAAAAGCAAGTATTTATTTCTGTGTCCCACTAACACTTTTTCTTTGCAGCTTTCCCTGACTGAGATGATCCCTGTAGCATTTATGAAATTATAAGCATATAATATTTTCCATCAATTTTTATCCTACCTCCAGATGCAAAAGCCGCAAAGCACAAAGCTATTTCAACACAGCGCACCCCCCTCAACCTTTAAATGGAAATTTACTCAACCCTCTACCAGTAAATTTAACATTTACAGGATTAACATTAGAGCTACCAAGGAAGCCTTGCAGCTGGAATTGGGGGCAGGAGAGGGAGGATAGGGCTACTGTACCAGTGATGGTAACTAGGCTAAAGAAATGGCCTAGTGTTTTCTTTCCTTTTCCCCCTCTGGTTTGCTCTGCTGCAGCCGTGGGAACTGACCTAACTTTTTTTTCCTTCCACTTGGAAAAAAGAGCAATACAAACTTTTAGTATTTCTGGGTCATCCAAACTCACCTTTGGGAATTTTGGGGCCCTTCTCCTCCCACATGAAGGAGAGAACAAAATACAAAAAGGCATCACCTTTTCCCCCTCACTTTAGCACATTTTAGCACAGGCTGCACTTTTGCCCCTCACTTCAGCCAGCACAGCCAGAAAGAGCCAGGAGACCCAGCAAGCCAACTCTCCCGGAGTTGGATCTATCATTTTCAAATTCCACAGGTAACTTCCACCTCTCAGAAAATACTGCTGTTTCATCCCGTGAATGACTCAATAGCCAGCATAGTTAATACTAAAGATGTGTTATCCCTCACTCCTTCACCTTTACTTTTCTCAAGCTGCTTTTGCCATATTTCAGTGAGTCAGAGTTGGGCTAGCAAATCCCATTTCTGACACCAACTGAGTTAGGGGTCCTCAAGACCACCCTCCCCCAAGGTCTGATGATTTACTAGGAGGACGGACAATGTTCAGCATATAGTTGTACTCACAGCTAAGATTTATTACTGTGAAATGATACAAAACAAGACAGCAGATAGAAAAGGCACATGGAGCAAGCACATTAGAGCCCAAGGCTTTATTGGGGGACTGGTCATGTAGGCACCTTCCGCCTAACACATACCAAAATTCCAGACTCCCAGGAGGAAAGCAGGTATCCAGCATAATCCACACTGGTTGTATAAACATTTTAGGTACAATGAGCCACTCTTATCGTTCTGTGGATGGTGGGAACCCTCTCCAAATCACATCTCAGACACCGGCAAAAGGCCAACCTTGTAAGCAGAACTTCCTAAGGATAAGCAGGCTCAGATCTGCTATGTTAACTCTTTCCTACACAGCCCCATTGACCTTTAACTTAGCTGGCATATCCATGAGGCTTAGGCATCCTTAGGAGCTGTAGTGTACCCAGGCCCCCAAGAAGCCTAAGGTGATAGCATAGATCCTGCATCTGAGATAGCCACATCTTCCTAGTAATTATGTAGCTGTGAGATTCCACTAATGCCCGGTGTGGTAGGTTGAATAACAGCCCCCAGAGATTTCCAGGTTCTAATCCCTGTAACCTATGAGTGTTAATTTATGTGGTAAAAGGGATTTTGCACATGTGATCAAGTTAGGGATCCTGAGATGGGGATTAGCTGTTTGGGCCCTAAATGTAATCACAAGTGTCCTTAACAGAAAGAGGCCAGAGGGAGATTTGACTATAGAAGAGGAAGTAGGAGATGTAATGATGGAAGCAAGAGGCTGAAATGATGTAAGGAAGGGGTCATGAGCCAAGACCCTCCAGAAACTGGAAAACGCAAGGAAACTGATTCTTCCTTAGAACCTCTAGAAGGAAGGCAGCTGTGCCAACACCTTTATTTCAGTCTACTGAAATGCATTTTGGACTTCTAGCTTTCAGAACTGTAAGATAATTTTGTGTTGTTTTAAGCTACTAAGTTTGTGGTACTTTGTTACAGCAGCAATAGAAAAGTAATATACCAAGTCTTACTTCTTTCCTGGATATACCATTTCCATTTCATAATGCATGCTTTCTAGGCAATACCCACTTTGTTGACATTTTTATTTTTGACCCATTCCAGAATGGGCAGGTCAGAGAATAACATCATGTGCTATTGCTTAGTTAGCTTCTCAGGGTCCACCAGCACTCAACAACAGGCCAATAATTACCCCTCAAATGGAGTATACCAGGCAGTGGTGTTAGAAAAATGCTGTGTCCAAAACCCTAGTGGGCACCACTGCCTAGTGCCACAGATGCAGTCTACTGCAAGCACTGTCAAGCACTGATATTTGAAGCTCAAAAGGCTCATTAGAACTAGCCTGTCGAAATAGGAGGGCAGTCTGTATAGCCTTCTAGATAGTTTCCTTATGTATCTTCTTACTACCACTTCCATAGTCAGTATAGTTATCTGCTCATCCCCTCTCCTCCCTTCGCCTGGCATCCTGTCCTGCTCTACTGGTATCACATAACTGGGCTGAAAGATCCAGGTGGGCTCCTAGTTGTATACTCATCCCACTAGCACTGTTTAATTTGTGTCATTTCCCCACTGGGAACATTCCTAATAATCAAGAGAAGTATTATACATACGCAACACATCTGTTCCCACAATACATTCAGAGGTATCAGTTACAACCACTTGGGTGTGTGAACTTTTCACTGAATAAAAGATAATACAGACAAGTTTCAAGGGCCACAATGGTATGGCCTCTTTTACCATAGATAAGGTCAACTTTTGGCAGGAGTTACACGTCGGACAGGACATGGTTTTTTCTATGACTGCTGGAGGACTTCAGTGTGGTAAATTCACCTTCATTGTCCCCAAACTTGTTTTTTTGGCAAGAAGCCTCTATATTGTCAGTGTTTACTAGTCACACCTGCTGGCAAGCATCTGCTAACACTGCAATAATGCCATCAACACAGAAACTTTAGATTTGTCAACCAACAGACACTATTTACACAGGAAACACTTTGGACATCAAAAAGCTTTTCTCTAACACTTTATAAGCATTCATAGCACAAAAAAGTAACGTATCATATAAATTATACATTTTTACAATTAAATTGTAAAAATGGCTCAGAGCCATTAATTTGGCTCAGAGCCTTAATTTTTAATTTGATTTAAACATTGCTTTTAGTCTGATGACAACACCAATGGTGCAGAGTTCTGGAGATATGTTCAAAGCAGCACTCACCTGCAGCTTTTCTTCGGTTCCAGAGTCTCCGAGGCAGTCAGTAGTGTTTTGTCAAATGCAAACTTTAGGTTCTTCTCTGAGAATGCAGAACACTGCATGTATTCGACAGCCTTCAGGTCACAGAACAGCATTTCAGCAGTCTGCGGAGGGAGAGGTTTCTGTGTTCTTGGCAAGCTTCTCGATAATAGAGGGTATCACATTTCTGAGATCAGTTTTGGCTCCAACAAATAAGGAGTCTTCAAACAATGGTGAATTATCTCAGGTACCCACTTTTCTTTCACATTTCCAAATAAGGGCTGAAGACCACTGAAAAAGACTAGAAATATATGTTTGTGGATAGCTGAGGGGTTGTTCTGTCAAATCTTTCTTGTCCTGCAGGATCAAAAAGTCCATAAGTGTATGGCTCTCACCAGTTACTGACTGCATAGTTGTCAGAAACCATGGAACGTATTCAGACATTAACTTATTGTTGTATAGCATATCAAGACACATCTTACCAACAACACCATCACTCACAACACAAATTGTCTGCATTGCTGAAATATTTTTTACTCCACTGGAAATAGTCCAAATATAATTCGGTACACGGGCCTCTCACTGTTGTGGCCTCTCCCGTTGTGGAGCACAGGTTCCGGATGCACAGGCTCAGCGGCCATGGCTCACGGGCCCAGCTGCTCTGCGGCATGTGGGATCCTCCCGGACCGGGGCATGAACCCATGTCCCCTGCAACAGCAGGCGGACTCTCAACCACTGCGCCACAAGGGAAGCCCCCCCTTTCTGCCAACTTCTGCTTGTCATTCATTCCCATCTCACTGCAACATACCAACTAATATCTGTTTTCCCAAACCTCACTCATAGACTACATCTTGAAAATGACTCCATTCTCCGAGGCGTGGAAGAAAGAAGGCCCAACTGACCTCCCTCTCAAGGCAGACAGTTGTTGGTAGATGCCAGCTGGAAACTCAGCTGGGGCTGCTGGCCAGAAGCCTCAGTTCTCCTCCATATGGGTTTATTTGGGATTCCACACAGCAGCAGCTTAAGTCCAAGGAAGAGCATTCAAAGAGGACAGGCTTTGAGGTAGTCTACCATTGAAGCTAATGCCAAACCTATTCCTTTGATATAAGGATCAGATATGAATTATTTGGTTCAGAAGTGCATGATGCCAGGACAGCTCAAAGAGAAAAATATTGTTTCATAAAATTGTTAAACCTAAATACCAAAGGAAAAGTTATACCTGATTTTGAAACATGTGTTTTAACAACGCAGCCTGAGGAAAGGTGCCAACCAACCTCCACCTTTTAAAGGTGAAGGTGAATGAATTCTTCTGGTCCCAAGATGGGTTGGTAATCAAGACCATGAGGAAAGAACAAACTAAACTGGAGGGTTAAAAGTCTAAAAAATGATGGGGGTCAGTTTAATGTAATTTGTCTTAAGGGCCATAGGAATGACCCATTTTTTACAGGTGGGAGGCCTGCACTACCTTAAGCCTGAGAGATAGCCTACCAGAAAAGAGAAGTGGCAAAAGGCCTGTGGATTTCCACGAATGAGGAAGAGTCCCTAAATGACCAGTTGGTGGTGAAGTTCCTCCTGGTGGTGAGATATTTTGGCTGTAGACACTGTAGAAAGTATTGGCCCCAGGAGGGAGAAATGAAAAAGCTGGTCACAGGGTCTACAGAATATCCTGGAGGAACTAACTCTAGGGATCGTGGTTTCAGAAAAAGAAGGGCCCAAGAGGCGAGGGACAGGACTGAGTCTGGCACCAAGTGACCTCCGCACGCACCAACACTCCGCTGGGCCCCGGCATCCGACCTCCAGAGAACTGCGAGCTTGGGGATCAAAAACCCAGGCAGGAGGCAGGGAGACACAAGAGGGAAGAGATATGGGGATATATGTATATGTATAACTGATTCACTTTGTTATATAGCAGAAACTAACACACCATTGTAAAGCAATTATACTCCAATAAAGATGTTAAAAAAAAAAAAAAAAACTTGCCAAAATGTCACCCCCTGCCTCCAAAAGCAGATTAAAGAAGGGAGTGTCCAGAAATCAGGATGAAGAAAACTACTTAGAGAAGCCCCTTCTCCTATCAGTGGACCACCAGGATTTATCTGGGTAATGAAATGATAATAGGCCTTTTTGTCATCTTCTTTTTATAATTTATCCATTTAAATTTCAGTCAACATTTTAAAAATATCCAATCAGAATGACAGGCGTTTCCAGAAGTATCAGTTTTTTAAATCCTCACCCTTTTACAAATGTGAAAACTGAGGCTCAGTATGGCTACCAAGGAATTCTCCTAAATCATTGAAACTGTAAATCTGGGACCTAAGTCTAAATCAGTTTCTCATTTTATCTTGGCTAACTTCTTAAAGTTCTGTTTAAGGACACGGGGAGGGAGAAGGGTAAGCTGGGAGGAAGTGAGAGAGTAGCATGGACATATATACACTACCAAATGTAAAATAGCTAGTGGGAAGCAGCTGCATAGCACAGGGAGATCAGCTCTGTGCTTTGTGACCACCTAGAGGGGTGGGATAGGGAGTGTGGGAGGGAGACGCCGGAGGGAGGGGATATGGGGTTATATGTATACATATAGCTGATTCACTTTGTTATACAGCAGAAACTAACACAACATGGTAAAGCAATTATACTCCAATAAAGATGTTAAAAAACAAAACAAAACAAAAACCCGGCAGACTTGCAGCGTTCGCAGCTCGCTGAACGTGACAGCAGGCATACTGCAGCATACGCGAACACGAACGAAAACTGCCACGTCCCAGTGGTCTCCGCACCTCTTAACTGCCTGGTTCCAGATCCTTCACCTGAACCAGGCGCCGGGAAGTAAGAAAACTTGGGCTTGTGTGTCCCGACCTCGGAGAGGAAGGTAGCAGGACAAAATGAACCAGTATCGAGTATGCCATTTGAAAGATTTTTCCAGGGTGGGGGGTGGGGGAGTAGATTGACAGCGCACGCGCATAAAGAGCTGGATGCCGATCCTCCAGACTGCCCATGGCCTCACGTGACCCAAGGAATGCGAGCACCATTAAGCCGGGCCCAAGCGAGTCACGTGGGTCAACTGACTGCCTAAGCCACTCCGATTCTTCCAGGTCCGCTCCGCGCAGCACAGAAGCTAAATCCACAGCCCGGAAGCTTCTTGCACTTTGGAGCGGGACTTGGTCGTCACAGAACGGGGAGACACTCAGACAGGAAAGAGGAACTGATGCCCAATTACCCGCGGGATGCCTTTGGGGAGAGACCTCTGGAGTCAACGCCCTCCCTTGGAAATAGGTTTCCGTGCCCGCGCGCGGGGCATATGGAGCGGGGACATAAGAGGCGTGGCCTTGGTGCTGCGCTGGATCCGAGAGCTCGCGTCGTGTGAAGGGACTCCCTTAAGGCTCACGGCCCTACAGCCTCTGTCAAGTGGGAAGGTACTGGGCGGGCTTAAAAGCCCTTGCTTAGGCCCCTTAAGCAACGACTGAGTTGTAAGCTTCAGGGAGCACAAGTGCCATGTGTTGGAGGCACCAGTGTGGAGCATCTTCTGTCCCTGCTGGTGTGAGCGTTCAGATGGGAAACCTGAACAGGAACATTCACAGGAATGCTTGGACCAAGCCCATCTTGGGCTGAAATTGAGAAATTTGGAAGTGCAGGTGCACCCTGGTTCCATTCACTGTGTCAAAGGCAGCCTTGTTTTTGTACTTAAACACCCTTCAGGGTGTGCAATTTAGGTCTTCTCTGCTGCCAGAGGCAGATGGCACAACGTGCAAACGTTCAGCAAAGGTAAATTGGATTTTCTCAACTGCCTGAAAGCATCTCACTGCCAGGCCCAATGGGACTTTCTTCTATAGTGTTCTCAACTAAGAAAGATTAGCCCAGTCCTAATGCTGGTCAGTGGATTTGGGCAGACTCTTAATTGCTGTTTCCTATTTCAAGCTATATTATACTTTGGTAAAAAGACTCAATTTCAATGCTACAAAACTCTGATTTCAGCTTATTTGAAAACCTAGTGGTTCTAGTCCCAGGTGTTTTCTTTGTTTTGAGGGGCAGTGAGGATAAAAGGAACGTGATATTGATGGTTATAAGACAAAAATATTGTTTATACACAAAACTTCTGAATTTGCCCTACACTAGCACACAGTTGGGAATATTCCTAACACAGTATACAATATCAGGCTTTAACTCTACTTAGGAGGCAAAGCGACATGACTGATTAGAGGAGCAGTAATATACATAATGATACTGACATGGATAAAATGTCTATAATTACTGTCTAGATGACTCATCTCCCATGATCCCTCAAAGCCATTTCACTAGATTTTTCCCTCCATCAATCCATAGATCACTTTCTTCTCCCTGACATGCTTTCTTGACTTCCAGGACACCCATTCTCTTGGTTTTCTCCTACTTCACTTCCTGCTCTTTCTCAGTTTTTTGCTGATTCTCTTTAATATTGCACCTGTTCAGATGTTCCATTGATGGACTGCTGATGTTTGGAAGGTTCATAAAATTAAGACACATAATTCATAAACTTTTTTTATTCTGTAATATAATTTTTCTTGCCCTTATTTAGCATTACTAATTATGTTATTATAATTAATACTTTAATATTACTTAGGTTCTACTGACAGTAATAATCTAAATCAGGGGTCAGCTAACTACAGCCATGGGCCAAATCTGGTTTACCAACTTTTTGTAAATAAAGTTTCATTTCAATATAGCTATGTCCATTTATTTATGTATTGTTTGTGGCTGGTTTTGAGCTATAACAGCAGAGTTGAGTAGTTGTCCTAGAGACTGACCCACAAAGTTTAAAATACTATTTATTATCTAGAGCTTGGCAGAAAAAGCTTGCCAACCCCTGACCTAAATGACTAAAAATGTAAAATGTAATTGTGTTCTAAGTGTATAGATTTTAATATATTTTCCCCAAGTGTAAATTAAATTACTGTAAACATTTTTTACTTATTTTCACACATTTTTAAGAAGTTACTTTTCTTCTAATGTTTTCCGAATTATCTTCCAAAATTAAAAGGCAAAATGTGTTATAATTAAAGAATATAAAGATTTTAAGTCAAAATTATTTAGAGTTAAACAATCTTAATTTTTGGCAAATGTAATTAAACCTTACTAAATATTGTTATAAAACTAATATGATTTTAGTGTTTGTAGTCCATCCAGTTGCCAATGTTAGTAGTCAGCATCATATTTTGTGTATATTAGGTCTTGACATTCATACAAAGGACTTTAAAGATAATATGAATTGTTTAATATTCTTGTTTCTCAGCCACAGCTGTTGCAGATACTGTGCTAATAACCTAATTCCTGAGTAATTCTGGAACCACTCATTGAAATATAAAGAGAAGCAAGAAATCAATTCTCCACACTGTTAATGTAACTGTGCTATGTAAGAATCCCTTGCATTAATGCTATCTGAAAGGATGTGACAAAGTAATTTGTTACCTTCTCCTACTTAAGTGCTTCTGCTACTCAAAACCTTTCCAGTCTCTGAAGCAATATCCATCTATGACGTTGGCCATGCACAACCGAGGAGGCTTCTTAGCATTTGGACACAATGTCATTTTCTTTTGAGGACACACAGCTAGAGATATGCTGGGGTGTTTATCTCCTGGGGCCTAAAGGGTAGCAGAACATACCACCCCAAAATATGCCACTTTGGCATCAGGATTTTTTTTTGCTGAAGACAATTGAGAAAAAGCAGATATAAGGAAAGCTTTCTGCCCTCCCCCTATTTGCCTAAAAGCAGGACATAAATTCATTAACATGTTCCCCCTCTTCTCTCTACCAGGAAGGACAAAAGTTAATTACTGGAGACAACTCTAGATGCTTTTTCAGCCCAGAGACAGCACCAGAGGAATCTCCATAACACATCTTACCTGCCATTAGTTCCCCTATATATTTGCCTTCCCACAATTTGCTGCCCTAGAAACTCAAAAGTCTTTTCCTTTGCCTTGTCATTTATCTAAAAATTTATTGTTCTTTTTTAAGATGCTACATAGGCCGAGTTCTAACACTCTTTTGAGTTTCTCATCTCCGAGTTGCTCCCATGTGTTTGTGTGATGCATACATTAATAAACTATTTTTTAATAAATTTATTATTTATTTATTTATGGTTGCATTGGGTCTCCGTTGCTGCACACAGGCTTTCTCTAGTTGTGGCCAGCGGGGGCTACTCTTCGTTGTGGAGCGCCGGCTTCTCATTGCGGTGTTTTCTCTTGTTCTGGAGCACGGGCTCTAGGCACGGGCTTCAGTAGTTGTGGCTCACAGGCTCTAAAGCACGGGCTCAGTAGTTGTGGCACACGGGCATAATTGCTCCGCGGCATGTGGGATATTCCCAGACCAGGGCTCGAACCCGTGTCCCCTGCATTGGCAGGTGGATTCTTAACCACTGCACCACCAGGGAAGCCCAATAATAAACTCTTTGTTTTTCTCTTAGTCTGTCTTGTCAGTCTAAATACAGGGCCCCAGCCAGAGAACCTAAGATGCCTAGAAGGAAAAGAAAATTTTTTCCTCCCCTATAGGCCTTAGCAGTTTAACATGTTTCTGAAATGTGGTGGCCACTACAGTGCAGGGTCCTCTTGCCCAGGTCAAAGAGTAAATACTGCCTTGTTGGGTACCTATGAAAGCCCTAAGCAGGCCACATCCTTTCAACAGACCATGGAGTACAAATGTAACCATGGTAAAAACATGGCCATTGGAAAAAAATGAAAGCCCATATTAACCTCAGCAACTCCCTTACGCTGCTGTTAAAGTCACCCTGTTCTGACTCACAAGCCTCCACGTTTCCTTCTTCTGGGGATGCCAGGAACTATTTGATGACAGGAATCTTCTACTAAATTGTCTACATATATGACTAATTACTTGATGCATTATCACCAAAAGCCTATAGCCTTTAAGAGGGCATACCATAGAAAGGATGCATTTAGAGTACCCAGCTAATTGCCAAAAGAAGGTATGTGCAAAAGGAAGACATATCTTCACATTAAATGGACCCAAGACTTCTCCACATATATTTTAATGAATTTAACTCCTTGCTAACTTTTCAGTAATTGGAAATATAATAGTGTAATTCCACACTATTCAAAGGAAGCCTAAATTAAAGGCCAGGGATCGCAGAACTTGAAATAAAGAATCTCAGTCTAGCTGGAGGCACTTAATAAATACTAAATTTAAACGTGTGTAACTGAAAGCACCTTGTTTTAACATGTAAAGTACATAATATAATTTTCCCCTCTAAAAAAGGGTGTGGAATGCTACAAATGTATTATAGCTTGTTAAATTAAAAATAAATGTGTGGGGACTTCCCTGGTGGCACAGTGGTTACGAATCCGCCCGCCAATGTAGGGGACATGGGTTCGAGCCCTGGTCCAGGAGAATCCCACAGGCCGCGGAGCAACTAGGCCCGTGCACAACTACTGAGCCTGTGCTCTAGAGCCTGCGAGCCACAACTACTGAGCCCATGTGCTACAACTACTGAAGCCCATGCACCTAGAGCCCATGCTCCACAACAAGAGAAGCCACTGCAATGAGAAGCCCGCGCACCGCAAAGAAGAGTAGCCCCTGCTCGCCGCAACTAGAGAAAGCCCGCGCGCAGCAACAAAGACCCAACGCAGCTATAAATAAATAAATTCATTAATTAAAAAAAATATATATCTTGCCTGCCTTGAAGGTGGTAGAGCACTAGGCAGAAGAAGCCAGGTTCCTTGAATAAATTCATGGAGTAAGACCCCACCGATCCGTGTTAGACTATAATGTGAACAATAAATAAAACTTTATGGTGCTGAGCCCCCTAAAATTTAGGGTTATTTGCAACACTAGTTTGCATGAATATCACACAATTAATTACAAACTTTATAGAATTGTTGTCAGGAGTAAAGAAAAATAATCTTGCCTAAGAACAAAATCTCCTGATCTAGACAGATGGGTGTCACATCAATGAGTCCTCTTTTCTCTGATAAATGTTTCATTAATGAATCATATTGGTGCTCTAAAGTATTTATTCCAAGCTAGGGAATTTTGTGTTAAAATACTTGTCAAACTTCGAAAGGTGATTAAATACATTACCAAGGAAATTTTTTTGTAAAGTATTTTAAAAATATAATTATTTATTTGCCTGTGCCGGGTCTTTATTTTTTATTTTTTTGCGGTACGCAGGCCTCTCACTGTTGTGGCCTCTCCCGTTGCAGAGCACAGGCTCCGGAAGCGCGGGCTCAAGCGGCCTATCTGCTTATGGGCCTATCTGCTCCACGGCATGTGGGATCTTCCCGAACCGGGGCACAAATCCGTGTCTCCTGCATCGGCAGGCAGACTCTCAACCACTGCACCACCAGGGAAGCCCTGTGCCGGGTCTTAATTGTGGCATGTGGAATCTTTAATTGCAGCATGCGAACTCTTAATTGCAGCATGTGGAATCTAGTTCCCTGACCAAGGATCAAACCCAGGGCCCCTGCATTGGGAGCTTGGAGTCTTAGCCACCAGGGAAGTCCCTGAACCAAGAAAATTTAACATTTTGCTTTAATTTAAAAAATTAATTGTGTGTGTTTCTCTGTTGTGATGAATACTGTTTATACACAAAATTGGGAGTTGAGGGCATAGCTTATTTGATTGATTCCATGCAAGAATTTGGATTCCTGATATAATATGGAATTGCTAAAAGTTTAAATAAATGTAGTGTAAAACATGAAGTTTCAGTTGAAACGTAGTAAAGTTAGAGTGTAACTAAAATACCTCATATATTTTAGGAATTTGCTCTAGTAAAACTCAAGAATAAAACTACCCTAGTGGGTTTTTTTTTAAGAGTTAAAAAAATTAATTTTTGGCTGCATTGGGTCTTTGCTGCATGCGGGCTTTCTCTAGTTGCGGCGAGCGGGGTCTACTCTCCATTGTGGTGCATGGGCTTCTCATTGCGGTGGCTTCTCTTGTGGAGCACGGGCTCTAGGCACGCGGGCTTCAGTAGCTGTGGCACTCAAGCTCTAGAGCACAGGCTCAGTAGTTGTGGCACACAGGCTTAGTTGCTCTGTGGCATGTGGGATCTTCCCAGACCAGGGCTCGAACCCGTGTCCCCTGCATTGGCAGGTGGATTCTTTTTTTTTTTTTAACATCTTTATTGGAGTATAATTGCTTTACAATGTTGTGTTAGTTTCTGCTGTATAACAAAGTGAATCAGCTATATGTGTACATATATCCTTATATCCCCTCCCTCTGGCATCTTCCTCCCACCCTCCCTATCCCACCCCCTAGGTGGTCACAAAGCACTGAGCTCATCTCCCTGTGCTAGTGGCTGCTTCCCACTAGCTATCTGTTTTACATTTGGTAGTGTACATATGTCGATACTACTCTCTTACTTCATCCCAGCTTACCCTTCCCCCTCCCCGTGTCCTCAAGTCCATTCTCTAGTCTGCATCTTTATTTCTGTCCTGGCAGGTGGATTCTTAACCACTGCGCCAACAGGTTAAGTCCCAAGGTTTTTTGTTTGTTTGTTTTGATTTTTGATGTGGACCATTTTTAAAGTTTTTATTGAATTTGTTACAATATTGCTTCTGTTTTATGTTTTGGGTTTTTGGCCACGAGGCATGTGGGATCTTAGCTCCCTGACCAGGGACTGAGCCTGCACCTCCCGCATGGGAAGATGAAGTCTTAACCACTGGACCGCCAGGGAAGTCCCTGGTTTTTGTTTTTTTTTAAATCATTACTCTGCACTGTTATTTATTTAGTTATTTATTTGGCCACACCGCACAGCTTGTGAGATCTTTGTTCCCTGACCAGGGATCAAACCTGGGCCCTCAGCAGTGAAAGCACTGAGTCTCAACCACTGGACCACCAGGGAATTCCCCACCCTAGTGTTTTTAACTTAGAATTTTGAGTATTTTGGTTCAGGTCTCAAGAGTACAATTTGTTTTAAGGAAGTGGCCCTGCAGACCGATGTGGGGGGTTGGGTTTCCCTTTCATGCAGTGATTTCCAAACGAAGCTGATTAGGCCTAACAGTTTATGAAAGTAGTAAATGTGGAGTTGCAAGCCTTCCCCTGAATTTCAAAAAGCTTACTAGGCACTGTGGTTTAGATGAAAGTGCATGGCCTGTGAGTATGACATACGTGGGTTCTTTATCCAGCTTGCTCTTTGATATAAAGCCCAGTTACTTCACCTCAATTTCTCATCTGTAAAATGGTGTTAGAAAAACTTAAGTCTTGTTTTTTGTTTTGGCCATACTGTGTGGCTTGTGGGATCTTAGTTCCCAGACCAGGGATCGAATCCGGGCCCTTGGCAGTGAAAGTGCAGAGTCCTAACCACTGGACTGCCAGGGAATTCCCCTTAACTCAAGTTTTAATTGTTAATTATACCTCGATAAAGGTGAGGGGAAAAATACTCAGAGGACTGTTTTAAGACTTACATGAGACAATGTTTGTAGAGTCGGGAACACTGATGATACACAATAAATGGTTCTTCTCTCCTTGCCCTCTCTGCAATAAAAACTACTGGTAACATTTACTAACAATAGGATGGAGAAGGTAGCCTGCATATTATTTTTATTTTTTAATTGCTATTACATCAGTTCAGTATGGGATCGTTTCTTTTAGAAATATTTATCCAAAGTTTTGTTTTGTCAGTATTATATGTATGCAGTTAAACAGATGAGAAACACAATTCTTTTCGTATTGTGTTTCTTTTGGTAACCAAATTATCTTAAAGTCTGGTGCATAATGATAAAACATCAATAAAAACTGTCCTTCAGATACAGAACCACAGGATTGGTATGTCAGGGCATATTCTCAGAAATGAACACTAGATGGCAGCTTTCAGACAAGATTGTCTGGGTCAACCGCCCACTTTTGTTTTCCCCTCCTGACAAAACCCAAGCCTTTTCCGGGTTTTTCTTACCCAGTGGATCCCGCTTCCCCAGGGACCCTCCCACTTGCCTCCATCAGGACAATAGTTACTAACCTAGAAAAGAAAGCATCTGTAGAGGCTGCTAGAGAGAGAAGATTAAACTTAAAAGAGAGAAACCCAACAAAAAACTAACCTGCAAGCCTTTCGCTCTATTATATTTTATTTTCCTTTTAAAATAATAAACACAAAGTGATTTCATCTTTGTGGTGATTGAGAGGGTGGTGCAGGGGGAGTAGGGAATCTTCTTGAATCAATTCTCAAGAACTCATTATGTTGTTCTTTATAACAGCAAGTAAGTTTTTTTAGCTTGTTCTTTTTCTTTTTTAAAAAAAAACCTCTCTACTCTCTGCCTATTTTTCTTTCATTCATGCCTTAAAGTATTTATTAAGTTATTTACAGTGTACAACTTGGTACTTACATCAGCTTGGTGCTGAGGGTGGGAAATGAGAAAGTATATTGGGATAAGGTCAACCCTCTACCCTTCAGACCACTGCAGTCATAGGGGAAATAAGACAGCGACATAAATGTCAGAGTAAGGGACAATTTCTGGCAGGCACACTTTTGGTACCGCAGCACAAATGAAGTCATATCAAGTGGCATTCTCTTTGTAATCAACAGATTTGTCCTTCTCTTAGGTACATTCAGAAGTTCTACTCAGCTCAGTGTGGCTAGCGCATCCTGGTTCTCTACTTTCTATAGCAACTGCTCTATTTTCCAAAGTCTAAATTTTTTTCCCCAGCACTTGACAGAGCTCACACTGATGGTCTCTTTAATGATTTTTGCTTCATTAATACTGTGGTCTGGACTTCCCTGGTGGTGCAGTGGTTAAGAATCCACCTACCAATGCAGGGGACACGGGTTCAATCACTGGTCCAGGAAGATCCCATATGCCACGGAGTAACTAAGCCCATACGCCACAACTACTGAAGCCCACGCGCCTAGAGCCCCTGATCCACAACAAGAGAAGCCACCACAATGAGAAGCCCGTGCACCGCAACAAAGAGTAGCCCCCGGTCGCCACAACTAGAGAAAGTCTGGTGCAGCAATGAAGACCCACTGCAGCCAGAATAAATAAATAAATTAAATTAAATTAATTTATTAAAAAAAATACTATGGTCTGAATGTTTATGTCCCCCTCCCCAAAATTCATATTTTGAAATCCCAGTGTCTAATGTGATGGTATTAGGATGGGGAGCCCTTGGGAGGGTAAAGCCCTCATGAAGGGTGGAAGATTAATGCTGTTATAAACGAGGCCCCAGAGGGTTTGCCTACCACTTCAACCATGTGAGGACACAGCAAGAAGGCACAGCTATGAACCAGGCAACCATGCTGGCGCCTTGATCTTGGACTTCCCAACCTCCAGAACAGTGAGAAATAAAGTTCTGTTGTTTATAAGCTAGCCAGTCTGTGGCATTTTATTATGGCAGCCCGAATGGACGAAGACAATTAATGACCCTTTCTGTTTCTGCAAATTGTACTGATTTCTTATTTTTTATCTTCTCAGAAACTTGTAACATTTTTCAGATTTCTTCACTAGTTCTTTCTCAAAGTCCATCTTAAATTCATTTACCTCTGCCTTTTGCCTACTTTCTTAGAGCCCTGATCATAATTTTAAACCCAGCCTTCTTAACAGTAAGTTGTATTCTGAAGTGACCATGAATCAAAAGATTCCTCAGCTCCTGTTATCTTCCGTTAATGTTTGGACACATCCTTAAGAATTTCTGTTCTTTTTTTTTTTTTTCTTTCAAGTGAGGCTTATTTTCAACAACTTGAGACTTCATTATCTTGTATATTCTACTTTTTTATAGAAAGGAACTTTCTCTAGACTAAAATAATACATGCACCAACCCACAACAAGGCCATAATAATGACAGGCTTCAAGGCCACTCTGTGAATGTCAGGCCTCACTGTTAAGTGCTACAGGAAGCTCAGCCTGAGTTGACTGTTTTCTTCTTGGGGACTTTTCACCTGACCTAACTTCCTGTGTAGGTGCCCTAGTGGCTGAATCCTCCTTAACGCTCAATTTGGGGTATGTTCCTTTGACATGGAACGCCCTTTCCCTCCATGCACTGTTTGACCCAGAAAAAGAGTTCCAGAACTGCTATTCCTGTGAGGGTTCTGGGTCAAAGGCGAAGAGGCAGGCAGCAAGAAGAGGGGCAGGCTAGCTCTGTGGGGTACAGCCCACTTCTTTGATCTCTGAGTGCCATGCCCTCCCTCCCTCGCCTCCACCTCTCCTCCACCTCGAATGGCCTACAGCCTCCTCCCAAGTTCCTGCAACTCCCCTGCTTCCCTCCACCTCTACCGCCAGAGCACACCCACTCCTCGGGCCTGGGGCTGTGTGCCTAAACTTCCCTCATGGACAACAGAGATAGAGATAGCTTTACTGGGGGAAAAAAACACCTTATTTTTAGTAGAATAGAAACTGGGAGACCTTGGTTTTTCTCTATCCAGAACCAATTTACTTTGCTGTTATTTCCTGCTTCTTGCTTTTCTCGTCTATCTATGTCTTGGTTGCAAGAAGTTCAATCTGTAGTTTTGCATGTGTTAACATAGCTGATTTCTTCCCAATTGGAAATGAGTCTATAGCATTTACTTACCTAATGTGAAATATAACACACATACTGAAAACTACATAGAACATTACACTATTTAAATAATCATAAAACAAAAAAAAGAAATAATCATAAAACAAAACCCCTTAAACACTATCCACAACTATACTAGTTTTGTAATAACCCCACAACTGCCATCCTCCCTCTAAGATCACAACCCTCTCTCCTCCAGAGATAAATTCCACTCTGATTTCCTTAGGAATCACTTTTTTGCTTTACTTTCCCCCCCTCCCCCTTTTTAGTATCATTACCTCAGTGTGCATGCCTAGCAGTGCACTTTGGTTTTGACCGTTATAGAGGGTTACGTACGTAGATTTATACTCTACGTATTTTATTTGTGCTTTGCCTCTTTCCCTCAACATTGTGACATTTATCCATGTTGCATTTACCTGTAATTTGTTCCTATTCATTGATAAACGGCTTTCTATTGTATGAATATAGCACACTCTTCTCATGTTCACAGATAACGGGACTGTTTTTATCTGGGGCTCTCAGGGACATTCTTGTCCACATATCCTAGAGTACAGGTGCTTATGTATCACTTGTGGATTTTGTTAAGATGCAGAGTCTGGTTCAGAAGGTCTGCAGTGGGGCCCATAAATTTATATTTCTAACAAATTGCTGAGTGATGCTCAATGTTTAGCTGGGAGTGAATGTGCTAGGTCATAGGGTATCTGGATCTTCAATTTTCTAGACAACATGAAACTGTTTGGAAAGTTGTTGCATCTATTTACACTTTCTTCAGCGGTGTTTGAGTGTTTCTGTTGCTCATCATACATGCCAGTGTTGGTTATTGTCAGATTCTTAATATTTGTCAACCAGAGGGGTGATTTAAACTTGCATTTTTCTGGATATTTATGAGATTGAATGATTTTTTAAAATTTATTTTATCCAAAGAAATCCATTTGGATTTCTTCTTTTTGGAAAATGTTTGAGGTTCCCCTCACCACCCATTTTATTTGTCTTTTTCTCACGGAAAAAACTGCTGTCCCTTTGACCACTGCTCGGGAGGAAAAACTTTTCCCCCAACCTCTTAAATTCAAAAGGGAGACCTGATAGTTAAACTGACAAAAGACCATTACCAAGAGTAAAAGGTTTATTCATATGTATATGAAGCTAACTAAGGAGGTAGCTTATATACCTAACTAGTAGGGAAAAGGGACTGGGGAGAACTTCTATACCTAACTTAGTAGGGAAAAGGGACTGGGGAGAAATTATATACCTAACTTAATAGGGCTTATATGCCTAACTTAGTAGGGAAAAGGGACTGGGGAGAACCGGCTTCTATGGGAAGAACAAATAGGTTTCTTTAGGGAAGACAAATGGGTTTTTAGAAGAACAAATGGGGAAGAAAGTTTGTGATAATATTTGTTTATGCTGGTGTGAGTGGTCTTTCCTTCTTCTTTATGGACATGAAACCCCTGGGAGAGGGATTTATAGTGGTTTACTCTTGGTCTCTCTCCTGGGAGTAGACCCACGATGAAGAGGGAATTTTTGGCAGCCTTATTTCCCAGAAGTTTCTGCTTTTAGTCAAATAAGGGAAGCTCTAAGAAGGCTTCTTTCTGCACCCATTGATTGTCAAAAGCCTTCAACTTAAAATAATGTTCATACTAATTCTGGGGTTCTGAATATGTCCCTACACCATCATGTAAATTTCTAAGTACTTTTTTCTTCTTGAGGTTTCTAACTGATGACGTATCAAGCTATAATTAACCACTTGCTTGTTACTGGAGAAATTTAGCTTTATTTTTGGACCTTTTATATTAACAATGCTTCCAAAGGTACTCAATTTGTATTGTTTTATTTATCTTTCTAATTTATTAAAAAGAAAGGATTTCTGGTGTCCATTTTCAGTAGAATTAAATACCAGAGAGGTAAGCATTTGTACTTTAGCTGACTTGTTAGAGATGCTTTTCAGCAGTCTAAGCAAGAATGAACCTTTTAGAGACATTGTGTTGTTTTGGGGGATACAGTTCTTACCTTTCTGACAAGAGGACTCTTGAAGTTGACTTAACTTGGTGAAATTAAGGGCAAATCATCAGAACTTTTGTCTTTCCATTTCCCTACCAATTTCTCTTGTTCTAGGGGAAACAAAACAAATAAAATCAGGATAATGATATCTTTTTTCCCTAAGCTTTACAGTTCTTCTAGAATTTTTAGAACCCACTAAGGTTCTCTTTCTCTCTCATTTGTTTGTTTCCTTTTGCCAAATACCTCCCCGCCCCCTTTGTTTTCCATGTCTGACAGAAGCCCAGAGTGAAATATGCTCCATCACAGCAAATGAATTAACCTTGGCAGAAAATTTTCCTTTCAAATTTTCCTAACCATCTTGACATTTATCCCTGCTGAAAGTCCTTTTAATATGACGTAAAATGTATATTAAAAACTAATGAGGGCTTCTCTGGTGGCGCAGTGGTTGAGGGTCCGCCTGCCAATGCAGGGGACACGGGTTCGTGCCCTGGTCCGGGAAGATCCCACATGCCGCAGAGCGGCTGGGCCCGTGAGCCATGGCCGCTAAGCCACAGGCCGCGTCCAGAGCCTGTGCTCCACAACAGGAGAGGCCACGGCAGTGAGAGGCCCACGTACCGCAAAAACAAAACAAAACAAAACAAAAAAAACTAATGAATAAAACAAACCAATAGGAAAGCGAGCAAGGATTTGCAATATGTTCCCAGAAAAGAAAATATAAATGGCTCCTAAATATAAGATGCTCATCTCCTAACAGAAATGAAAATTAAAGCTATTATGTGATACAATGACAATCTTTATCAAATCGTCAAAGACAAAAAAATATGCTAGGGACTTCCCTGGTGGTGCAGTGGTTGAGAATCCGCCTGCCAGTGCAGGGGACAGAGGTTCAAGCCCTGGTCTGGGAAGATCCCACATGCTGTGGAGCAACTAAGCCCATGCGCCACAACTACTGAGTCCACGTGCCACAACTACTGAAGCCTGCGAGCCTAGAGCCCGAGCTCTGCAACAAGAGAAGCCACCGCAATGAGAAGCCCGCATGGTGCAACCAAGAGTAGCCCCCACTCACTGCAACTAGAGAAAGCCCGTGTGCAGCAACGAAGACCCAACAACAAAGACCCAATGCAGCCATAAATAAATAAATTAATTTAAAAAAATAAGTATGCTAATATCTTGTTGATGAGTTTATGGGGAATATATATTCATTGCTCGTGGAAGTTAAACTAGTACAATGCTTACAGAAGTTAAATTAGCACAATCCTTACAGAAGGCAGTTTGACACTTGGCTATCAACGCAGCAACGAAGACCCAAAGCAGCCAAAACAAAAAACAAACAAAAACAAACCAGGATACAGAACATTGTATAAAATAGTATAAAATAGTTTACTGTTTGTGTAAAAAAAAGAAAGAAAATAAGTGTATTTGTATTTCCTCCCAACTAGTTGTCTTTGGGATAGAGTGCATTTGGAACAGAGCAAATAGGTTGCAAGGATGTGAAACAGATTTTTCACTATATACTTTTTTACATTTCAATATTTGAATCACATGACTATAAAACATTTTACCAAACAGGTTAAAAATGGATTGAATTTTTAAAAATCACTGAAACTCTTACCTTTAGTAGCAGAAGTTTTGAGAGTAATTCCTTAGAATTAAGTTTGCTTAACTATGAAGAAAAAGAAGATCCATTTATAACAACTCCCGATAATGTGATAAGTGCATTGAATGCTTTATTCCATGGTTCATGGTGAAAGAACATTGTTTTGAACTGCAGACCTACCAAGAGCATTAACACAGGGCTACCAACATGTGCACTGGACAGATAAATCATATATTTTATCTTTAAACCTGACATAGAGGAGTCATTCATTCATTCAATAAAAACATATTTCACAATGTGCTAGACTGGATCATAAAAGTGTTTTCAACAAGCTAAACTTAAAAGACGAACAGGCAGCTATTTGTTTTATTTTTAAGCATTTAAAAGTATTATTTTTTCATGACATTTGAAATGATCAGACAGCCTCATCTTTATTTGCTAAAACAGGAATTTCGCTGTTGCATGTCTGGTGCAGAGACAACTTCACTTTAAAATAGTCTTCTTACTAATAATAAAAAATACTGTTCTTGTAAGGATCAGGTTTGAATTGTTTGGTAATACCAAGATAGTACAAAGAAAAAAAAAGTTTTAATAAAACAGCACACCTAAATAACCAGAGGAAAATACTTTTGAGATTTTGGAAGCATTTGTTTCGATACAGTAACCAGATAATCTTATGTCAAATATCATAAGAGGAGCGGATGGGAGATGCGAGGTCCAGCAGTATAAGTGTCTACAGACGGTAGTAGTGGACTGTAATGGTGGATTAGTCCTACTACCATGGTGTGGGGATGGAAATCAAGGACGAGGAAGGTATGTTTTGAACTGGGGAGCTAAATATCTTAAAAACCCAGGTCAATTTATATTTATACTTTATATACCCATAAGGGCCATGGCGCAGGTCCAGCACCGGTGGGAGGTCAGCTTAGAGTTAAGCCTCGGGGGATGTATAGGCTAATTGACAGAAATCCAGAAAAAGGTCGTGTAAGGCCGGAAACCCCTTAGCGGAGGAGAGGGAGACGATGATTCTCCTAAGGATGAGAATAAGCTCCTAGGACACCGGCTCACTCCCAGGAAGTCCCAAGGGAGAGAGAAGATGACGGTGACGTGGCCGCATCATGAGTCACTAGGACGCACGCTCCTCACTCCAGCTCTCTCGAGAGCACGTTACACAAGACAGAATTCCCGGGAGGGCCGCTGGCCTGTGGCACTCTTCCCCAACCCTCGGGATGGCGATCACGACAGTCTCAGCAGATGAGGGCGAAGACCTCTTGTCCCGACTCCCCTGACCTCCGGTTCCCCGATCACCTTCTCCCCCAGAGCCCAAGAGGGGCAGACAAGCGGACACACATCTCTGGACCCGGGAGGAAGAAATGGTGAAGTGTGGCTCGGGGGACAACGCAGTAGGCAGTCGTGTGTTGCGCATGCGGCAAAAGAAGGGGACCAAAGCCGCCGCGGAGGCAAAGACA
Organism: Stenella coeruleoalba; assembly: GCF_951394435.1. Taxonomy (NCBI): domain Eukaryota; kingdom Metazoa; phylum Chordata; class Mammalia; order Artiodactyla; family Delphinidae; genus Stenella; species Stenella coeruleoalba. The sequence continues at coordinate 66,421,315 of NC_137153.1, forward strand.
CACAGCTGAGCCAGCCATCTGTCACGTGATCCCTCGGTGGCGGGGAACGTTAGTAGGCAGTAGTAGCCCTTAGACCGTCACGTGAGCCTCTGATGGGTCGCAGGCTCCGGATCAGCTTCCATTACCTTTAGCTGCACCTAAACTGGCGCCGTCCTCTCGCATCTCCTTGCTTCCGGGACATGGGACGCCCCCCTCTTCATAAATAGGAAAGAAGTTTGAGCAGGCGGGAGGAACAGGTGCACAGAGCACCGAGCGAAAGTCCGCACCGACGCTCTAAGACCAGAGACTAGCCATGCGTGTCCCATGATACAATAGGCTCCGTTGCGGTCCTGAGGGGACGCTGCCGCGTGGTGACGTCAGAACGCGGCTTCCGGGGCAAGGGTGGTCGCGGCCCGGCTGCGCCCCGAGTGGTTTCCCGGTTTCTCCCTTGGCCCGTAGTGACCGCACCTTGAGCGCGTTTGCTTCAGTTCTGTGGCGCGAGCACAACGCAGTCTGCTTCCCGGAATGGAAAAGTCCTGAGGAGGAACCTCTTTGTCCATGTGAAGGAAAGCAGTTTAAAAACAGATTGAAAGAGTAGTCCAAAGCCTTCCCACAAAGAAGACTCCAGGCCACCCAGGCTTTCTTGGCAAGTTAAACCAAACATTATGAGGAAAACATAATTCCCGGTTTTTTTTTTCTGCTTTCTGTTGTGTTAGTTTCGGGTGTACAGCAAAGTGAATCAGTTATACATACACATATATCTATCCTTTTTCAGATTCTTTTCCATTATAGGTTATTATAAGATATTGAATGTAGTTCCCAGTGCTATAGAGTAGGTACTTGTTGTTTATCTATTTTATGTATAGTAGTGTGTATATGTTAATCCCAAACTAATTTATCCCCTCCCCCATCCCCTTTGGTAACCATAAATTTGTTATAACCATAATTCCCTTATTAATCAAATACAATACTGCTAGAAAAATGGGGAAGGGAAGGCAAAAATAGGGAACACTTCAACTTTTTATGAGGGTTAGTATAACCCTGATAGGAAAACCTGACAAGGAGAGCAAATAGAAGGAAAATGGTATTTACAGTTTTACTCATGAATGTAGGTGCAAAAACTGGTAAGCAAAATATTAGCCAAATTTACTTTTATATAAGGAGAATAAGACGTTTTGAGCACATTGTTGTTTTAATACCAGAATTCAAAGTATTAATTGATTAATGGAAAGAATATGATTATCTCAATAATTGTAGCATAAATGATTAAATCAAATACTTATTAATGATAAATGCTCATGGAAAACCAGTGATGGAAGGGAAATTAATCTAATAAAGGGTATCTGCAATGAACCGTATACATCCTACTTAATGGCAAAACGTTTAAAGCTTTATATTCCTTACAGTGTTCTGTTGACGAACCTGGGACCTTAGACTCTATAGTGTTTCCGCTCAGCCTGGATTTTGTTGATTCCATATACATGGAACATTTCAGCATGTTTCTCTGTCCTCTCTGTCCCTGTCCTGCTAATTGGAGCTGGATTATTTTATTTCTTGAAACATAGTAGTCATAGTTGTTTTGTAATCTGTATCATGATAGTTCTAATGTCTGAATTATTTTCAGGTTCCTTTCTGCTGCCTGATATATGTGCTGTGTATGGTCCATGGTGTCTAGTTTCTTTGTGTCTTCACTTTTTAACCTTGATAAACGATTTGTGAGAAAAAAGTATTTGTGGCTGCTTTCAAAGAGGATTTTTGTTTGTTCCTGCTGAGTGCCTTGAGGCCTTCTCAATTAGAGACCAGTTTTCGTGGGTGGAGTTTCCTTGGGCCATTGCTAACCCAGGCTACAAATCTGAGCAAGAGCTGCCCAATGGCTGCCCATCTGTTCAAAGATGGGAGTTTTTTTTTTAACTATCTTTTCTTTCTCCTATGTAAAAGCAAACTTTTTTTTTTGTCAATATAAAAGCAAAGTTTCCTAAAATTCTAGGGTACTGGTTCCTACTTCCCCTTAGAGTATAGCCTGTGAAATCTCAGCTTAAAATGGGGAGAATCACATTATACCATTTTCACGTTGGGTAGCCCTGGACCTTGTCTGCTCATTCCATGCCCAGTGAAGCAACTAAAAAAAAAAAAAAGCTACATGTTCTCTGACTAGAAAATGTCCTCAGGGCAAGAATAGCTTTTGTGCTCTGGTGCTCCCCATTTGCTTCTTTCGGTTTCTGCCTTCTCTTAGCTTTGGGCCTAATAGTTCCTTACCTTCTTTCAGTAATCTGATGCTTTTGAGATTTTTTTTTTATAGTTTATCCAGCATCTTTAGTCATTATCAGTGGGCATGTTAGTTTGAATAACCTAACCCATCATAACTGGAAATAGAAATTTCATTATTTTCTTTAGTTTCTTCCTTTTATCTCTCTCTCTCTTTCTTTTTTTTTTAAATCTTTGGCCATGCCACGCATCATGCAGGATCTTAGTTTCCCAACCAGGGATAGAACTTGCGTCCCCTGTAGTGGAAGTGTGGAGTCTTAATGACTGGACCACCAGGGAAGTCCCTCTTGCTTTTTATATCTCAAGACACCTTGCTAAATGTTACATTCTTGCATCACACTATTATATTTTTCCTTAACTGTGTGCTTTGTAGGCCATTGCTCCATTTTCTTCTAGCATTGAATTTTGATATGGAGATTGCTAAAGCCAGCCTGATTTTCTCTATCCTTTATAGCTGACATGCTCCTTTTCTATGTATAAACCACTTTTTCAGGGTCAGACTTGGAGAAAATTTACTATAGTGAGTCTCTTAGCTATTGAGTACCTCCTACTGCAAGATAGGTAGGCAAAGAATAACCTCTAACTTCCAAAGAGCATGCAGGATATCAGCTTAATTTCTTTTGTTCTAGTTTTATGTATTTCACACACATAGATTTATGACTGAAGATGGAAATATGGATAATTGTGGACATACATTATTTTTATTGGAAGCCTACTACGTGCTAGTATTTGTGCTATGTGCTTGATTTATAGCTTTGAACATAAGACATACATCCTTGATCATATTCAATTCAAAGAGCTAGATATTCAAGAATAACCAAACAACTATTATTTAGAGTTGTGATAAGTGCAGCCAGGACAAAGTACAGGGTGTTATGAAAGCATAAAACAAAGACCTAACCTAGTTTAGAAGATTTGGGTAAGTTTCAGTGAATAAGTCACAAATTAATTAGAGACCTGAAGGATAAGGAGGAATTGGTCAAGTGAAAAGTTGTGCAGTGAACCTATGGGCAGAGGGGATTATGTGTAAAGGGCCCGAGGTTGAACAAAGCTTGATGACTTCTAGGAACTGAAGAAAAGTTACCACTACAGCAGCATTATGAACAAAGAGGAGAATTGCCAATGAGTGTGGAAAGTCAAAGCCCAGGTCATAGAGGCTTTGTGGACAACGTTAAGGAGTTGTGACTTCATCCTGATAGTAAAGAGAATTATTAGAAGTTTTTTAAGCTAGAAAAAGATTTGGTCATATTTTTGTTTTTATAATACAGAATTATTCTAGCTGCAAATGGAGAATGGGCGTGGACACAAGTAGAAATGAAGGCTCCAGTTAGCAGATGATTGTAGGAGTCCAAGAAAAGACAAAGACGTTTTGAACTCTTGTGGTGATAATAAAGATCTAAGGGGCTTCCCTGGTGGCGCAGTGGTTGAGAGTCCACCTGCCGATGCAGGGGACGCGGGTTCATGCCCCGGTCCGGGAAGATCCCACATGCCGCAGAGCGGCTGGACCCGTGAGCCATGGCCGCTGAGCCTGCGCGTCCGGAGCCTGTGCTCCACAACGGGAGAGGCCATGGCAGTGAGAGGCCTGCGTACTGCAAAAAATAAAATAAAATAAAATAAAATAAAAAATAAAAAGATCTAAGGAAGTGTATTCACAAAATATTTAGAAGAAGGATCCTTGGGGTATGGGGATGTATTAGATGTAATGAGATGATCAAGAGTGCTGCCAAGCTTTTCTGAAGGAATTCCTCTCATTTCTCCCAGGAAAGCAAAGATTTATATTCTCCTTCTGGAATAAGGCTTTACTATTCAGAAAGTGGTAAACATTGAAAGTTAGGTCAATATGATACTTAATAGAGGCAAACACAAAGAGTCACAGGAGGAAAGAGAAGGAAATTCCTGTAAAAGGAGCTAAGTAAAAGCTGTACAGCTTTGGGGGCTCTTAGGGAAATCAGAGGAGTTAAAGGAGTTCCAGTTGGGGACCTGCTTTTTGGACTCAGTCCCTGCCTGCACTCCCACATGCCTTCCCTTACCCTTCACGGGCCCCAAGTGTCATCCTGGTTTCTGGGATCTAGCCTCCATGCTCTGGCTCTCACCAGTGTCCCCTGTGTGGCTCAGATACTTTCCAGCCTTTGGATTGGGCCCTATCTAGTTCCAGCCTCTGAGGCTAAAGCACAGTGACCCTCTACCGTAGTTAGACAAAACTTGGTTTCCTGGTTTATAGCTACCAGTTATTGAACATCCACTCTATAGCATTCTCTTTACTCTACATGGAAGCTACATTATGTCATTTAATCCTGACAACTTTGAGGGAGAAGCATTATTGCTCTTTCCATGTTAAAGAAGAGGAAAATGTGGAAACTGAGGGTCAAGGAGTTTAAGGGACTAGCCCAAGTTCACAATTCCTGTGATTGGCAGATCTGTGGTTCTAACGCTGGTCCACCCACACCAGAATGCTGACTTCATGGGGTGCTCTGACTCTGGTTTAGTCTCTCAGTTTTACCTCAGGTTCTTAACCTCTGCCTGTGTTTGCAAGCCCAGTCTAGAAATACTACTTGGTTTCTGATGGTTTTCTTTGTGTAAGCATTTGGCTTATCATTCTTAACCCTCGACTGCACCCTGATTCCTTCTAACTTTGCAGTAATGGCACACAGGAAGAGCCAGAGCCCTGCCGATGAGAAAGCAATTTCTGTCAATTTAACTTTATTTGGAACACTGAGGATAAGACGATTCATTCTTGGGCAACTTTGCTGCTTAGCTAATTGATTATTTGTAATTTTCCTATTAATTTTTTGGCTGCACCCCTTGCTTTCTTTAAGAGTCTCTTAAGTCCACTTTCTGTTTGCACTGCGTATCTTCCTTTGAATGTTAACACAGAGATATATGTTAGGTTTAGGAATGCAGTTATTTACCCCTGCATTATCTTGTATTGGTAAAAATCTGAAACAAGCTAAATGTATTTAATCTGGTTAAATATAATATAATGATCCATTAAATGGAACGCAATGCAGCCATTAAAAAATTATAGAATAATAATTCTGTCATGGAAAACTATTACCAATGTACCTTAGTTTTTTAAAAAAGCTAACTAAACTACACGTTTAGCATGTTGTTACTTTAAAAATTATATATGTACATATACATTTGTTTCAAATATGCATTTAAAACTTATGCTATACATAAAAATATTGGGAGGTTAAGTGATTGGACTTCAGAGATTATTGTTACCTTTTAATTTTGTTTCCTCTTCCCCTTTATAAAAAAGTTTTCAACATTAAGCACAAGCTTATTAAAGATAGAAGCTTGTTAAAAATAACATTTCCATGATTTCTACAATGCAGATTTCTATGATTCTGTTATTTGGTTTCAGTTCTCATAAAGATATAGAGTACTTTGGGGAAGATTAGTATTTTATTATTTATTGATCATTTTCCCTTTATATCACTGTGAAGCAAGTTGATTTGTTCTTAGTACTTACTGTCTCTAACTTAGATATCTGAAAGTCTTGGTTCAGGTGTTAATGGTACAGTTTATTTCTAGGACATTAACATGCAGAGGGTTTTGTATTTCTTTAGTGCAGTGGTTCTTAAGCAAGGACACTGTAGAAATCTATGAGAATAGTAACCAGAGTTGGTGGCCTGTTGCTGGGATTTCCAAAAGTTTAGCAGGCACTGGGGTACATACAGATGAAAGGGAATAGAGTTGAAAATTGATAGACGTGGGTACAAAACCTAATTCTTCTCTCAACTAGCTTTGGAAAGGAAAACAAGTGAAACTGTCAGGGCCTCTATTTTCTTACCTTTAAAATGGGGATAGCATGGGCTTCCCTGGTGGCGCAGTGATTGAGAGTTCGCCTGCCGATGCAGGGGACATGGGTTCGTGCCCCGGTCTGGGAAGATCCCTCGTGCCGCGGAGCGGCTGGGCCCGTGAGCCATGGCCGCTGAGCCTGCGCGTCCGGAGCCTTGCTCCGCAACGGGAGAGGCCACAATAGTGAGAGGCCCGCATACCCAAAAAAAAAAAAAAAAAAAAATTAAAATGGGAATAGCAGTATTAACTCAGAGGGTTATGGGGAGATCTGAATTAGAGTAACCCTATGTAAAGAGACTGATGCATGAAAGGTACTCAAATAAAGTCTGCAACAGAAACCACATGTACCGCAACGACTATTCACAGGATAACCTAAATCTCTCATTTCTTTGATTTTGGTTGTAATCATATCACTTTGCTATGGGATCATTTCTGTTAGAATTTTAGGAAATTTTCCGGTTTCTCAGTTACTCCCTCATTACTGCCAAAAGCTCTGTTGTACTTTTGGTAACTAAAATTTCCCAAAACCTGGGATCCAATAACAAAACAGTGTTAAAATGGTCTTTGCTGAGAGGGAGGACAGGGTTACCTAGCTAGGACCGCACCTAACTTTTGAAGTGAACACTAGATGGCAGCATTCAAGTGGGATTTTATGCATCAGACCAAATGGGCTACTTTCCCCCTACTTGCCCCCACCCCAAAAAAAGAAAAAAACAAACAAAAAAACCCCACAAGCCCAGTGATCTTCCTGCTTGCCTTAGTTAGGGACAGTATTTGAGGATGTGGTTTGCCAGTAGCTAAACTATAAGAAGTACACTTGGGAGAGGGGAATAATAGTGAAAGGTTATTATAGTATTTACTTGTGCCAGGTGCTGTTCTAAGCACTTTTACTTATGGTAAAACAAAGAGTAAATAAATTAACAGACAAAACTCTAGCCTACAAGCCCCTCCCCCCCATTAAACTTCTTAGAAAAAGTAAACATGAAGTGATTTCCTCTTTCTCATAGTGGATGGGCAGGTAGGTTTTTTTCAATCTCTTCATTCTTTATCACTTTCATTCTTGCTTTCAACAAAATAAGTATTTCTCACAACGTTGTAAATCAGCTGTACTTCAATTTTAAAAAAACTATAGCTTAAAACAATAAAATTAATTCAAAAAAATTTCAAAACAAGTATTTCTTAAGTATATACTATATTTAAGGTACTAAGTGTGTCAGTTTGTGGCAGAAATAGGAAGGTAAAATAATTCACATAAGATTAAGCCTCTAGCCTGAAGAGGAAAGAGCACTGATACTGTAGAACAAGGTGGAGTGTGCAGCAAAGGAGCTGTGAGTCATTTTATATGGGGATAAGCATAGAGTGAGAAAGAGATTAATATTTATTGACAGCATACTACATTCCAGGACCCTGCTAGGCACTTTATATACAGTGTTTCAATTATGAACATTTATTTTCATTTATGTAAGTGGTTGTTAATATTTCCATTTCTGGCTGGGGACATTGAATCTTAAGCACGGTAAGTAACCTGCCCCCAGGGCACAGAGGAAGAGGTAAAATAAGGTATCTTGGATGAATAACACTTGCTGCTCTTTGTTTCAATTTAAAAAGAGAATACAGATGCATTTTTCAGGATATAAAGTAATAGATGTACATTACAGGATGATAGAGTTTTGACCGGCCAAGTGGAGGTAAAAGAAGCTCTAGGCACAGAATGGACAAAGACAGAGGAGCCAAAGGATTTGGGGCTGGAATAGCAGATATTCAGTCTGATAATAATGTGTGTAAGCAGTGCTTATTTTATTTTATTATAAATTTATTTATTTACTTTCGGCTGTGTTGGGTCTTTGTTGCTGCATGCGGGCTTTCTCTAGTTGTTGCAGAACGCGGGCTCAATAGTTGTGGTGCACGGGCTTAGTTGCCCTGCAGCATGTGGGATCTTCCCAGACCAAGGCTCGAACCTGAACCCATGTCCCCTGCACTGGCAGGTGGATTCTTAACCACTGCACCTCCAGGGAAGCCCCAACAGTGCCTCTTTTTTTTTATAAGTTTATTTATTTATTTATTGCCTGCATTGGGTCTTCGTTGCCGTGCGCGGGCTTTCTCTAGTTACGGCGAGCGGGGGCTACTCTTCGTTTTGCTGCACGGGCTTCTCATTGTGGTGGCTTCTCTTGTTGCAGAGCACGGGCTCTAGGCGCACAGGCTTCAGTAGTTGTGGCTCGCGGGCTCAGTAGTTGTGGCCTGCGGGCTCTAGAGGTCAGGCTCAGCAGCTGTGGCACATGGGCTTAGTTGCTCCGCGGCATGTGGGATCCTCCGGTACCAGGGCTCGAACCCATGTCCCCTGCACTGGCAGGTGGATTCTTAACCACTGCACCTCCAGGGAAGCCCCAACAGTGCCTCTTCTAAAGGGGAAAAGAATCGAGTTTAGAAATCTGCCCCAGGATGGAAGTTACCTGTGAAGTAGGTCATTTAGGAGAGTCCTCCATTTGACCGAGCACCTCTGCTCTAGTTCAGCCCCTGTTGTATTTTCCCTGTTGCCTTCCACATTTTGATCTTATCCACAGAACTCAGATTGGTGAGGGACATCAAGTTCTGGTCCCCCACACCTGAATAGTTTTGATTTTTTCACTTCAACACTCACTTTTTCATTCTAAAGCCACCTTTATGCTAAGCACTGGCCTGTAAGATGAATGTGCAGATGCCACTTATATTGGGTCCCTGCCTCAGGTCCTCCCCTCCAAACCCCTGTTAAATTGGCAGATCCTAGAGCATGGCAGGGGACATGTGGGCCACTCCCTTTATATTTTCTTGCACATTCAGAGTGGTTAAAGCACAGACTTCAGTCAGACACACCCACCTTTGATGAAACATGGTAGGAGAAAAGTGAGAATCCCAGCATTAGAGCCCGGATTCTGAAGAAGGAAGTGCTCAGGTTGTCAGCAACACTGTGCTGAGGGCTTTCTCAGTCTCTGTGTGCTTCGGGAAATATGGGAGCCCACCCTCAGGCTGCTGAAGCCCCTAAAGGCACCTGGTCTCTGCCTCTGACTTGTCTGGAAGGTCTTCGGCCTTTGACTAATGCCTAACTCCTCCTGACCTTGGGCTTCCCTGACCCTTGAACAGTCTGCTTTCATGCTGGGTTGATTAACACAGAGGAGATAGAGGAAAGTGGGTGGTTAAAAGGAAGCCTGTATGCCCTGAATAAGGGAGTCATGAAGTAATTGGCAGTGAAAATGTTACAGGAGCAGGACCCTGCTGAGGAGTGAATGAAATCAGGCTGCACTGAAGTGGAAATGTTAATTAAAAAGGGAAGATATGATCTGTAGTGTGCAGGCTCCTGGCCATCCTTCAGGTCAGAGGCTAATACTCATGGTGTTTCTGCAGAGGGAAGACCTTGGGGGAAGCGACCTTTGGAGACATGAGTTAGTACCTCTTAGGGTCTGCTTATTGCTCTCCAGAGCTGAGGGAGAGAGAATGCAGGCCATGCCCAGTTCTCCCCCAACCCGTCATCTGCCCTTGGGACCCATTTCGTATAACTGGAGTAGAATCCTAACCCTGGGGTGAGGACAGAGTCAGACACTAGGGATCTCCAAGGATTCTCAGCGAGACGTTGAGGAGTCAGAATGCCACAGTGGCATGGCCCACTCTGAAGCCATGTGAGGAGTTGTGGTATAGAAAGAAATATATTTGGTCTTTGTCCTCAGTTCCTGGCACAAAGCTCCTAAAGTCCTTGGAAGTTCAAGAGTGACAGGAGTGTCTTTTAAAAGTTATGCATACCAGAGTTGATGCTGACTTCAGGTGGAGTCCCTAGATAGCCTCAGGATAGGGCTAGTCACCAGAACAAGTGATTAGAGGGCTGAAAATGTCAACCCCACCCGCTGACCTCTGGGAAGGGAAGGCAGAGGGACACTATAGATTAAGCTGTATGAAAATTCTTGAACTACAATATTTGATGAGCTTCTGTGTTGGTGAACGCACTCATGTGCAGGGAGGATGGTGCACCGCAGTTCGACAGGGACAGAAGCTCCTGTGCTCAGGGCCCTTCTGGACCTCGCCCTACGTACCTTTTCATCTGGGTGTTCATCTGTATCTTTTATAATATCCTTTATAATAAACTGGTAAACATAGGAAGTATTTCTCTTGAGTTCTGTGAGCCTCTCTAGAAAATTAATTGAACTCGAGGAGGTGGTCATGGGAACCTTCAACTTACAGCTGGTCATTCAGAAGCACAGGTGACAACCTGGACTTGCAAAAGGCATCTGAAGTGGGGGCAGTCTTGTAGAACTGAGCCCTTAACCTGTGGGATATGATGCTATCTTCACGTAGATAGTGTCAGACTTGAGTTAAATTGTAGGACGTTCAGTTGGTGTCCCCTGAGAACTGGAGATTTGCTTGATGGTATCGGAAAACACTCCAGGAGTCAATGCCCAAGGCTGAGCTTGTCACAGAGCTTTGGCAATGATTGACCTGGTTTTGGCCCCAAGTCCCTCTCACTTCATTCCCTGCTGTAGGCCTTGACCTACCCCAAACTCTAGAGTAATCCACTAATCTGGTCTCTAAACTGGGGAAATACATAGGAGGTTAGTTTTCTGCTTAGCCTGGGGTGGGGATGGGTGGGAATCCACCTGGACCTTATTTCCTTCAGAAAGGAAACTGTAACTGGGATTTTAGCTGGATTTTAGTAACCGGCACTCTATATCATTCAGTGACCGTGTCGCCCAAATTATCTTAAGTTCTAAGTAGATTTTCTATTCCCCCAGTGTCTCTAGGGCCTCACCGATTCCTTACAGTATTGGAGTTTAACCTCAAATTTAAGCGACTGGACCTTTCTTTGGAGTTACTGCTTGCTAGAACTTCCGCCTACTAATAGCATTAAAAAAAAAAAAAAAATTTCTTGAGGCCAAGCTCTGGCTGCTGGTGGTGAAAGATCCTCTTCCCACCCCACAGTGGCTATTGCTGAACAGCTGAACCTCTCAGATTCCAATCTCCTGAAGGCTCCACACTCGCATTCTTATGCTTCCCCCTGAACTGTGAACTGACCCATGACCCTTCCCATCTAACAGGCTCTCCAAGTCCCTCCTCAGGAAGCATCACCACCACCACCACCAGCCAATCCCAGTCTGACAAATTAATTAGGAGTTATCATCTCCCCTCTACTCCTTTTTTTTTTTTTTGAGGACTGTATTTGTATGTGCTCCAACTTCTCCAGATGCATGGATGAGCTGTTCATTTTCTGATACAGTGTCTCTATATCCATTGCATTTCCTTTCCAAAATGGGTAGAGGAGGTTCTATGTGCTATTTCAGAGGTCATTTTTTGTAGAGAGAATAGGATTTGAGGGGGGGGGAACCCGACCTATGGTTTATTTGCCCTTTTCACAAGCTGGCCACCAAGTGAACTTTGGAATTGACTCTGTGATACCTGTTGGTGTAAAACTCTGACCAGAGAGTGCTGGATTACACCACTGAGGTCAGCACTGGCCAGGAAAACCCATGTAAATGTGTCATCCAGTGCCACAAGGGTCAACGTCAGCCTACTTTTAAAACTTTCTCTGTTCACTGTTTCCTCAAGCCACCATGGGATTTTCCTCCCTTTTATCACCAGACATCTCAAGCAGATGATTGGAATCTGCTGCATCCCTTCCCACATCACTCTCAACTTCAGCCCTGCATAGACAGGCTCTAGACCTGGGGTAATTGCCTCTCAGAGGTCACAGGGCTTTCCTCTGCAAACTCCAGTGAATCTTTTCCTGTTTCTCTTTCCCCTGACCTCCCTGGGGCACCTGGGCACGGTGCCCCCACCTTGTCTGACATTTTCTCCTCTCTGGTCTCCAAGACTCTAGGCCAACCCGTGTCTCCTCCCTCTTTCTCAACACTTTTCCTTGCTTCCTGCAGGGTCTTTGCTTTCTCTCCTCAAATATGGGTGACCCTCAAGGTTTGTTCTGATCACTTTTGTCAAACCCCTTCCCAGAGAGCTTACTTGGACATGACGTATATCCCCCCAACCTGACCTCCCCCTGGAAGTAGGTGGTTCTCAGGCCCAGATCCCTAGACCTGACCTCTGATCTTACATTATTACTGACCTGCTGTGTCCTTTTCCTGAGTACCCCTTCCCCCCAACATCAAACTCACCATTTTGGAGGCAAAGTCAACTTCCTACACCCTGAACTCGCTTTCCTCCTGGACAGCCCCGTTTCCATTATGTCTGCCAACATCCTCTCATTTCCTAGACTCAAAACTTGGGAGTGACCTTTTATTCTTTTTCTCTTGTCCCTTACCTATTCATAGGAAGGGTCTTCATTATATTTTAATAATATCAAGTACTATTTTTGTTTTAAAGTTTTAAAATATTTTCAGGAGTGCATTTTTCCATCATAATTCCCCTACATTAATATTAGACTTAATTATATATATTTAATTTATTATGGGGTCAATGTCTCCTTTTTAAATGACTGGATTATTAGTATTTAAATATAACCATAGGTACTTCTTTGACTGTAAGGGTGTTCCAACTCACTTCTCCTGGCTTTTCTACAAACACAGAGGCTGGAAAAGCTGAGCCTTCCCAGTATACAGGAGTGGCCACGAGACCGGGTCTGACTAATAAGATTCAAGGAGAAGTCTGCTGACTCATCTATTAGGTAAGGCTTTAAATATATGACGAATCAATTTCTTAATCCAATTCCTATATTTTCTTTTTTTTTAAAGTTTAGATATAATTGACATATAACATATGAATTTTAGGTGTACAACATAATGATTTGGTATATGTATATACTGTGAAATGATCACCACAATAAATTTAGTTAACATCCATCACCACACATGATTACAAATTTTTTTTCTTATGATGAGAACTTTTAAGATCTACTTTCTTAGAAATTTTCAAATATACAACACAATATTGTTGACAATCGTCACCATGCCTTACATTACATCCCTAAGACTTATTTGTCTTATAACTGGAAGTTTGTATCTTTTGACCACCTTTACCCATTTCTCCCACTCTCCTACCCCCACCTCTGGCAACCACCAATCTATTCTCTGTATCTATGAGTCCAGTTTTTTTAAGATTCTCCTTATCAGTGAGATCATATGGTATTTGTCTTTCTCTGTTTGACTTATTTCACTTAGCATAATGCCCTCAGGGTCTATCCATGTTGCTGCAAATGGAAGGATTTGCTTCTTTTTTTTATGGCTGAATAATATTCTATTGGATATGTACACCACATTTTCTTTATCCATTCATCTGTTGATGGACACTTAGGTTGTTTCACCTATATTTTCTTTTTTTAAAAATAAATTTATTTATTTTATTTATTTATTTTTGGCTGCATTGGGTCTTCGTTGCTGCGTGCGGGCTTTCTCTAGTTGCCGCAAGCAGGGGCTACTCTTTGTTAGGGCGTGCAGTCTTGTCACTGCGGTGGCTTCTCTTGTTGTGGAGCACAGTCTGTAGGCACGTGGGCTTCAGTAGTTGTGGCTCGTGGGCTCAGTAGTTGTGGCTCATGGGCCCTAGAGCTCTGGCTCGGTAGTTGTGGCGCACGGGCTTAGTTGCTCTGCGGGATGTGGGATCTTCCTGGACCAGGGCTTGAACCCATGTCCCCTGAATTGGCAGGTGGATTCTTAATCACTGTGCCACCAGGGAAGCCCTCACCTATATTTTCTTATTGAAGAAACAGAATAATTTCCCCCAGGGAGTTCTACACTTCAGCCATGTTCTCAGGGTGTTTTACATCCTCGTCTCTCTCTAAGGCCATAGAGACGACCTTACCACCTGCACATCCCCATGGATTCTGTAGGGAGGAAGTGATCAAGCAGAGTCCCACAGGCACAGAAAGCATGTTGGTGGTTACCAAAGTCTGAGGGGAGGTGGGAAGGAGAAGTAACTGCTTCGTGGGTATGGATTCTCCTTTTGGAGTGATAAAAATGTTTTGGGTCTAGATGGTAGTGGGGTTTGTACACATTTTGAATGTACTAAATGCACTGAATTGTTCACTTTAAAATGGTTAATTTTATGTTATGTGAACTTTATCTCAATTAAAAAAAAAAAAAAGAGTCCCACTAGCAGAAACATCATCCTGCCCTACCTGTTCTTCCCAGGAAGAGGAGGGATGGGGAATGGTGTAGCAGCAGCGTGTAGGTACATGAGTCACAAACTGATGAGAACCAAGAATTCTCCACCCTCTTTGTTGCTCCTCTCCCATGGTTTACTTAGGGGTATTGACTGTGAAATGGACTGGCCTCACATCAGACCCAAGAGACAAGGAAAGAAGTTCGCTGTAACTTAGGAAAAGCATGTCATAGAAAGATTTCCATTATTATAAAGGCAGACATAAAATACAATGAACAGGGTTTCCCTGGTGGCGCAGTGGTTGAGAGTCCGCCTGCCGATGCAGGGGACACGGGTTCGTGCCCCGGTCCGGGAAGATCCCACATGCCGTGGAGTGGCTAGGCCCGTGAGCCATGGCTGCTGAGCCTGCGCGTCCGGAGTCTGTGCTCCACAATGGGAGAGGCCACAATAGTGAGAGGCCCGCGTATGGCAAAAAAAAAAAAAAAAAAAAAATACAATAAATAAAGTTAGTTACTTGATACAAACATAAAAGTTCATTGTTATATAGCTATTTTTTATTATTAAAAATAAAGTTCCCAAATAATGTTCTGGCTTGTGTAATAATGAGAAAGAGGAATTCAGCAATTCATCCAGAAAAATCACCAATGGACACTTGCAGGACTTCAGGTGAGAGCTGAGTGGATTGTCTGTTTAAAGGAATTCACACTGAGTTGTTAATGAGGCTTGGCATGGCAGTAATTGCTTTTAAAGGAGAAACTCGTTTACAGAGATGTATCTCTAGTTGGTGTATAGTGGGAAGAGATATTTTTGGACAGGGGCCACTGGTGTTCCTCTGTTCTCTGCTTCCCCACCCCACCCTTAGTCAGCCAGGAAACAAAATTCAGGTACTTACCTTGCATCTAAATCCTTCGACAATTCTGCGTCTCTTGGAAAACAAAGCATCACCGGTGTGTGTGTGTGTGTCCCACAGAGCATCACCTGGGAGCCAGACCTTCTTGGCTCTCTTACTGGGAATCTAGAATATATTGAATATATGTCTTAATCCTGTCTTAAGTAAAAGAGCCTGTGGTTTCACAGCATAGCATTAAGCCTATTACCACAACGCCAGCATTTACAGTGCCAACATCTAGACCTTGTTTAGATGAGAAGAAATATGCCACTGTTATTTCAGCTTTTCTGTCCCTTGTGCCCTAATCTAATCCTAAATAATAAGGTCTCTGTACTGCAAAAGGCAGATATTTTGGGGTAGTGAATCCTTGAAGTAATGCAACTAATCCCTGCCAGTTTCCTTTGAAACAAGATATTAGATGCTAAACCCGGGTGTCATTTAGCTCTGGTTGCAGAGCGAATCCTGAACATGATGCAAACACATGATATTTGTAGATGTAAGCCTAAGCATCCTTAGGGCTTGAAGGATGTTTCCTGAATGCTGATCCTGTGCCAAGCTCTGTGCCAGGCATGTTTAAGATGCTGCTCTGCGTTTATTCTGCTTTATGATTTCTATGGATTTGAGAGAAAAAGTATAATGCAGTGGATGAGAGGAGGGAAAGAAACATTTTAAAGCATTTCCCCAGATGCTTCTCTCTAAGCCCCTCAAACCCAAGCAGCGTACTCCTTTTCTGTTTCTACGTGGATGCTCTCAGATTTATCTACCAGGTGACCATGATCTGGGCTCCTGTTCCGGTCTCTCCCTGCCCAGACTGACAAGGGCCCATTTTTGTGGGGATTACACATCTTTCAAGAAGGTTTCCTTCTCCTAGTCACAAAGTGGTTGTGGACACAGAAGTGCTCAAAAGAGACAAATTTCTTTCTCCCCAGCCCTTTCCCATAGCCCAGTCATACAAAGCACTGCTGAATAAAATCACTTCTGCATTTCTTAGAATATATCACTCGTATTATAGAAATTTGTTTCATCAACTGTTCTACCTGAAATATCTCATTCACTTCTCACTGTAACTGTGTGAGCTGGTACTATTTGCATCTCTGCTTTATAGCTGAAGGCTCTGGGGTTTAAATTCATCCAAGGTCACCAAACTAGTGAGCAGTGAAGGCAGGATTTGAATTTGGGCAACAAGACTTCAAAGCTTATGTATTTGACTACTAAACTATGTTGTCTCCCTAATGTAAGTGCTGAATTCCTGTTAATATAGACCCTTCAAGTCTAAGCACTACCATGGAATTTAGTTTGGAAGATACTAAAGGATCATGAAATACTGAGTTTTTTTGTAAGAAGCATTTTTAGTGAGGGAGGTTTTTGGCACACAGTTTAAAGGGACCTTGCTTTCAGATATATCTGGGTCCAGGTTCTCAAATGATGTGATTTGAACTGGATATTTCTTTTTATTTGTCCATTTCTGTGTGATTAAACCACTTTTGGGGAGGTTGTTATATACATTGAATCTAATCCTATCTGATGTGCAACCCCAATTCTCAGAGCTCTGGGCGGATTCACTTAGCTTAGCTTGATAAGCTAACATGATAATGGAAACTAATGAATGTGGCCAGGGGGATTTACTACTCTTGTTTGCAAGGCCTGTCTCCCATGCCCATACCTGCGGCCCTGGAGTGGAGTCAGCCCATCCAAATACATGGCCTGACAATGTGGGGGAAACGCTTTCCCAAAGAAAACCATTGTGTTCTTACCAGAAGCAGGGAGAGTGGGTCAGGAAGGAACTTCAGCTACTCACTGCAGTAATTAACGGATCTTTTCTATTTACAAGACTTGACATGCTAGTTTAATGATGAAGCAGCCTCCTCCAATAGAGAGGATCTTGGAGTTAGGACCGGAAGACTTATATTCTAGCCCTGTTTCTACTGAAACAAACTAACAGTCCATTCCTTGACCTCCGTAGCTTCTATACACCAAAGGACTTGAATAAATCATTTGTGTAGGGCATCCCTGGTGGCGCAGTGGTTGAGAGTCCGCCTGCCGATGCAGGGAACACGGGTTCATGCTCTGGTCCGGGAAGATCCCACATGCTGCGGAGCGGTCTGGGAAGATCCCACATGCCGCGGAACGGCTGGGCCCGTGAGCCATGGCCGCTGAGCCAGCGCGTCTGGAGCGTGTGCACCGCAACGGGAGAGGCTACAACAGTGAGAGGCCCGCATACCAAAAAAAAAAAATCATTTGTGTGTATATCAACTTTTAAAGTTCTATACCATTTTGCCTACTCTTTCCCCCCACCCTCACTATGCTCCAGGCATGTCAGTCTTTTAGCTGCTTATTTGTGGCTGTTCTTTCCTGTTTTTAAACCTTTGCCCATGTTGTTTTCTCTGCCTGGAAAATGCCTTTCCCTCTACTTGTCATCTGATTTGATATTCAGATATCACTTTAAATATCACTTCCTCAGCAAAGCCTTCCATGAATTCTCTATCGAAATTAGGTTGCCCTTGTTATATCTCTTAGAGCACCTGCTTTTTCTCTTTAGATTAATTACCAGAATTTGTATAATATAATATAATATAATAATTATTTTGAGCGCATACTAGGAGCCAGGCACTAGGCTAATTCTAAGCACTAGGTATACAACAGTGAAAAGGCAATTATTCCTGACCTCATGGAACTTATGGTCTAGTAAGGGAGAAAGTTGGAAAATAAACATATAAGATCACGGCAAGTAAACATATAAATGTGATGAAGAACAGTAAAGCAAGAAGAATATAGAGTGACTTATTTTAGGGCCATTTCAGATTATGTGGCAAGGACAGGTCTCTTCAATGATGTGATATTTAAGCTGAATAAACTCAGGGGAAGAATATTCCAGGCAGAGAAAACAACAAGTGCAGAGCGAGAAAGCTGGAGCTGAAGGATCTGGGGGAGAGATGTGTATCTACAGATAGGAAAATGGCTAAATGAATTATATATTAGAATCTCAAGTAGCTATTAATATTACATATCTATTTACTTTTGTTCATTATTTTAACATATACAAGGCCTTTTCCCGACCAGAGTATGCATCTCTGTATTCTTTTTTGTGTGTTTTTAGCTGTATTTTTTTTTTAATCTGGAATTTAGTTTGATGTGAAGTGAAACTCTACCTTGAGCATTTTTCCAAATTCTTCTTCTTTTTTTATGTATTAAGTTTTTATATATACTAGGATATACCTTGAGATTTTGGTCCATTCATCTGACTGTTGTGTCTTAGGTTAGTGTTTCACTGCTTTTTTTTTTTTTCTACTTTATTATTACAAGTTTCCAAAAAAAAAGAAAAAGAAAAGAATTATATATATATGAATTATATATATCATTGCCTTGATTCAACAATCATTGCCATATTTTCCTTATGAGACTATCTTTTAAATTTCTTTACCACTTCAAAATAAGTTGCAGACATCATAATCTCTCTTCCTAAATACTTCATACACACCTCCTAAGAACACTTCCTACACAACCATTATCACACCTAAGATAATTAACAAAAATTCCTTAATGCCATGTAATATCTAGTCTTGCTTTTTTATAGCTAGTGTTTTGAGCCAGTACTGAATCAGAATTCTTGTGTATATCACATTGTTGTAATTTTTAAAGTTCTATCCTCATTATTCTTTATGGTGGAAAAAAAAAAAGTCCTAACAATTCTTCTTCTTCTTTTTTTTTTCTGAGGCAAAATTTGCATACAATTTAATAAATGATTCTCCTAACTGTGCAGTGTGGACCCTGTGGTCCCATGAGGAGCAACAAAAGACACCTCTTAGCTTTCCAGGTTTTTCCTTTTCATGGTAAAAAACCTACTCAGATATTGATGATAAATTCATATACTTCTAAAAAGACAAATATCCCTGAGAGAAAGCAAATCTTCCATTTGCTTGGGAGAAATGGTTTTTAGATTCCCTTCTTATAAAAAGTAATTTGCCCTCTTTCCCCTATCCCAAATCCCTGAGGCTTTGAAAGGATAAAGAAACCAGTTTGCAGCTCTTTCAAAGGATTTATTTGCTACAGTATTGCCTGAGCCCACCAACAAAATGAACTCAGGATTTCTGTGTTTAAAAGGATTTTGCTCACTGCTTTAGTTTTACCAGAACTTCAACATTCAAAAAGCAATTCTTTTTGCCAGAATTTGGCATGCCTAGAGGAGGTTAGAAAAAGAATCTATAGAATTAGATGTCTAAAAATAGAAAAAAAATCCCAAACATTAAAAAATTCCTAATTTGGACAGGTCCTGAGTTGAAATCACATTCATCTGCAAGAAGAATGGTTTTAGGTCAGAAATGCTGTATTTTATAACTCCAGATCTTGACCTTGGACTTGACTGGTGAGGTTCTAGGAACTGCATGAATTGACAGGAGGGATGCCATTCCGTTGGCCAATTCTGGCATGTGTCCTGGCTTGTGACGTTTTATAAATCTCTCTTAAACCCAAACCTCCTGGTTCTGTGATGCCAATTGCCTAAATCTGATTCTCAGTACTTTTAAATTTTATTTATTTATTTATTTATTTATTTTGTGGTACGCGGGCCTCTCACTGCTGTGGCCTCTCCCGCTGCGGAGCAACAGGCTCCGGACGCGCAGGCTCAGCAGCCATGGCTCACAGGCCCAGCCGCTCCACGGCATGTGGGATCCTCCCAGACCGGGGCACGAACCCACGTTCCCTGCATCGGCAGGCAGCCTCTCAACCACTGCGCCACCAGGGAAGCCCTGATTCTCAATACTTTTTTAAACAAATGAACAAAAAATTTCCCTGTAAGATCACACATTTAAGTATTTGTTGCTTGTGGATAGATACAGAGAAACCAAGTATGGATGTGAATTAACAATCCAGTGATGGAGCTGTGACTCTCTGGATGGCTATGTAAGCTGTAAGAAAAGTTCCTCACTGGACCTGTACTTGCTGTGCCCCAGAGGTGACCATCCAGGCAAGGTCAACCTGAAGAGGGGGTGAACCCCAGCAGCTGCTGGATGGGTTTAAAATCGCCACTATCTGCCTCCAGTTCTTCTACCAGAACAGCTAGTTTTTCCATCCGAGCAACTTACTGATCATGTTTCACCTGTTTAAGCGTAGATGCCACTTGATAGCTGAAAACGGATTCAAAGAGGAATCTCTCAGAGCCACCTTCTAACATCTCTCCAGCTCCTTTGGGGTAGGTGAAAAGGGCTTTCAGTGGTGGGGCAAGGTCTGAGCCACTGAAACCAGATCCAGTGGCAGAACTTCCACTGACCCCACCGGCTGAGGAGGATGATGAAGAGGCAGCCATTTCCTCTCTAGTAGATTTCTCACTTCACTTTGTGGCTTTGACAAGTTCCTCTACAGCTCCGCCCCCAAGGCCAACCGGAGTGGCTGCGTTTACTGCTACGAGGGCTGCGGCCTGCTCCCTAACAATTCTTATTTATTATTGCAGATAAAATTTAGACCTGTTGGTAAAGTGCCAAAAATTACTATTGGATTTTCATTAGACTTCAGTTAAACCTATATGTTATTTTGTGTAGAAGTGATCATTTTTACTATATTTAGGTTTTCCACACAGGATTGTCTTATGTCTCATTACTTTTTTTTCCATTTAAAAAATTTTTATTGGAGTATAGTTGTATGTCTCATTATTTATTGAAATATTATTCAATGTCTTAGTAAAGTTTTATGTTTTTATAATTTAAATTTTGAATATTTAGTGTTAAGATTATCCCTACTATTTTATCATTTGCTATTATGAATGCAATTTTTTTCTCATTGTATTTTCTACGTGATCACTGCTAATGTAAAGGAAAAGGTATTGAAACTCTTATTAGATGTCACTTATTAGTTCAAATTACTTTCAACTGATTATTTTGATTTTTATAAGTACTGTAGTAGTTTACAAGTAATGAAATTTGACTCCTCCTATCCAAAACTTAATGAAGTTTCAAGCTTTAATACAAGGGCTGTGGTTTCCAAAATAATATTGAATAAACATGTTGATTGTGGGCTTCCTTGCTTATTTCTAGATTTGTTTGATAATCATTTGTGGTGTTGACTCTTTTGACTGAACTTATATGTTTAATAGGAATGCTCCATATATATCATATTTACACATCATCTAAAGGTGTGTTCAAGGCACAAAAGAGGACTAACTTGAATCAACATTAGATGTTTTCTTCTAGGCATAAGAATGTGGCAGTCTTTACTGAGTTGGGATAGTGACATATGAAAACTGTATGTTCCTAAGGCACTCATGTCACTTAACTCCATGGTAAAGTTCGGTTACTTTCCTTCTTCTAGATTTCTAAATATGTAAGATCTCAACATAAAGTCTCTCAGTCAGGAGCTGTTTGACATCAGGCAGTTCAAATCAACCATGCAGACAGGAATTGGAACCTGTGCAGAAACTATTGGCCACAAGGAATTACTTCCCCATATCATGGTTGTAACGAAGTTTAGGTATGCTGGCTTAACTTGCAAGAGCGTATCCATCAGGGTTCAAGGAGGAAAACAAATCACTCTGGGCCTTTCAAGCAAGAATCAAATGTTTACGTTGGGCTTTCCTGGTGGCGCAGTGGTTAAGAATCCGCCTGCCAATGCAGGGGACAGAGGTTCCAGCCCTGGTCTGGGAAGATCCCACATGCCACAGAGCAACTAAGCCCATGTGCCACAACTACTGAGCCTGCGCTCTAGAGCCCACGAGCCACAACTACTGAGCCCAAGTGCCACAACTGTTGCAGCCCGCACACCTAGAGCCCATGCTCTGCAACAAGAGAAGCCACTGCAGTGAGAAGCCTGTGCACTGCAACGAAGAGTAGCCCCTGCTCGCCACTAGAGAAAGCCTGCATGCAGCAACAAAGACCCAACACAGCCAAAATAAATAAATAAATTAAATAAAATAAAATTTAAAAGAATCAAGTGTTTATAACACTGAAGAAGAAGAAGGAGACTTACCTGGTGGCACAGTGGTTAAGAATCTGCCTGCCAATGCAGGGGACACGGGTTCAATCCCTGGTCTGGGAAGATCCCACATGCCGCAGAGCAACTAAGCCTGTGCGCCACAACTACTGAAGCCTGTGTACCCTACAGCCTGTGCGCCACAACTGCTGAGTCCACGCAGCTCAACTACTGAAGTTCCCATGCTCTAGGGCCCGCGTGCTGCGACTACTGAAGCCCGCGCACCTAGAGCCTGTGCTCTGCAAAGAGAAGCCACCACAGTGAGAAGACCGTGCACTGCAATGAAGAGTAGCACCCGCTCGCCACAATTAGAGAAAGCCCACGCACAGCAATGAAGACCCAATGCAGCCAAAAATAAATAAAATTAAAAATTAATTGACTAATATTAAAAAAATAATGAATTGACTAAAGATTAAAAAAAAAAGGAGAGGAAGTCAGGGGAACCTGCCACTGGCTTCCAGGTTTGCACTATTGCTCTGGTCCTACAACTCACTAAGTTGTGGCTGCCACACAGGTCAGGAAATCACAGGAACTAGCCACCAGCTGACATCGCTGCTTTGTTGCAGAGAGGCGAGTGACTAACAGTGGAATGTCTGTGCTCATTACAGCAATCCGCATCTGCCTCATCCCACACACCTGCCCACTCCACCAGAGGAAGAAAGACATGGCTTCTACCTCTCTTCTGCCTTACAAATATTGCATGAGTGTATCTTGTGCTGCCTGTAAATGGCATCCAGGATCCTGTAGACAACAGGGTCTGAGAAATACAGTTCCAAGATTCCAGCATTTGTGATATAGAGAAGAGCTTAGAAGGGAGTGAGAATGCATCTTGGATTAAAAAAGAAAAGAAAAGGAAAGGGGCTTCCCTGGTGGCGCAGTGGTTGAGAGTTCACCTGCCGATGCGGGGGACGCGGGTTCGTGCTGAGGTCCGGGAAGATCCCACATGCTGCGGAGCGGCTGGGCCCGTGAGCCATGGCCGCTGAGCCTGCGCGTCCGGAGCCTGTGCTTCGCAACAGGAGAGGCCACGGTGGTGAGAGGCCCGCATACCGCAAAAAAAAAAAAAAAAGCAGCCATACAGTGCTTTCTATCTATAGTTCAGCAAACAACAACAGCAAAAATTCCTTCTAATTTTATGCAACTACCCCTTATACAAAGAAAAGCATGCCCACCTTTTCTCGGAAGGGGACAACAAAAGTCTCATCAGCCACTATACTATTTCTGAGTGATATTTCTTATTTAGTCATAATCCTCCTTTGATAATCTGTACATAGTGGACTAATTTGTAACATTAACTGCCACCAAATTCTTTATATAAAATAATACGGAAAGGGGAAAGGAAAAACATAGGTTGGTAAATAAAGTATATACATAACAAAGCATGGAAAAGCATACATAGGAACTTCACCTTGTTTCTGCAACTGGTCATCAGACTATAACATATTATAACCTCCTTCATCCACTACCTATATCCTGTTCTCTATTTCTGTGACCGTAGCTGGTCACAGTTCTCTACCAGTAGTGAGATGACCCAAATCTCCATTTCTGAAGGGTCTGAGCTCTTACTGGCCCTGTTTCTGTTGGGTTGTTATAGTTTTTTATTACATTTTAGCCACTGGACATGGAAGTACTAAGAGGTGCTTTAGAAAATACCCAGAATTCTGGGATTTCCCTCTTGGCGCAGTGGTTAAGAATCCGCCTGCCAAGGCAGGGGACATGGGTTCGAGCCCTGGTCCGGGAAGATCTCACGTGCCACAGAGCAACTAAGCCCATGCACCACAACTACTGAGCCTATGCTCTAGAGCCCGCAAGCTACAACTACTGAGCCCGCGAGCCACAGCTACTGAAGCCTGCACACCTAGAGCCTGTGCTCTGCAACAAGAGAAGCCACCGCAATGAGAAGCCCTTGCACCGCAATGAAGAGTAGCCCCCACTCACCACAACTAGAGAAAACCCGCGTGCAGCAACAAGGACCCAGCATAGCCAAAAACAAACAAATAATAAATAAATTAATTAATTAAAAAACCGAAAATACCCAGAATTCTAGATATATTCCTTATTCCTAATGTGAAGCAATAAACATATTTTCCATTTATAATTAGCATCAATTACCCCTTCTTTGCTTGTGGATTCAGTGGCATGAAGAGCCCCAAATGTCCAGGTGGCAGTCTTAACTTCTAGTTCAGTGGGATCATTGTTTTTATTTCTTGGAAAAACATTCCTTTTTTTAGAACTAAGTTATCTAAACCAACAGAGCCAATAACCCTGGAATGAGGATAATCCCATATTGTTAATCCCATATTGTTAAACCCATATTTAATTCTGTGGCCATTTTCAACATGAGCTCATTGAGCAAGCGCTGGAGTGGTTGGGGAATGGTCCTGGCTCATATAAAGAATCTGTTGTCTTGTCCACTTGATTATCGGAGGCCTTGTCTGCAGTTGGTGCTCTTTGGTGAATGTTTACATGGAATGCTAACATCTTCTCATTCTGTGCTATTCTGAGAGGTAGAACCACATGCATCTCTCCTTATCACTAATCCTCTGGTCTCCTTGTGCAACAAAAACCGTTATCCACAAACCATTAGCCCTTATCCCAGAGTCAGTGATATCTGTTTTTCTAGACATCTCTCTTTCCAAATGAACTGTTTCAAGTTCTGCCCATTTGGAGGATTTCTCTTCCCTGTGGTCCTTCAGGGCAATCCTTAAGTGGGATTATATCATAGTTCTGTAGTAATTTCTTTTGGCTTGTGTCAAATATCATGAAGATATCATGAAATATCATGCTTTAGCCCATCTTCCCCTGGATGATGGAATGGTTACCATTCCACTTGATGAAGGAGTGCTGCTGGGCATTCCCAGCTTTAAATATTGGTGTGTCAGATAACATCCAGTTCATGGTGGGCATAATAGATCATACCCTCAATGATCAAGCATGGCTTTGCTTCCAAGCCTATGGGTCTACTCCATGATTCTCCCATTAGTGCTTACCAGAGTCTCCATATAGCATCGTTATGTGCCACAGACAGACCACCACTGGATTTACTGGGTCATGAGTCCCAAGTATTAGACCAGCGTGTTTTTCCTTTTTCTTTGGCTCCGCTCAAAACCGTCAACTTTATGGGTAAATGAGTTGGAGCAGTATAAGAAGTGTGGCACATGCTGCCTCCAAAATCCAAAAAGGCCCACTTATCATCGTGCCTCTTTCTTAGTGATAGGGTGTTTAACATGCACAAAACTCTTTCACTTTGAAGTGGGTAGCCCAAGAAAGACCACTGGAGCCCTAGAAACTTAACTGAGGTAGTGGATTCCTGAATTTTCATGAGGTTTATCTCCCATTTTGTGGCATGTGTCTTCCAATGCATCAAGCAAACTTGCTACATGCTGCTCACCAGGTCCTTCAAACACTGTGTCCTGTGGAAGAGCAAGACAATCACAGTCCTAGTGGAGGGACTTCCCTGGTGATGCAGTGGTTAAGAATCCACCTGCCAATGCAGGGGACATGGGTTTGAGCCCTGGTCTGGGAAGATCCCACATGCAACGGAGCAACTAAGCCCGTGCGCCACAACTACTGAGCCTGCGCTCTAGAGCTTTCGAGGCACAACTACGGAAGCCCATGCACCTAGAGCCCGTGCTCTGCAACAAGAGAAGCCATTGCAATGAGAAGCCCGCGCACTGCAATGAAGAGTAGCCCCCCCGAACACCTCAACTAGAAAAAAGCCCACGCAGGGCAACCAAGACCCAATGCAGCCAAAAATAAATAAATAAAATAAATAAATTTATTTTTTAAAAAAAGTCCTAGCAGATTAGAACATGACACAAAGTTGAGGAGCTGACACAGCCCTGTGGGAAGACAGGCAGGTGTACTGCTTCTGCTGACAGATGAAGTAAAGTGCTTCTGGTGGTCTTTACTAATTGGTATAGGGAAAAAATAGTCTGCCCAGATTAATAGCAGTACACCAGTTGCAAGTGGCTATGTTAATCTGCTCCAGTAATCAGTAAAAGCAGATCCAATTGGAATCCCTACCTGAATACATTTTCATAATCCATTATCAAGCTCTAAAATCATGTCCTGCACAGATCAAGCAGAAGAGTTGAAAGAGATATGAATCAGACTTATGCTCCTGGAAAAAAATGGAGTTAGATGTACTTTTACTTATTTCTCCTCCTAATTATAACTAAAATCCTTGGTTGAAATACTTAAAGCACCTATCATAAGACTCTGAAAGGTTGGGGAAAAGAAGGTGGCCTGGCCAGGCCCTTTGGGACTTGAAAACTGGCCCAGCAGTGAGCTTCATGAGATTTATATTTTGCCTCCTGTATATCCAGGCCTCAGTGCAAGGGAATCCTGCTCCCACTAGCCAAAGGAATGGGAAAACAGTGACTCTTCAGGACAAAACCCATACTACTCCAGGTAAACACCATGAAAAAAGCCACATGCATCCCCATTGTCACTATTTCTGGCCAAGCCTGTGGGATGGAGCCCTGTCAACATTGCCCAGCCTGCACCAACACAAGCAGACGCAGCTATCCCCTAACCTGGCGCTACAGAGACTGTGGGGGGGTGCATTCTTGACCGTCGCTGCCCTACACTAAGTGAACAGCTGCAAAAAGGCAACGTGCTGCTCCTTCCCAACTAGTGACTGGGTGAGAATTAGACGAGAGAACTGGAAAGCAGGATTCTTTAAATCTGTGTATGAAGTCCTGCACATACCTTTGAGCAGACCATCCACGAGGTTGACCGTAATCAACACAGCAAACTGAACTATGTGTGGACTAGTGCCCAGGTTTCAGTTTGGCTTCTGGGTCACACCCAAGTAGGGCAGACCAGAATAGCAATGCAAAGGCTTTGAAAATGAATTAACACTTGAAACATAGCCCACAAATGTGGGCCAGGACATGCATTTTGAACCTAAACAGTTTGACTGCCTTCTAAAATGTAAGACCTAAATAGGAACCAGAGACTCATAATATTCAAAATGTCCTGGATACAATGCAAAATTACTCATCATATCAAGAACAAGGAAAATCCTCAACATGAATGAGAGCTATAAAGAGGAACTAAATGGAAATTTTAGAACTGAAAAATACCAATGAATAAATAAATAATAAATCAATGGCTGGGCTTGACAGCAGAATGGAAAAGACAGAAGAAAGAATCAGTGGAGTTGAAGGTAGAGAAATAACAGTTACCCAGTCTGAACAACAGAGAGAAAACAGGGGGGAAAAAAAAAAAAACATGAGCAGAGCCTCAGGGACATAGGAGACTCTAACAAAAGATCTAACATTCATGTCATTGAAGTCCCAGAAGGAGAAGAGAAAAAGAGGGAAGGGCCACAGAAAGAAATAATGTCAGGAAATTTCCCAAATTTGGCAAAAAATACAAGCCTACATATTTAAGAAGCTTAGTACTATGGACTGAATTGTGCTCCCCATCCCCAAATTCATATGTTGAAGTCCTAACCCCAATATGATTATATTTGGGGAGAGGGCTTTTAGGAGGTAATTAAAGTTAAATGAAGTCATAAGGGTGGGTTCCTAATCCATTAGGATTGGTGGCCTTATAAGAAGAGGAAGAGCTTTCTCTCTTTCTTTCTCTCCCTCTTTCTCGTTCTCCTGTGCACACACCAAAGAAAGTCCAGGTAAGGACACAGCAGGAAGGGATCCATCTGCAATCCAGAAAGAGAGCCTTCACCAGAACTGAATTGGCTGGCACTTTGATCTTGGATTTTCCAGCCTCCAGAAATAAATTTCTGTTGTGTCTACCTCATTCATGGAATTTCAGTGTGGCAGCTCAAGCTGACTAAGACACTGAGAAAACCTCAAATAAGATAAACCTGAAGAAATCCATGCCAAGACACATCATAGTCAAACTTCTGAATACTAAAGACAAAGAAAAATGCTGAAAGAAGCAAAAGAGAAATGACATTTTATCTATAGGGGGTAAAAGATTTGAATGATATGATTTCTCATCAGAAACCATGGAGGCCAGAAAGAAGTGGCACACATTTTTCAAGTGCTGAAAGAAAAGAACTGTTGACTCAGAATATTATATCTTGTGAAAATATCTTTCAGGAATGAAGGAGAAATCAAGTCATTCTCAGATGAAAGAAAACTGAGAATTAGATGCCAGCCTTAAAAAAAAAAAGACTGAAGGAAGTTCCCTAAACAAAAAGAAAATGATAAAAGAAGCATTCTTGGAACATTAGAAGGGAAGAAGAAACAATGGAAAGAACAAAAATATAGATAATGTCTTCTTGCTATGAATTCCCTCAATTTTTGTCTAAGAAAGTATCCTTCACTTTTTTTTTTTTTTTTTGGCTGTGTTGCTGAGTGCAGGCTTTCTCTAGTTGTCGAGAGTGGGGGCTACTCTTCATTGTGGTGTGCGGGCTTCTCATTGTGATGGCTTCTCTTGTGCAGAGCATGGGCTCTAGGTGCGTGGGCTTCAGTAGTTGCAGCACGTGGGCTCAGTAGCTGTGGCGCATGGGCTTAGTTGCTCCATGGCATGTGGGATCTTCCCGAACCAGGGCTTGAACCTATGTCCCCTGCATTGGCAGGCAGATACTTAACCACTCACTGTGCCACCAGGGAAGTCCTATCCTTCACATTTAAAAAAAAGTTATTTATTTATTTTGTTTATTTATTTTTGGCTGCACTGGATCTTTGTTGCTGCATGCAGGCTTTCCCTAGTTGGCATCGAGCAGGGGCTACTCTTTGTTGTGGTGCGTGGGCTTCTCATTGTGGTGGCTTCTCTTGTTGCAGAGCACAGGCTCTAGGTGTGTGGGCTTCAGTAGTTGTGGTACATGGGCTTAGTTGCTCCGTGGCATGTGGGATCTAAGTTCCCTGACCAGGGATTGAACCTGTGTCCCCTGCATTGGCTTTTTTAAAAAAAATTATTTTATTTATTTTTTATACAGCAAGTTCTTATTAGTTATCCATTTTATACATATTAATGTATACATGTCAATCCCAATCTCCCAATTCATCCCACCCCACCCCCACCCCCTGCCACTTTCCCCCCTTGGTGTCCTTACGTTTGTTCTCTACATCTGTGTCTCTATTTCTGCCCTGCAAACTGGTTCATCTGTACCATTTTGGCAGGTGGATTCTTAACCACTGCATCTCCAGGGAAGTCCCTATCCTTCACTTTTTTTAAAAAATAAATTTATTTATTTATTTATTTTTGGCTGTGTTGGGTCTTCGTTTCTGTGCGAGGGCTTTCTCTAGTTGCATTGAGCGGGGGCTACTCTTCATCGCATCGCGGTGCGTGAGCCTCTCACTATCGTGGCCTCTCTTGTTGCGAAGCACAGGCTCCAGACGCACAGGCTCAGTAGTTACGGCTCACGGGCCCATGTGAGCCCGCGGCGTGTGGGATCCTCCCAGAGCAGGGCTCGAACCCGTGTCCCCTGCATTGGCAGGCAGACAACCACTGCGCCACCAGGGAAGTCCCTCTATCAGAACTTTTAACATGTTATTTTAACATAGTTACTTGAAATTTCTTGTAGAATCATTCCAACACCTGTATCATATGCATGTTTGGTTCTGAAGATTTTTGTCTCTTCAAACTGTTTTTCTTGACTTTTTGCATGCCTTGTAATTTTTGTTGAAAGCCCAATGTGCTGTATTGGGTATTAGGAACTGAGGTAAATAGGGCTTTAATATGAGATCTATGTTAATTTGGCTAGAGCTGGGCTGTGTTTAATATTGCCTGTTTAGTTCTTTTTATTGTAGCCCTGTTTATGTGGTGGTATATTGTGGAGGAAAGGAAGTGTTTCCTAATGTTCTAATTAAATATTAGTGTTTTTGTGGGCCTATGTCTCGGACTATGAACTTCCAAGTGTTTCTCCAGTGATAAAGCTCC
Source organism: Stenella coeruleoalba (assembly GCF_951394435.1). Classification (NCBI taxonomy): domain Eukaryota; kingdom Metazoa; phylum Chordata; class Mammalia; order Artiodactyla; family Delphinidae; genus Stenella; species Stenella coeruleoalba. The sequence goes on from NC_137153.1 coordinate 66,451,130, forward strand.
CTCACTCCCACCCCTGCCCCATACTTCTTTCCCTGGTTGCAGAGTTCCCAGTCTATTTCCTTGAAGCACTAAACACTTGTGACTTTTTTTTTCCCCATTATGTAAGACCAGAAGGCTGGAGGGGGATAGAGTGGAAGGAATTCCCTTCTCCAGCTGGGATAAAGCTCTGGTAAAGTCCTTTCCTTTGCAGAATACATCTTTGTCATAAAGAAGACTCTGGGCATATTTCACAGTGATTACTCATTCTCTTCCCCTACCAGTGCTATGAGGAGATATTTCTTGGATCTTCACCCTAACTATGGTACGGCTTCTGGGGGTAAAACCCAAGAAAGTGTGAGAGCCTCACTAAGACTGTAGTTCCCAGGAGTTTTAAATTAGTCTCTTTTAAATTAGTCCACACTCAGCATCCAGCAATTCATCATAATTACCATTATGTGTTCCTACCTGTTTCGGGCTCCAGTGGCTTCTGCTCTAGGTAATCAGATCTTGGCTGTGATTCTTTGTATGAGCCTGTCTCATCAGATTTCAAGGTGGCATTTTACCCTGCAATGTCAGTTTTCAGATGTGTGCAAAAGTTATTGATTTTTCATTTGTTTACCTTTTTCTTGTTGTAAGGACAGGAGTGATGACTTCCTTGCTCTTTTTTTTTTTTTTTTTGCGGTACGCGGGCCTCTCACCGATGTGGCCTCTCCCGTGGCAGAGCACAGACTCCGGATGCACAGGCTCAGCGGCCATGGCTCATGGGCACAGCCGCTCCGCGGCATGTGGGATCCTCCCAGACCAGGGCACGAACCCGTGTCCCCTGCATCGGCAGGCTGACTCTCAGCCACTGCGCCACCAGGGAAGCCCGACTTCCTTGCTCTTTACATAGTGGAACTGAAACCAGAAATCCCAAATCTCCATTTATATTCTAATCTTCATAACACCCCACTGTGATTTGTGGACTAGAATTATTTGGTTTGGATCTGCAGAGTTTAGCATTATCTTAGGACAAGGTTCTAATAATCCACCCAAAGTCTGGATATTTTCTTTCATTGATATATTAGTCAGAGTTCTCTAGAGGAACAGAATCAATAGTATACATACACTCTCTCTTTCTCTCAATGTATACACACACACACACACACACACCACACTAATATATATATATTAGTCTCTCTCTCTCTCTTTCTCTTTGGAATTGGTTCATGAAATTACAGAGGCTGGTGAGTCCAAAATCTGCACTAGCAGGCTTGCAGGCTGGAGGCTTAGAGAAGAGCCAGTGCTGCAGTTCAAGTCCAAAGGCTATTAGGGTACAACTAATGTTGCAGTTCAAGTCCAAAGGCTGTCTACTGCGTAATTCCCCCTTGCTCAGTGGAGATCCATCTTGTGTTCTAGTCAGGGCTTCAACTGATTAGTTTAGGCCCACCCACTTTATGGTGGGCAATCTGCCTTACTCAAAGTCAACTGATTTAAATCTTTAATCCAAAAGCATTCTCACAGAAACATCCAGAATAATGTTTGACCTCATATCTGGGCACTGTGGCCCAGGCAAAATTGATATATAAGATTAACCATCACACTTGGTAAATGACCACAGGTATCTTTGGGAGAGTTTAGGAGGAAGATTTATAGTATATACTTATAGCAGGGCCATAAGATCTTTTCTCAAGGATTCTTTCTTAAGATCCCCATCATCTAAGATGCTCTGGGTCTATGAAACCAGCTAAAGTAAGAGAACTAGTTGAGCAACTGGGTCTCTCCATTTGGGTGACATATCAAAGTTTGGTTCACCAGATTAAGTAAGATTTTCATGGGCTGCTCATTAATTAGTGAACACCAAAGATCCCTGTGGATCAAGCCTGATTACCTCTCTAACTCTGCTGTGCATTATAGCAACCTTACTCACTGTTCCCTGTTTTCTAGTGTTGCCACTGGCCTCTACCACTTTGGAACTCCATCATTACCATTGAAATCAGGGAGCCCATTTCAACAGTGGCATCTTCCACCATCATCTCACACATGCAGACATAAAGTACAGAGCTTTTCAAGAATAATGCTGATCCTCTTGAACCAGTGGATTTCTTTTGGTGAAGATATTGTCCTCTGTGTCTTACTGAGGAATACACTGAAAGGGTTGAAGAGTGTGTTGCACATGATGAATGCAACACTCTTATCTTACCAAGTCTTTGATTTTTTTTCTTTCTTTCTTTCTTTTTTTTTCTTTTTTGGTCACATGGCTTGTGGGCTTTTAGTTCCCCGACTAGGGATTGAACCTGGGAACTCAGCAGTGAAAGCACGGAGTCCTAACCACTGGACTACCAGGGAATTCCCTCTCACCAAGTCTTTGGATCCTTTCTTCTCTATTAAACCAAGAAAGTTTAGTGTCTTAACCTAATTTAATGAAGGCCATTATTGAGTCTGATTTCAGTCAACCAACTCAGCAGACCCTTAGAGCCACTCCTGACTTATTGAGTTAATACACTAAATCCAGAATCTCTAGTGCTGCAAACACACCAATCACTTCAATATTATATTCCTTCTTCCTTGGTTAGAACCCACTCCTACACAGGAATCCTCCAGTGCCAATGTACATTAGCAATGTCTTGCAATTATTTCCCTGTGTAAGCTTCTCCTCTGGTGTCAGACATCTTACTCACTTTCCTAGGGTATGCTGCAATCTGACTCTGGCTGTGGATCTAGAGGTAAAGAAGAATTGGCATACCTTTGCAAGATTAATTCTTTTTTTTGGCTGTGCTGTGTGGCATGCAGTTCCTCAACCAGGGATCGAACCCATGCCCCCTGCATTGAGAGTGTGGAGTCTTAACCACTGGACCACCAGGGAAGTCCCTGAAAGGTTAATTTTTCAGTGAAGCCATTACAGGCTCTTCAAGCAAGGGATGGCCAGCATCTCAGAGAGGGGAGAAGGGACTGCTTCAAGTGGCAAGGGGAACTCAGTGGGATTTGAGGATTCAAGATAATTAAGGGCTTCCCTGGTGGCACAGTGGTTAAGAATCCGCCTGTCAATGCAGGGGACATGGGTTCGAGCCCTGGTTCGGGAAGATCCCACATGCCGCAGAGCAACTAAGCCCGTGCACCACAACTACTAAGCCTGTGCTCCAGAGCCCGTGTGCCACAACTACTGAAGCCCGCGTGCCTAGAGCCCATGCTCCGCAATAAGAGAAGCCACAACAATGAGAAGCCCACACACCGTAACGAAGAGTAGCCCCTGCTTGCCGCAACTAGAGAAAGCCCGCGCCCAGCAAAAAAGACCCAACACAGCCAAAAATAAATAAATTTTAAAAAAAGCTAATTAAATTCAACCCAAACTACGAAGATGTCCCCATTCCAAATCTTAGGGTTTTTTTTTTTTTTTTGGTTTTCTTATCATATCTCCCCTTTTTTTGTTGTTTTTTACATCTTTATTGGAGTATAATTGCTTTACAATGGTGTGTTAGTTTCTGCTCCATAACAAAGCGAATCAGCCATATATATACACATGTTCCCATATGTCTTCCCTCTTGTGTCTCCCTCCCTCCCGCCCTCCCTATCCCACCCCTCCAGGCTTTCACAAAGCACCGAGCTGATCTCCCTGTGCTATGCGGCGGCTTCCCACTAGCTATCTACCTTACGTTTGGTAGGGTTTTAAATTAATCCCAAGCTTTCACATATGAGTCCTAATAAAGCTGTGGATTCAACTTGTATGATAATTTGACAATCAGCTGGATCAAACATTGGGTCTGACTTGTAAATACCTTCTCCCTGCAGCTACAGAAGTTATAGAGCATTGAAGCTCTCTAGTTCTTTGAGCTGTCATTTATTCGGTAAACTCTCCTGGGCATTCAAAAGCCACTAGCACTCTCTATAGTCCTTGTAGGCATCATTCCCACCAGAAGGGTCTAACTTAGCAACTATTTGGTCTAGCAAAGACCTTTCTTCAATAAGCAATTTATTCCCCACTGATAATTTAAGTAACTCTTTCCATTTCATGCCTAAGACTATCATGATCTCATTCTCCACTAGTGATAATGTTATCACTGTCTTCAAACAGAATTGGGTCAGATAGCTAATCCATTTAAGCTTTAAGATTACTATCTTAAAGCTACTATTGGCCTCAGTTACAATCTTTGTTAAGGTTTATTTAGGAAAACAAACAAAACACTCAAAATATTTCAAGCATAGCTGGATTAAAGTGCCAGGAATAGGTGCATCTAAAACCAGTGGAAGGACTGGAAGAGCAAGAGACAGGGTAGATAGAATACCACCATCTTCAGGTCAACCACTGAAGCTCTAGTCCAGGACAGTGAGAAATTCCTGCTGCCTGCTAGGTTGGAAAACCACAGGACATTTCCATTGATGGACACAGCTGCCTTGCTGTACCAACATGGATGGCTGGTAAAGAAGCGCTTCATGTCTGCTGCCACCCATGCATCTGTCTGCTGCTGTCAGAGAAATAAGAAAATGGTTTCCACTTTTATTCCATTTTCCAGTTCTCACACAAGAGTATCTTGTTGACAGAAGACTAATAACATTCAGAACTCTGGAGCCAATCTTGGAATTATAGTTCTCTTGCTTCCAGTTCCTGTGATACACAGAAAAAGAATAGTCAGGAATGGGGAATAAATGCACATTTCTCCCCCTCCCCCCATGGCCTCTAGCACTGAGGATATCTCCCAACTTTTATGAAGGCTGTAATTTCAATTCCAAATGGATGAAAAGCTGTTCAGAGACATTCCACCCAGCCATTCTAGCTCACCACTCACCCCCGCCTGCCATACAAACATTTTGCCTACTGCTTTTTTTTTTTTTTTTTTGCGGTACGTGGGCCTCTCACTGTTGTGGCCTCTCCCGTTGCGGAGCACAGGCTCCGGACGCGCAGGCTCAGCGGCCATGGCTCACGGGCCCAGCCGCTCCGCGGCATGTGGGATCTTCCCAGACCGGGGCACGAACCTGTGTTCCCTGCATCGGCAGGCGGACTCCCAACCACTGCGCCACCAGGGAAGCCCCCCTACTGCTTTTTATTTTATACTTTCTTGCCTCTCTGCCTAGTCTCTGTGCCTGTCAGCTACAGAACCCAGAGTGTGCAGAAAATGATTGAAGGAGGAAGCTTAGAGGAGGAGAAAGAGGACACCTTCTGTTTTTCCTAGTGTTAGTACACCTAATGGTCTGCTGATTTCTGTCCTTCTCTCTTCCTCATATTAGAATGACAGTGGGAATATTGAAAGTTCATTCTTGATAAAAATCTCAAGAGATAACTAGAGAGATTAGATTTCAAAAATATCCAGGTATAAATAATTTTCCAACTAAGATGACAGTGCAAAATGTATACCTTTGTATCTTTTGCATTTTTATACCACACACCTGCGGCGGGGGCGTGGGTGGGGGGAAGGAGGAGAGAGAGAGAGAGAGAGAGAGAGAGAGAGAGAGAGAGAGCTCAAGGCTAGTGTTATGGCAGTGCTTTCAATGCATAATCTCTTTTTAAATCCCATCCAGCGGTATGAGATGCGGAAACCTAAACTCAGAGATTGGGCAACTCGCTCATGATCCTACAACTATATAATAACTCTCATCTGTGCATATTGGTTTCCATGAGATATGACAGGAAAGATACCCTAAAATTAATGGAGACTATCCAACTCTTTGAGTCTGGCTTCTCTGTTGGAATCCTCTTCCATCTCAGCTGAATTCCCCAGGCACTACGCCCGTGGCCTCTGGCACGGAGCGCATGGAGCGCCCCCGCCCCGCGTCAACCAGAGATGGAGTAGGAGTAATTGAGAATGGAAGGCTCCGGGAGAGGAGCAGAGGGCCTGAGGAGGGGGTAGGGAAAGGGGGCGGGGGGCGGGGTCTACCCCGCCCCCGCCCTTCCGTTCACTCCCATTGGCCGAGCGTTTCCTGGCCGTATCCCACTGCCCACCCCCAGAACGACGCTTAAAGTGTGCGAAGCAGGTGCCTCGAGTGGAGTAACAACTTTGCGCGCGTGTCCGGGCTCAGCGCGGCACCCATTCATTGCTTCTGACCATCCATCCGTCCCTTCGGTCATCCAGCGGGGAGGGGCTCCAGCCACCCGGGGGCAGCCGCTACCCAGGGGACCGCGACCAGAAGAGGAGCCGAAAGCGTAGCTGACCCTCGCCGGCCCGGCAGGGGACGGTGACCACCACCATGCAGACGTGCGCCAGGGCCTGGGGACTGCGTCTGGGTTGCAGAGTCGGGGGCGGCCGCCGCCTGGCTGGAGGCGCGGGGCCTCGTTGGGCGCCGTGCGGCCGTGACAGCAGTAGCGGCGGCGGGGATAGCGGCGGGGCTGGGGCCTCGCGCCTCCTCGAGCGCCTCCTGCCCAGACACGACGACTTTGCTAGGAGGCATATCGGCCCCGGGGACAAAGACCAGAGGGAGATGCTACAGGCCCTGGGGCTGGCGGTAAGGACCCCAACCCGGCCCTCAGAGGCCTCACCCTGCGCCGCCCGGGTTCTGCCCGTACGGCCTCCCGGCCCCCGCCAGGAGCTCTGCTTCGCTCCGCGTGGGACCCGCAGCCTGGCCCGGGGCCCCTGGTGTGGGAGCGAGCACGCGCGCTCGGTCTGCGTGCCCCAGCCTGCTCCCACCAGGTTACTTTCTCCTCCACCCGCTCTTCGCGCCTCAAAACCGTATATTTTTCAACCTAAGTCGCCCTGCAGATGAGCTCTCACTTTGCAAGAGAAGGACCTTCTGATTTATCCGATTATCTCCGGTTGCCCACTGAAATCCAGCCCGAAGTGGCCGAATCACTACCCCGACTCATTATTAATTTTCTCCAGTGATTTTTGGTTTGTTCAAAGTTGTTCTTTTTAGAAAGAAACCCTAATTAGACAATTTAAATGAAGTTTCCCACAAGCCTTTGTAGATGCAAAATGCAGAGGTGACTTTTAACTGAGAAGCAATTTCCTCTGCCTTTAGTGTTCACGGACTTGCGTTTTAATTTTAGAGCATTGATGAACTGATCGAGAAGACCGTCCCCGCCAGCATCCGCTTGAAAAGACCCTTGAAAATGGATGACCCAGTCTGTAAGTGACCGGGAGATTCCGCTTGCTCTGGCCTATTTGTCTTCTATGGTCTTTGAAAGTCCAGCTGTGGGTTAGGATTGCTCAGGAGGGAGAATGTTTATGAAAATAAATCAGCGTTGGGTACCGCACGGGGCGGAAGAGGGTGGAATAATTCAGTTCTTTATCTCAGCGTGGAGACAGCAAACTTCCCAGGGGAAGGCAGTGCACAAACACGTGTAGAGGACTCCCAACTTTCCAGGCACCTGTCCCAGGCCATGGTTCTCCCATCCTTTGGCTTGAGAGGTGTCATCACTTCTCTGCAGATCAGGATACTCAGAAGGGAAAAGGAATTGCCTACAGTCATGCAAACAGGGGAGTGACAAAAATAGGAAACCCAGACATCTGGCCTCCTACCCCAAGGTTCTTTATACCACAGTAGCTTCAGATTGTTCTCTCTCACATCCAAATTTTACTATTTATACCTACTGAAAGGCAGCAGTACTTTTAAAGCTTGAATGATTTTTATAGAGAAACAGAAATAAGATTCATGCTTGATTAAGAAATCTTAGTTTAACCATAGACTCTCTTAGAATTTTATTATTTTTATTTATTTTTTATTTATTTTTAAAATTCAAACAGAAAGAGAATTTTATTTTATATTTAAAATATTTTTAATGGTCTGAAGATTATTTGACTTCCATGGGCTGAGCACGAATCCACAAAAAATTAAAGGCAAATAGGCAGAGCTGAAGAGCTTTTTTTTTTTTTCTTATAAACAGGAAAGAATTCTCATGGTTTTGAATCATAAAAATGCTATCTCTTACTTCTGGAGTCAAGTGAAGAGAAGACAATTGGTTTATTTTACGTTTTGGAACAGAAAGGATATGTGGAAGGCAAGCTTTATTTTGTTTTAAAGTATAGAACTTGAGGTATGAAGCAGGTCCAGCTCCAGCTGGCTGATGCTGTAACTCAGGGTGTGCTGAGGGCTGCTCCCTTTGTTAGTTTCAAATCTGAACCATTTCCCCTGACAGCAGGGACCTTGTTCATAGAAGAAAATATGCGCTTTTTGTCCAATTGAACTGACTGAGACTTGGGGATAGCTGGAAGCCTTATCTGCTTAAGGTTTAGGAAATCAGAATCCTGATTAATTGAATGTTTACAGTGAAGAGTTATATATTTTTGAAGCAAGCCATCGGTGAATATTTGAATAAGTAAAAGCCCTCCTGAGACTTTCAAAGTCAGGACATGTTAGGTCAGCCCTTTTACCATATACTCTAAAATAAAATGTTCCTGAAGAACATTAGCATCTAGGAACCATGTCAAAGCTATCTAGCCTTTTTTAGTTCAGGTGCTTGTTTCCAGCTGACTAATTTGAACCTTGGGGGATTCCATTTCTCCTCCTCTCCTCTTTAGAAGCAGACTTCTGATAAGTAATTTGCAATTTAAGTGTAAACTTTAAACCCAGCTTCTGTGAGACTTGGGGCCGGTTCCATCTGGTTAGTCTGAGGTGACTCAGAAAATATTGCACAGTCAGGAGTCCCCCGTTGCCCTGAAGTGGGCTGGCTCTCCAGCAAAGCTTGCTACTTGGAAGTGAGCTGGGGGCGGAAATGGGGGGGAGGGGGAGGGGGAGGTGGTCGTGGGCAGCACAGAAGGCATCAGTGTTTTCATCTGAGGTGTGCACACGTCATGGGTAATGAATGTGTTCCACGTGAGGAGAGCAAATTGGTACAGGTAACCTCTAGCAGAAGCATTTTCATTTAACAGTGGAGCAGCATTATCCAAACTTGGTTTCACGTGAATGCTGAATGCCTGTGTTCTACTGTAGTCAGAGGAATTCTAGACCAAATATTTGTTCACTGCATACAGAGAAAACTAATAAGAGCTAGTTAGATGAGTCTTAAATCCCTCATTGCTAAGGAAAAAGAAGATTGTGAGAGCTGTAGCAGCATGGAGATACTTGGGTTAGTGCTTATGCATAACTTTATAATCTCAAATCTTTATGTAGTGCTTACCATGTGCTGGGCACTTTTTAAAGTGTATTTCATGTATTAATTTAATCCTTATTACAACCCGGAGGGGTAACTACCATTCACAACTCTGTTTTAAAGATGAAGAAACCATGGCATACAGAGGGTAAGAATCCTGCTCAAGGTCACCACTGGTAAGCGGTGAAGGCAGAATTCACCCCACACAGACCAGCTGCTGTTCACACTCCAGCCGTCAGTCTACATTGTCTTCGTTGTGTCCTCTGCAAGGGGGTGGGTGTATAAAGTAGAAAACTCCTGTCCTGACTCTTCCAGAGCATCCAGTTTACGGGTATGCACAAGGCCAATCACACTGGAATCACTCTGCCACTTGCCAGCTGCCCTAGTGGAAATGCAGCGGCAGGCTGAGAGCACAGGTGTGAGAACACTCAGGCCCGCTGCCAGGGCGAGGGAAGGGATGACAAAAGTTCAGGACTAGGGCTGGGTATCGAAGGGTGGGTAGTTATGCTCTGCTGGACAAGGCTGGGGGAGACTGCTGGAGCTAAAGGGACCAGCTTGTACAGGACAGAGTGGCCCGACAGAGTCAGGGAGGTACAGAGGGTCCAGCTGTCCCGCAGGATGCTCCCCCTCCCCTTGGACACTTCAGGAAGTGCCTTGAAAGAATACCTTGATCATTAGTTGGCTTCACAGTAAGCCATACTTTAGAGAAACAAGCAAAGATATTCAGTTCAAAACCCTGTCAGATTCATCTAGTCAAGTGAATTCTCCATCCCTCACTGACATACACAAAGAACAAAAAAAACTAGAAGGATATATGTCAGTGGGAACATTTGTTTCTCTGTATGGTGCCATTACGGATGATTTTAGATTTCTTTTTATTCCTTTGCTTTTTCTAGATTTTCTACAATAACTATGTATTTATTTTGTTATTAATACAAAATTTAAATACTTTATGAACCATGCCAATTACTTTCGGCTATGATATGCCTCTCTGTATAGTATTTTCAGTGAAGCCATCTCAAGCGAACCAGACTGAACTAGCCTGTAAGTTCACAGAAGCAGGGTTTAAAGTTTACACAAAATTGCACATTGCTTATTGTGAGCATGCTTAGGAAGAGAGAGGAGACACTAAACCCTTTAATGTTCAAGTTATTCAACCAGAATTGACCGGCTGAGCTGTCAGAATGAGACTTTTGATGGTCTTGTGAGAACTTTGTATTCTAAGAGATATCGTTAGAGTGATTTTAATAAATGGTTAATGGAGGGCAGTGAGCAGAGGGAGGAGGTATTGTGTAACGCAGCTGCAGGTGGTGACTGTCACCCAGGTGGGGTTGGACACTCTTCCATTTTTTTTTTTAATATTTGACAGCATTGGGTCTTCGTTGCTGCGTGCGGGCTTTCTCTAGTTGTGGTGAGTAGAGGCTGCTCTTCGTCGTGGTGCACGAGCTTCTCATGGCGGTGGCTTCTCTTGTTGAAGAGCACGGGCTCGGCGTGCGGGCTTCAGCAGTTGCAGCACACGGGCTCAGTAGTTGGGGCACATGGGCCCTAGAACTCATGGGCTTCAGTAGTTGTGGTGTGTGGGCTCAGTAGTTGCAGTGCACAGGCTCAGTAGTTGCAGTGCGCAGGCTCAGTAGTTGTGGCTCGTGGGCTCTAGAGCGCAGGCTCAGTAGTTGTGGCACATGCTGTTAGCTGCTTTGCAACATATAGGATCTTCCCAGACCAGGTATTGAACCCGTGTCCCCTGCATTGGCAGGCAGATTGTTAACCACTGCGCCACCAGGGAAGTCCACGGGCACTCTTCTGAACTGACCCCAAATACACCTACAGGGCAGTTGTTCCCCTGGCTGTGGGCGTCAATTATCTTTCAGCTGGATTAAGTCTGTTGTGAGATGCAACCTGTAAACTCTTCAGTCTCTGACAAATCTCTCCTTTGGCCATTCCTAGCTCCTTCAGTTCCCAGCACATATGAATTATTATTTCATCTTTAGGATAATTCCAATGGATTTTCATTATACAACTGTGGAAATAAATAAAGACCAGCCAAATGAGAAAAGCAAAGGCTGTTTATTCTGAACTTGCTCTAGGAGTCAGCCTTCTGCTTTGCAGAGGAGTGGGAAGACCTCATAGTGAAATAAAGGAAAGGCTTCAGGTGTGCCCTGTTGGCCTGGGCAAGCGGTAGGTGGGCCAATTCAAGCAGGGCTTCCTATGTGATTGGTTAGGGCTGCTTGTTTGGCTTTGTCTGGTTGGTCCTAAATTGGAAGCAGGGACCGAGAGTAGGGAAGCTGTCGGTTATTAATCAAGTCCTGGCCCTTCTGGGCCAATTGTTACAGAAGTTATCATTCATTTTCCTCCATTGTCACTGAAGATAGCAAAAGATGGCTTTCTGCAAGTCTAATCTGTAGCAGGCTGAGTTCAGAGGTGGTTTATTGTAGGTAAGGGGGTTGGTTTCCTGAGTAGGTTGCTGCAGGTTGTGGGTGAAAGTTCTGTGGTCTGGCTATTCCTTATTTATATGTTTAGACTCTCACAGCAGTCTGTTGTCCTTTTATTTTTGTCATAAATTCTTGTTAGGCAGACCCCTGCTGATCTGACTGATACCTTGGACAGTCAACATATTGTCTAAACTGTAAGTGTTTATGGCTATTTACTATAGGCGAGGAACTGTGAGGATAAATGTATGAGAAAACATAGTCACTATCCTCAAGGAGCTTACATCTTAACATAAATTGATTCAGAAAGTTAAAGTGTCCAAGATGTCATAAGAAACATGAATAAAATGCTGTGAGTGTACAGAAGTGATGTGAAATTGGATAGAAAAACAGGGATTTCTGAAAACAATGTGAGAAGTTGAGGTATATCTTTTCCTGTTAGAAACAAAGACAAAATCTTTACATTGACTATGTTTTCTTTGTGTGTAAAATATGTTATTATAAGAAGGGAAAAACACAAAAAGGCAGCTCCTTCATTGAGAAAAAGAAAATGGCAAAATGCAATGTGTGAAGCATAATTATGGAATTATTTGAGTATTGTTATAGTCTCATCCTGGATGGAATCTTAATAGAATAATTATGCTGTCAATGATTTGGGGGATTCTGGAGTGTTTTCCAACACCACCGAGCAATTTTCAGTTCTCAGGGGACACCAACTGGTTGTCCTACGATTTAACTCACTTCTGATACTGTCTACCTGCATATAGCATCAGACCTCACAGATTAAGTCCCCCCAAACTGCCCCCACTTCAGGTGCCAATCACAAGTTAGGGTTTTCACCTGGGCTCTGACCAACAAGCTATAAATTGGACCCCCTCCTCTGGTTCAATTAATTTTCTAGAGCAGCTCACAGAACACTAACATTTCCTTACATTTACTAGTTTATTATAAAGGATATTATAAGAGATACAGGTGAACAGCCAAATGAAGAGGTACGTAGGGTAGGGTCTGGATGTGTCCCAAGCACAGGAGCTTTTGCCCCCATGGAACTGGGGTGGGCCACTTTCCCAGCACAGGGATGTATTAGCCAGCCCAGAAGCTCATCAACTCTGCTGTTTTTATAGAGCTTATCCTGCAACCCCTCCCCCCTTCCTTTTCCCTGAGGTCAATTGGTGGGCCTGAAAGTTCCAGCCCTCTAATCACTTGGTCTTTTTGCTGACCAGCCACATCCTGAGGCTATTTAGGAACCCCACCCTAATCACTTTATTAGCAGATACTCAGGTGTGCTCAAAAGAACTTGAGTATGAATAACACAAGATACTCTTGTCACTCAGGAAATACCAAAGACCAGAGATATTTCTTATTATACTACAGGGATATTTCAGAAAAATATGTGGTGATATATCCTGATAAAAGTGGAGAGGTGAAAATATTTATTTTAAAAGAGATGAATCCTAAAATAAATTGTGATCAGTTTTTTCCCCTTCCTTTTGAAACTAGAACACCAAGTGAGAAATCTCAGTCTTTGTAAAGTATCATTTTTAAGCATTAAGATATTTTGAACTATCAATCTAAATAAGGATGTAAACTGAAACAAGCTCAAATTACCAGAAATTTGAGTTTATTTGGGAATAGCAGAGAAATTGCAATTTAGGAGACATGTGCTGTAGAAGCTGCAAACAAGTTACTGAGGGTCTGGGGCAGGTTGTGTTTTGGGCAGGGAGCACAAAGAGAGGGACATCCAGCCAGAACCCAGCCAGTAAGTTCATTGGCTTGAGTATGGAGAGATTCTTGGTGGATGTTCATTGGTCTGGAGATAAGTCTCAGTCTTCTGTAAATCAGGCGTTTACAGGAAATCAGTCTCTCAGTTCTTAAGTTCTGTTCTTCTGAGGGAGCATGTGTGAGATTCTCCATTTCATATCCTTGGGTTCCTTTTTTTTTTTCTTAATAGTCCTTTTGCTGATAGCACCTTATCTTCATTTGGCTGTATGAGTCTCATCCTTTTCCTCTTCAATTTTTATGTTTCTGCTGTCTCAAATTGTTCCTTTTTTTTTTTTTTTTTTTGTGGACGGGCCACGTGGCTTGTGGGATCTGAGTTCCCCGACCAGGGATTGAACCTGGGCCACAACAGTGGCCACTAGGGAACTCCCCTTGGGTTCCATTTTGGATTGAAATCCTTTCACAGGACTTGCTTATTTTTTGACATGCAAGGATACAAACATGCTGACATATGGTGATGAGGGGCCAAATAGGTCATGTGATCGAGACAAAGAACTTAAAATATAAAACAACTTTTCCTCTTCATCTTGTTAAAGGATCATGGAATTCATCCAGCACCATCAAAGATTTTATGTAAATGGAATTCTTTAACAATATTTTTAAAAATTGGCAAAGTTACTGTATTAGTTATCTCTTGCTTAATAAGAAATTACTACAAAACTGTGGCTTAAAGCAACAATGAACATTTATTATCCTCACAGTTTCCGTGGGTCAAGAATCCAGGAGCAACTAAGCTAGGTGGTTCTGGCTGAATCACTCATGAGGTTGTGGTCTCACGTTGGTGGACGCTCAACTAGGGCTGGAGGAGCCACTTCCAAAGTGGCTCATAAACATGGCTGGCAAGTTGGTGCTGGCTGTTAGCGGGAGGCCCTGGTGCCTCCTCACATGGGTCTATCCACAGACTGCTTGAGTGTCCTCACAACATGGCAACTGGATTCCTGCAGAGCCAGTGATTCAGGAGAGAAGGAAAGCCAGGCAGAAACTATTCTTTTTATGACCTAGTCTTGGAAGTTCTATAGTATCATTTATATCATATGCTGTTCATAAAAGTGAGTCACTAAGACTGGCCCAAATTCAAGGGAAGGGGAATTAGTTTACACCTTTCGAAGGGAGGAGTGTAAACAAGATTGCACGCAAAATTTTTTTTAATAGACGTTCCTTTTTAGAGCAGTTTTAGGTTCACAGCAACATTGAGCAGAAAGTACAGAGAATTCCCCTATACCTCTTGCTTCCACATATGCACAGCCTCCTTCATTATCAACATCCCCCACCAGAGGGGTACATTTGTTACCACTGATGAACCTACGTTGACACATCATCATCACCCAGAGTCCGTAGTTTACATTAGGGTTCACTCTTGGTGTTGCACATTCTGTGGGTTTGAACAAGTGTATAATGACATGTATCCACCATTATAGTAGCATACAGGGTGTTTTCACTGCCCTAAAAATCTTCTGCATAGATATTTAAAAAACTACCACATTCATCTAAATTAGCATATACTTGCTATCATAAATTATAATGAATTTTATCTAACTTTTAAAAGTACTCAATGCTATCAAAATAAAATATACTGTGCTTTAAATATGGTATTACTCTTGAGGACTATTGAGGTACATAGGGCCATTTGCCCATAGACTAAATGCCCCAACCTACTCCCCTTTGTCACCATTGGGTTATAAGCCACTATCACCAAATCTATGTCTATAGCCTCCTCCATCTACTTTAATTCCTTGAGAGACTTCAATGGAAAATACAATACTGCTTTAGGCACTGAGGATGCAAGAATCAGGAAGTAAAGGGTGATAAAGATATGGTCCCTGACTGTAGGTTAAAACTGATAGGGAGATAGATACTGAATAGCTCCTTAGGTCTGCAAATAGGATGAATGGTTTAGCTGAGGTTATGGCATGAGCAGAGGCTTGGAAGTGTGGACATGCCTCAAATAACCTAACATGGTTATTTGAGGATGGTGAGTAGACCATGTGTGTAGAATATTGAGCTGCAGAGAGGTATGGAAAGCAAGGTATGGAGGGCCCAAAGCCATGATAAAGGATTTGTTTTCCTCTACATAGTGGGGAGACATTAACAGTTATTACAGAGGGAAGTGACATATTCAAACTGTGTTTTGCAGAGTGCCTCTGAGACAGAGGCAAGGAGACCAGCTGGGAGATTGTTGGAGATTTTATTTATTTTTTTTATTTTGGGCTGCCTTGGGTCTTCGTTGCTGCGCGAAGTCTTTCTCTAGTTGCGGTGAGCGGGGGCTACTCTTTGTTGCGGAGCACAGGCTCTAGGCACGCATGCTTCAGTAGTTGTGGCTTGCGGGCTCAGTAGTTGTGGTTCACAGGCTCTAGAGCGCAGGCTCAGTAGTTGTGGTGCACGGGCTTAGTTGCTCCGCGGTGTGTGGGATCTTCCCGGACCAGGACTCGAACCCATGTCGCCTGCATTGGCAGGCGGATTCTTAACCACTGTGCCACCAGGGAAGCCCTGTTGGAGATTTTAGAGGTGAGATTTTAAATGTGTCTACCAGGAAGCAGTCACCAAGATGATATTAGATATGTAAGAGTGGGAGCATGAGAAGGCAGGGGAGTCTTTAGACTGTGATGCAAGTCTGACCCTGGTGGAGGGGGAGAAGGATGGAAGAATTGGGTAAGAAGAATCATAGACTGCAGCACAGATCTAAAAAGTTTTGGTCAGACTGAGCAGAGTCCTTGAACCAAAGTCACCCATCAGAGGAGTCCCACATCTTACAGGAATGGGTCTGCATTAGTTCTCCTGCTGGGCTTAGTATCAATAATTGCCTGGGAGCAGCCTGTGGGAAGTATGGTTTTGGTACAAACATGGTGGTCGGTCCAGCGGGGCAGCAGGTAGGACTGTCAGTCAGTTTCTAGGCTGAGTGTCTTGGGGTGATGGAGATGTCATTAACAGAGAGCAAACGGGGAGAAGAGGAGGGTCCTAGAGGAAGACGAGATCATGGGTGTTGTTTGAGCAGAACTGAATTTGAGGTACTCAGGAACATGCATTTGAAAAAGCTGAATCAGTAGTTGGAAATAATGAGTCTAGAGCTCAAGAGAGAGATTAGGGATGGAGTTGCAGATTTAGTGAGTCTCCTGAATGAATTAATGAGAATGAGTGAGATTTCCTATGGATGAAGTATTGGGAAGAAAGTGGAAACCAGGATATTGGGAAATAGAGCATGGAAAAAGACACAGGCAGAGCAGCCTGAGATGAAGTAATCCAAGAGGCCAGAGGTTACATTTTAAGTCAGGGGTTTGTGGACCTCAATATCATATTCTGGACCTTTCTTAGGCATAAGAGAGAAAAAAGTACACATGATTACATAAGGACACTCTGAGGTGGGAGGAGTTTAGGGGCTGCCTGTCTGATGATCTAAGTGAGAGGCAGGAAGGGTGAGACAGAGCATTAGAAAAGTGAGAAAGTGATCATCTGGGTAGTGAGGGGCCTAGATCACCCTGCATGGAAGACCTGCTGAGATTTAATGGCTTGAATCTGTAAGGTTTGCTAGGATCCCCTCACCCAGCATCATTTAGTGACCTGGGAGCAGGAACAGAGGAATGGGGTGCCTGAGTTTAGCTTAGTTTGAGGATTGGTAAAGTCAAGTGGCCAAGGACTTCAAGTCCACACAGGCTGGCTGGGGTGGGAGACAGGTGAGGCAGTCCCATCCGTCCACATTGGGATGGGAGCTCAGTGAGCACCTTATGGGAATGGGCGTGGGGGGCCTGACCTGCTCGGGAGCCTGAAGGGGGGGGCCCACAACGAGGTTGTGCGCTGCTTTCAGGAGGGTGAGTGTTCTGGCTTCTATTCCTTATGTCCTCTTTTCACCCCACCAAATGGCACTGTGCTTTGCTTTTAGAAATCTCTGTTATATGATGTGTGAAGAACTTTGATCTCGTTTTGACTGCTCAGGTTTGTTTTACTTGTTAAACCTGAAGTATTTTAATAAAAATGCAAACTGGGAATTTTAGTAAGGATTCTCAATGTCCATATCATCCAATGTACTAACTGATTAAACAATAAGGAAACAAAAGTTTGGAAAATATGAAATTATTGTAGGCACTGTATTATTTCACAGAACTTGCTTAATAGCTGCAAGTTTCCCTTTAGAAATGTTTCTCTGAAGTTCATGCCTTTAGGGATGTGAGAACCGTTTGCACATTGATTTGTCATTGTGGATTCTGTGCTAGGTGAGTTATTGTGAATATTGAGCTAACAACTATATGTGGGAGTTTAGGTGAATTTTCATTCACTTGTATTTTCTGAGCACCTAGTATGTACCTAGCAACCGCTATGCCTCTGTCCACAAAGAGATTATAATTTAGTTGGTGAGATTCTGGGCTGGATTACAAATTTCTCCATATGCCTGTATTCCTTTGATCTATAAAAATTCTCTCTTTCCTGCAAACATCTTAAATTGTTTAAGTTGGACTCAATACATATTTGTCCCTTCTTGTTCTTGCTCTGCTGGCCGTGACAAGCTACTCACAGGGCAGCAAAGAGGAAAAACAAACACTCCAGGACTTCCACTCTGATTCTCATTTCAAATTGACCATTTGGCCTGCTTACGTAGGTCAACTGGTGTTCCAGGTAAATATTATGAATTGTAATGTTTCTCTGTACACTTCTTTTGTAAATGTTTATAGATGGAATGAAAAGGGGCGGCTGACGAGGTCTCCCACAGAAAGTAGTGTGACCCAAGTCCCAGAAGTAAATAACAGACATGTCCCCACTACCCTGCCATGGGATGCTCTTCTGGTTTTCCTACAGCTGCTATAAAGATCTTGAACCTGTATATCTCTTGGGTGAGCAGGCAGAGCTCTAGGGACTGCTCACTCCTGTGGAGACGAGGGACCATGGAGCCATCAGAAACACGGGTTGGACGTGCCTTGGCCCCTCTCGGCTGGAAGTGCCTGGCCAGGGGTTCTAATTCCCAAGACTCATGAGGGGCTGGGTGAGCTGGGGTATTAATCGGCTGATCAAGAAGATGGGAAAGAGCCTGGCAGGCTTAGGGTTGGGGGGCCAGAGCCCCAGGTCAGGCCTGTGTGGTGCTGCCCAGACCACATCCTGCCGCATGGGGTGGGTGCCCCTCTGCCAGTCTTGAAGCGTTTTCAATTCAAAGAGTTTCCATGTCATTATTCTGCATTAACGAGCTTATAGATTGGTTTGCCTTCCTGGACTGAACAAATTCTATAATTCAGCAGACTGTGGTTGTGAAACCCTCCTTTGCTAGGGAAAGAAACTTGGCAAATAAGAGGGAGTAGGGTTTAATGGGCTGGGTAAGTGGGGTTAAGCCATGCTTAAGCCCACTTATTTACGGGGCAGGGAGAGAGGTGCTGCAAATGATTAGGTGAAGTTAGAAAAAGGCTACACATTAGGATGGAGTTTGTAGGCAAATTCTGGCTTCCACTCAGGAAATCAGAAAATCCTGATATATGCTATCATCCATGGTTTGTTTATCTTGAGACCCCGGACCCCACCCCGCCATGGTTCCTGAGCAGCTTTGGCAAGAAAAATGCTAAAGCAGCCTCTGTCCTCACATTCTAGCCCCAGCTCTTCCCTTCAGCCTCTGGCAGAAAAAGCCCTTTCTGGGAAATTCAAATATGAGTTTCTTGGTTTCCAGTCCTGATGATTTCCTTAGAGTCCTTTTCTGAGAATCTTGCAAAGCACGTGAAGGGCAGGGAGTGGGAGGGAGGCTCTGTTGCTGGTTGAATGGCTGCTCCATGCTGTGCGTTGCTGGGCTGCCTGGAAAATGCTCCGTGGACAGCCAGCCACTGTGGGGACAGCAGATGTCTGCACCCATGTCTTTCACAAGCAGGATTTTGTTCTGGGTGTAACATTTTAACTCAATTTAAATTTTTTGAATAAATGACAGTCGTATTATCCAAAATTCAAGAGCATGAAAAGATATACAGGGTAAGCAAGACCCCTTCTCACTTATCAGTTTCTTAAGAATCATCCCAGAGATATTCTGTTAATATACAACATATCCATAGATATTTATTTTTTAATATAAATGGTAGAATAATATATACTCTGTAGAAACTTAGGCATAATATTTTTAGATTGTCAGAAAAGCAAAAGCAAAGCGTGGATACATTTTTCCATATAATTGTGGCAAGAAAAAATTGTGTGTTTGGGAATGGGTTAAAGGTGGGGAACTGTGTGTGTGTGTGTGTGTGTGTGTGTGTGTGTGTGTGTTGGCGTGTAGCAGGTATCTTGACCCATATAGCCTGCCTGTTTATTCTAATGACATTCTCCTAGTTCTTGTCCAAGTTCACATGTATGGGAAATTAAAACCTAGGCCTAGAAATTTAACAGCTAAATCAGCTTATTCCTACCAGAAAGTATATTTGGGGAAGTGGTTGGTACAAAATTCTCCTTGATGTTTTAGGTGCAAGTGACAAGGGAGTTACTATTGGAAAGGCTCTTATATGGAATTATGTAAGGAGGAAGCATTCATTCTGAATTCTGAGAAGCAGGAACATTGTGAGACCCACCTGTAGTTTCTTAGGGAATGGTGCCCAGGTCACTGAACTCTGTTCTTGGTACATTAGGACCAGGGCGTTATGCAACGTGCTGAGGTAGACGAATAAACAAGGTCAGAAGCAGGTATTTATTCCACAAGAAAAGAACTTAACTGCTTAGATCGCTAAAGGACTAAGGAATTTCATGGCTGGGAGGGCACAGTAATGCAAGGTCTGGCTGCTCTTTGAGGCTGTAGGCAGACGTCTGGAGAATGACAGTTTGTCTCCAAGTGTTTTGTTTTTATTTATTTATTTTTTTAATTGAAGTATAGTTGATTTGCAATGTTGTGTTAGTTTCTGGTTTACAGCAAAGTGATTCAGAGATATATATATATATATATAGTTTTTCATATTTTATATATATGTATATCTATCTATCTATATATATATAGTTTTTTATATTCTTTTCCATTATGGTTTCTTACAGGATATTGAATATAGTTCCCTGTGCTATACAGTAGGACCTTGTTGTTTATCCATCCAAGTGTTTTTTAATGGACATTCCCTTTCTCATTCTGTCTCATTTCCTCCCTGGTTTGTTTCATTGTCCTTCATATTCAGGAAGATAGTTACTGGAATTGGGCCTGTTAACAGGAAGAAGCTGTTTTTGTCCAGTTGGAAGGACAAGAGTGAGGAATGTGCACTGCTGTGGGGCTCACTCTGGGGGGAAGCTGATCATTTTCCTCTCTCCTCTTTGTTCACACATCTTTCCTGGGGCTGTGCTGCCCAGGGTTTGGATGACACAATTGCCTTTTTAAAATGCTTCTTTTACTACGTAGGTGGAAAAGACTGCCACTTTGGACTTAAGGATCCCACCCTGTTTCTCTAGAAAGGCATTCTTTTCCAAGGGGGAGAGGAATCTAACTCTATTGTGAAGTACAGTGGTGGATATTGCATGGTTAGGATTTGGGCTTTTATTTAGACCAATCATGCCCCAAAACTTGCTCTTAGAGACTGCTTCTGCTATGCTCCATTTCAGAGAGGTTCAGCGGCAGACCTCTGATTGTGGACTTTTCCCTCTTCTCCCCTTTTCTCCATGTCCATTGGATCTTGGCATTATTTAACATAGTAACTCAAACTCTGGGTTCCTAAATGTACTAGGTTGGCTCTTCTGCTGATTGGACCAAAGTCAGATTTCATTAGTAGGTATGAGAAATGGTGACCAGGGAACAAACATTAGAAATAATCCAGACACTCATTAAGTTGTGTTTTTGGGGAGTGTTTTTTATTAAATGTGACTGGTAAAGCCTGAGGTCTAGATTTTTTTTTAATTTATTTATCTTTATTGACATATAGTTGGTTTACGATGCATCAGGTATAAAGTGATTCAGTTATATACATATAACTGAATTATTTTCCATTATAGGTTATTAGAAAACACTGAATATAGTTCCTTGTGCTATATAGTAGGTCCTTGTTGTTTATCTGTTTTATATATAGTAGTGTGTATCTGTTAATCCCAAATTCCTGATTTATCCCCCCTTCCTCTTTCCCTTTTGGTAACTATAAGTTTGTTTTCTGTGTCTGTGAGTCTATTTCTGTTCTGTAAAGAAGTTCATTTGTATCATTTTTTAGATTCCACATATAACTGATATCATGTGGTATTTGTCTTTCTCTTTGACTTCACTTAGTATGATAATCTCTAGGTGAGGTCTTGATTTTATCACAGTAAGAAGCAGTTTAACTCTCTGTTCTTCAAGTCACAGACTGTCTTGACTTGTAGGTTGTCATGATGAGCAATGGATGAGTGAATGGTAAAGGTTTCTTAGACCATTATAACTTCCAGAAGCATGACCAAGTACCTACCCTACTCTTCATGGCTCATGAGTGTCCTTTAGCTTGGTGTACAGAGGACTACTCATTCTATTAACTCACTTTGTTCCCAATAGAATGTAAAATTGGTTGTCAAGACCAGGCTATGATGAGGGCCAATCAGGGAATACAGTTGTCCCTCAGTATCCAGGAGGGATTGGCTTCAGGCGCCCCCTTACCCCCACCCTCCACCATACCAAAATCCTTGGATGCTCAAGTCTCTTATATAAAATGGTGCAGCATTTGCATATAACCTACGCACAACCTCCCCATATACTTTAAATCATCCCTAGCTTACTTATAATACCTAATACAATGTAAATGCCACGTACATAGTTTTAATACAAGGTAAATTCTATGTAAATAGTTGTAAATACGATGTAAATGATATGTAAATAGTTGCCAACACGGGCAAATTCAAGTTTTGCTTTTTGGAACTTTCTGAAAATTTTTTTTCCGAATATTTTTGATTCTTGGTTGAAATCCACAAATTTGGAAGCTGTGGGTCCTGGAGGGCCTGCTGTATTTGTATTAGCTCTATCTGGGTAGGGGCAGAGCCCACAGGTGCTTGGAAAATTTGGTCCCATAGGGACTAGAGTATATCTGTTATAGGATTATTTGGTTGCACCGGGTCTTAGTAGCAGCAGGCAAGCTCCTTATATGTGGCGTGCGAACTCTTAGTTGTGGCATGCATGGGGGATCTAGTTCCCTGAGCAGGGATCGAACCCCGGCCCCCTGCATTGGGAGCATGGAGTCTTAACCACTGCACCACCAGGGAAGTCTCCTCTGTTACAGGATTAAAAAGTCAAGTTTGAACATTTTTATGCTTCTGGGACTTATCTATAATTAATTTTTTTGCTCTTCTTTTATGCTAATTGGCCTTTAAATTTTTTCAAGTGTTTTATCCAAGTGTGTAGGACATTGGCAACTATGAGGGATGATGATATGTATTGATATATGGACACCCTGAACTGATGTGGGATGTGGAAGTGGGTTCCTGGCTAGTCTGCAGTGGTGAAGGCATATGGACAGGATAGGCTGCAGAATGGATGAGAAGGGAACTGGGCTCTAACTGAAGCTCTTTCACTGGGCACACGAACTTGTACTAACATCCTCAGCCCTGCTGGGAGGTATGAGAGAATGGGTTTTCTCGCAAAAGGAAGAATCAGGTTCCTGCACCATTCTAGTTGAGAGTTTAGGGTCTCCAGATAAATATTAACATCTCTCGTAGCAGCCACTGCTGTTTTATATAATTGTTTAGGTACCTGGGGTTAGGACTTAAGCATATCTCTTTAGAGGATACAGTTTAACCCTTTAACCCATAACACTCCCTGAACCATCTCCCTCCTGGACTATTGTGCTGGCCTCTTACCATATCCCCTTGTTTCCAGAGTCTCCTCTCTGAGCTATCCACACTACCAATAGAATTATCTTTCTGTAATGTAGAAAAAAAATCATATTACTCAATACTGTATGACTCTCAAAGGTTAAACTCTTAATTTGACAAAGTCCTTCAAAGACTGTTCTCATTTGAGAGCTGGACCTTTTGTCCTCATGGCATAATATGGAACAGGGACCTGTCCCTCTTGCACAGGATCTTAATTGAAGCTGGCCTTGCTGAATTGGGTGCGGGCCAGGCACTGCTAATTTCCCCTCCTACTGGGCTTCTTAATCACTCTGCCCTAAGAAGACTTTGGGAAGTGATTGGATTTCTTGCATGATTGTTCCTAAGGATGCTGTACTTGCGTATCTCCTCAGATATTGTTTTATTGTACTTTCACCTATAGTTCCTAAATCTGTGGAAGAAGGCAAGATTGTCCATCATAAGGCAGTAGGGTTGTATTTACTCATGAAACCGATACTTGTAAACTGATACTTACTCCCCTCTTTTGTTAGCCTAGTCTGGCAAAATGACACATCTCTTGTGAATTTATTTACTGTGAAAGCAAGTGGGGTGGGAGGGTAGGATGGAAGGTGACAGTGTTTTCAATGAAGATAAAGAAGGATTAATGAGAATAACAGTCACAGAGTTCAGTAGAATTAAAACATCGTGAAGCATCTTCCTAGCCAGTTTGCCATTTTAGAGATTGCTGTACCTAGATTTGTAACAATAAAATCAATCAATTCCAAGATTTAGTGACCGAGTCCCTAATTTTTTTTTTTGGCTATGTCGGGTCTTTGTTGAGGTACGTGGGATCTTTTATTGTGGCACGCAGGCTTCTCTCTAGTTGTGGCATGCGGGTTTTCTGTCTCTAGTTGTGGTGCACGGGCTCTGTAGTTGTGGTGCGCAGGGTCCAGGACGCGCGGGCTCAGTAGTTGTGGCATGCAGGCTTACTTGCCCCGTGGCATGTGGGATCTTAGTCCCCCAACCAGGAATTGAACCTGCATCCCCTGCATTGGAAGGTGGATTCTTTACCACTGGACCACCAGGGAAGTCCCTGAGTCTGTAAGATCTTAAAGGGGGCAGACATTTGCCTAAGTAGTTAAATCTCAGTTAAATTTTAGTAGCATGATCTAACTATATGCAGAGGAGCAGAGAAAGAACCAGGTAAGGTCATTTGTATCTAGAAAGTATCTTGCAGTATAAGTAGCAGATCGAAATCTGGCACATTCAGGAAAGTGTGGAAGCTGGAGTTAGGCTGGGTAGCTAATTTAAAATCGTGTAGCCTTAGGTGAGTGGTTCTCTTCAAGCCTTAGTTTCCAAAGCGATGTGGAAAGCATTTGGTACAATTCCTGGCAAAGAGTAAGTGCTCAAAATGTCAGATGCTGTTATTACGTGCATGACCCCAAATAGGGTCTCATCTGCATCCAAGGACTTTTATAATTCCTCCTTAATTACCTAGTTCCCTAATGAAAATGCTGGTTAAGACTTTCCTGGTGGTCCAGTGGTGAAGAATCCACCTTCCAGTGTAGGGGACGCAGGTTCGATCCCTGGTCAGGGAACTAAGATCCCACATGCCGCAGGGCAGCTAAGCCCGGGCACCACAACTATTGAGCTCACGCGCCTCAATGAGAGAGCCTGTGTGCCGCAAACAACATAGCCCACGCGCCCTGGAGCCCGCACGCCACAACTAGAGAGAAGCCTGAGTGCCACAACTAGAGAAAGCCCATGCGCCACAACAAAGAGCCTGTGCACTGTAACAAAAGATCCCGCATGCCTCATGCCTCAACGAAAATACCATGTGCTGCAACTAAGACCCTGACGCAGCCAAAAAAAAAAAAAAACAAAAAGTGGGAAAAAATAAGGAAAATAAATAAATATAAAAAAAAACCCTGCATGTGGATCTTTTATTATAACTGATATTTTCTTGGTTGGGTGAAGGGCCTTTTATAAGTAGCCCTTTCAGCGACACACAGGAAAAAGTGTCAGAATTAGCACGGCAATTTTAGAGAAAAATGTAGGTCATGTGTTATTTAAGACATACCAACTATTGGTATAAGGCAATTTAAAAGGGAAAACAGGGCTTCCCTGGTGGCGCAGTGGTTGAGAATCCGCCTGCCAATGTAGGGGACACGGGTTCGAGCCCTGGTCCGGGAGATCCCACATGCCGTGGAGCAGCTAAGCCCGTGCGCCACAACTACTGAGCCTGCGCTCGAGAGCCCATGAGCCACAACTACTGAAGCCTGCGCGCCTAGAGCCCGTGCTCCGCAACAAGAGAAACCACCACACTAAGAAGCCCGTGCGCTGCAACGAAGAGAAGCCCCCGCTCGCTGCAACTAGAGAAAGCCCATGTGCAGCAACAAAGACCCAACGTGGCCAAAAATAAATAAAATAAATTAACCCCCCCCAAAAAAAATGAATAAAAGGAAAAATATTTTACCAGGAGCAGAATTTTTATTTGGTGTAGATAAAACATGTGAAGGGAACAGAAGAAAACTGGAATGAGGCAGGTGTCAATACTGGGAAATTCTGACAAAGCCAAAAAAAGAAGAGCCAAAAAAAATTATGAGGAACCAACCTTGAGGAGTAACTGAGTGCTGTTTGGGGATCTTTCAGGTTCCTGCATCTAGTACTTAGTGTTGCTGAGAGGATGATTCTTATATTTCCCATATAGCTGTTCTCCTCATGTCAATATTCAAACAAAACTAGGGCTTAAAACTATAACTAGAGTTCTCTTTTGAGACATTTTCTCTCTGTAACATTTCTCTCTTTCCCACAATCAGGTGAAAATGAAATCCTTGCATCTCTGCATGCCATTTCCAGCAAGAACCAGATCTGGAGATCATATATTGGCATGGGCTATTATAACTGCTCAGTGCCACAGACAATTTTGCGGAACTTACTGGAGAACTCAGGATGGTAATGTATTTCTTGATGAAAAACAGGAGTGCTGTGATTTGATTTGCATGACTCTTTCTGTGTCCCCACCCCCCAAAGCCTCAGCACTTGCCCACTGACACCCATACTCTAGTGCTATCCCTAACCTGCAGGAACCTACCTGGCTTTCTCTGGCTTGGGAGATTTCCTTACTCAAATGTAGAGGACTTAGAAGCTTCTTTCTACTTTTATTCCCATAAAATAATCTAGAGCTCAAAATTGTGGGTGCTGGGCATCTCTTCCTCTTGCTGACTCCGTGTTTGTTCTCAGTGAGCGTTTTTGAGCAAGATATCAAACCTGCAGGTGGGCAGATTCAGGGCTTTATTCTTTGGAGACACTAGGATTTTAGGCTGTCTCAGATTACTCAGTGAGTCAAAATCTTGGTCCATTGTCTTCTCTCTGGGATTTTAGGAGCTACAGTTAACTATAACCCCCCCCCTCTGCTCCCTGCCCCAAACCAATATTCTGGGTTTATGACCAACTGAAAAAAGAAGACATTGTATCAGGTAGATGGAGATGAAAATGTTAGCTTTATTACTTAGCACTTTGTAGAGAAAGAGAACATGTGTATTCTGTGAACAGGCTCTTCTAGAAACAATCAAAGACAAGGCTGAGCTGTTGATGTTACTTGTTCTGCCGCCACCTCACCTATCAGATAACTCTCGTTCCTAGTCCTCTAGGGGGTGGGGTAGGGGGTGTTCTTGTCCCTGCCCACTCTGGCTGCCACAGGTTGTGCAAAATGAAAATGTTTCTCCTGCACTTGAGGAAAACTTCCATGCGATCTTGCTTTTCCATTCCTGTTTGCTGTATGATAGAAAGAAGGAAACAGAGGTTCATGTCCTAGTACACACTAAACAATAAAACACCTTGGGTACTTCTTAACGGGCAAAGACCATGGCTTCAAAGGTGCCTGAGAGCAGATCAGAGCACCTGCTTCTTCTGCCCACTGGAAAATATTGTCTGATGATGGAGGAGGAAAGATGGGGACCCCTGGGCCTTTCTTTCTCTGTTTTTGGATCAGTGCCATTGTATACACCAGCATCTTTGAATTGAAACTTTATTTCAACTGATAACCTTATCTCCAAAGGAATGTGTGCACTTACCATCTCTAGCGTAGAAACAAACCAAGCCTGGGAAGGCTTTGATACTTCCTGGGTGATTTTTTTTTTTTTTTTAAGTTGGTTGGTGTACGAGGTAAATTTAATTTTTAGTAGGACCATTATTATGCACGGACAGAGTAAGTGATTGCCTCAGCAATTCAAAGGTATTTATAGCAAGATGCAGAGACTATCTTTTAGGTTAGCATATAGAAAAAAAATCAACTTTAGTAAAGGGAATGTGGACCCCCCATGGGAAAGCATGGAATTGCCTCCTTTGAAATACTAAGTACGTGCTCCACAGCAATATACCTTAAACATTTGCTGAACACTTCACATCTGTTTTAAAAATAGGTGTTATTTAATAAAATTCTGTCAGAGTTAATTTGAATCAAGTGACCAAAATTCTCATTTCAGTATAATTGCCTCATATAAGAAGCTGTCCACCTGCCATCCTATGACAGACTATTGAGACATCTGTTAGTCCATTTTTTCCCTCAAAAACAGAAGTAAGGGCCTTCCCTGGTGGCGCAGTGGTTGAGTCCGCCTGCCGATGCAGATGCAGGGGACACGGGTTCGTGCCCCGGTCCGGGAAGATCCCACATGCCGCGGAGCGGCTGGGCCTGTGAGCCATAGCCGCTGGGCCTGCGCGTCCGGAGCCTGTGCTCCGCAACAGGAGAGCCCACGGCAGTGAGAGGCCCGCGTACCGCAAAAACAAACAAACAAAAAAAACCAGAAGTAAGTGCCTGCCTGAGAAGACTCAAAGCTACCCCCCAAATTTACTGTTTGTTCTAGTCAACTCCTGAAGATGGGGTCCGTGTCTCCCAGCTTCTGTGGTTGGGTAGGAGCCTAACTTCTATGAGCACCAGTTAGCAAACCCAGATGGGTTTCATGTGGACGGCCCCCTTCCTGTTTTTGTAAATTTTCATTTCCCAGACTCTACTGAGTCCCTGCTCATTCCCCTCCCGACTCCCTCATTCTCCCTTTAAAACATCTAGTCACCTCTAAAACACACACACACACACACACACACAGAGAGAAATATGAACCCCCTCTAAGATTACAAACTTTGACAATTTTGACATTTTAGAGAGTAAACCTGATACCCTACGTAATTTTAAACTTCGCACAAAGTGTTCTTAGTACTAGGAATAGAGGTACTGTTTTGACTACTTACCATATGTGAACTTACACTCTGAACTTACACTCTGTTTGAACTTACACTCAAACATAGCGGTTTCTGTGTGTTTGAGTCTTGTGAGTGAATATGTGTTGGGCCGTCAGCACAGCGGGCCTTCATCTGGTGCCTAAAGCCCAGACCTGTAGGTCTGAGGACCAAGGCATATGTGTGGCTTAGGGCATAGGTTAGACTATGTGGGAAGCACAGCGCTTTTGCATCTTCTGTCTGCTTTTGCATAAGTGCAAAGGTAGTCCTGGTTGATGAGGGTGTTTGTCCTAGATGCAGTGATTCACGTCTCATCATTATAGAAGCCGGATCTGTTGGCCTAATCACTGTTGCATTGCTTTTGGTTTCAATATGCTCCATTTCTTTATTAATAGGAGAACAGGAATGAACTGTCAAAGAAGTAGTTTTTCTGCTTTGGGTGTGTGTGAGTTTGTGTGTGTGTGAACGCATGTGAAGGTATTTGTATTGCTGAGGGCTTCTTTTCCCCTGGGGTATTGGTAAAAGTTTGGATGGTAAACTCCAAGTTTGATTTGAAAAGCAAATGGCCTGTCTCCTCCTTCTTACAAAACAAGCCTCCCAAGTACATGAATGGGCTGCAGCATTCCAGCCATCTGAATACTGGCCAGCTGTCTTCGCTCTTGGTGGCCGCACAGAATATTCACCATATTGCTTCCTGGCTGTGAGTGGATATGTTCATTTACTTTAGGATCCGCCAGGGTTTTGAGAGGGAGACAGTGTTGTTCTTTGCTTTTCAGTTCTGGTTTTGGGGTGCATTTTAAGTTTTGTTCCTTTGCATTCTCCGAAAGCTGATCTGAAACAGAGGGTGGTACTGGCCCTTGCCAGCCCTGATAGGGAGGGCTGTGCACATGAGCTTGGGTAGACTTCACATTATCACCCTTCTGAATGGTTGCCATAGAGATGGAACCAACAAATTCCGGTGACGTGAGGTGAAAATCAATGGGTAACATAGCCTCCAGAGAATACAAACATTTGGGCTCTTACAAGAAGATTTACATTAGGCCTAGAATATATTTTGTAGGGTTTACTTTTTGAAATTTTTGATTGCTGATAATATCAGTTAACTAATATCAAAACACTTACATTTCCCTTGTGACTATTTCTGTTTTGTGTAATGTTGGCACTGGGATTAAATGAGAGAATCTCATGAATGTTTGTCTTCCTGCAACTCCCCCACGCCTTTTTTGGTTAAAATCGTAGAGAATACTGATTATTTTGGAATAAATGTTAATGCCATGTTGAATATATCATGCATCCTTTTTGAGCGGAACAGAATGCCTTCTTGGATATGCAGATACTTTTTGGTTTTTAATATTAAAATATATCTAGAAACAGAAATCAATTGAGTTAAATATCAGTTGGAACATAGAAGTTGTAGATTATAGACATTTTCTTGATCACTGTTTTGCCTGGGGCAACTAAACCCTTTTATGCAGGATGGCAGGCCCTGTGCTAGCATTTTTCTCCTGAAACGAGGGTTTATTTAGTATCTCCAGGCTTGAGACTCACCAATCCATGTCCATTAATAGATGATTTTTAAGACCATTTATGTCTGTTTATTAGTGTAAAAAAAAAAAGTGTGGATTATAAAAGAAGTTTACAAGTAAAAGAAGTAGGATCATGTATTTGTCATCTTTGTAGGAAAAGTTTTAAAGCTCTCTCCTTTTAGCAGTGCTAATTAGCATCAGCCTAAGCTTGGACTTTGAGCAAGGAGAGAAAGGCTGAACAAGGGAGGGGGAATATTAAATCCCAAAGTCTGTGAGCAAAGGAATAGCATGGTCTCAGGTATGAAGGACTGTGTTTGGGAGGTTTGGGGCTTTTTCTTGCAGGTAACTGGGGAGCCATCCCCATTTGAGCAGGAAAGTCAAACACATACATTTGCACCAGAAATATTAGATAATTTCCTATTTTAAGCACTGTGCTAGGCTAGTAAGGCATCAAAGGGGTGGATGTAGGATGTCGGAAGGAAGACTAATGGCAACTGGTCATCATTTGGGCCTAAAAAAATCTGGACTTTTTACCTTGAGAATTGGCATGATAGTGGTAACTTTGAAGGAATTTAAGAAAAGAAACTACCTTGTTTGGTGATCTGGTTGGAGGAAGGATAGGGAGTGTGATGCTGACATGGGATGTGATGAATTTCCAGATAGAAATTGTTTCCAAGTAGAAATATCTAATAATATCTGAATAGAAGTATGAATAAATCCTTTGGGAGAAGTCTATGAGTGTTTAAAAAAAATCTTCTAAGACCGGAACAGAGGATAAAAACTTTTCAAAACAACCAGCATTTGGGAAGGACTTAACCATTTCCAAAATGCTTTATGTATGTTAATTGGACTTGAGTGTTAAGATAATATCTGATATGGGTGATGTTATCTCCATTGATGGCCAAGAGAAATTGTCAGGGAGAGGTTTAGTGACTTGTCCCAGTTCACAGGTAATAAATTATAGAATTTAGGTTGACACCCAGAGCTTCTTAATACTTAGCATTGGTGAAGATACAGGGAAACCTGTGAATCACTGTATTACTTAAGGGAATACAGAATGGTGTGAACTGTCTAGAGAAAAACATGGCATATGTACCGAAAGATTTGAAATTGATTACTGTACACCTTATGATTTGAAATTCCATATCTAGGGATTTATCCTAAGGAAATAATACAAAGATAAGGATGTTCACTGTTATGCTATTTCTAATATTTAAAAACCAAAATTAATGTTCAATTTGAGGGGACTTGTTAAATTATGATAAATGATTTAATAACATAAAACAATCAAATGCATATTTCTGAATAACATTTAAAGTTATTAGAAATTGTCCATGGAATAATGTTAACAAAAAAAAAATCGAGACACAACTTTATACAGAGTACCATCTTACTTTGAAGTATAAGTATGATTGTGATGTCAAAAAGAGACTGAAATTAATTAACCTGATTGTGGTGGTCATTTCACAAAGTATACATATATCAAAACATCATGTTGTACACTTTTAATATACACAGTTTTGTGAATCATACTTCAGTAAAGCTAGAGAAAAAAAAAGAATGTATATAGAAAAGTCACAAATTAACAAGAAAAGGGGCAAACAACACAACAGAAAAAAGACTGAAAAGAAATGTACCTAAATGTTAACTATTGTTATCCTGGATTTCTGGGATTATGGGTGATTTTATTTTCTCAGTAGTTATCTCAATTTTCCAACTTTTTGCAAAGAGCATGCATCATATAATCAGCAAAAAAAGGTTGTAAACATGTTCCTGACACACAGAAGATGGTTAATAAATGGTAGCTGATGTCTTTAAAATTTAGAACATATAATAAAAAGAAAGTAAAAATTATGGTTAATCTTGCCACCCAGAGAAAATCACTGTTTACATTTTGGTTCACGTTTTTACAAATAGGATTGTAGTATTTTACATTTTACTTTTTAAATTAATGTATCATGAGCATCTTCTATGTCAGAAAATATTTTTACATATCATTTTCACAATCCATAGTATTATATGCATATTGTCTAATTTATTTAATCATTTTCCTTTTAATAGAGAGTTTGTTGCACATTTTTCAACATTCTGTTCAGTACTGTGATGAATTCTTTGGATGGGCTAGCTGATACATATGCATGCTTGTTTGCATATGTGTGTGTATAAGTCTGTGTGTCTGTCCGTATGCCAAATAATGATTGTGAGTAAAATGAAAAGTTCATGTTAGCCAGGCTATCTAAGCATATGTCTTTGTGGTGGCAGACTATGCTGTGTATGAAGATCTTATCTGATCTGAGGTCACAGTGGCCCCTTGCCTGTGCCTTTTGTGTGCCATTTCTGCTTAGATTCCCTTTCTACTTAGTCTACATTATGTATTGTGTGCTTCATTTATTCCAGTTCACCACCCGCTTAGAATTTGGCTAACTGATTTACAGTTGCTAAGCCAGGCTGTTCAAGGAATTAACTGAAGCAAAAACATACTCTGCTGTACACACACACACACACACACACACACACACACACACACACACATATACAACTATACCAATGAAAGTTTCAGGGAAATTATTTCAAAAGTCTTGACATTGTACTGCTTGGTAAGGCAATCTCCCCCATTCTATTCCCCCTCAAAGGTAAGAAGACATTGATTTCAAAGCCTTCAGAAAAGAAAAAAGAAAATAAAAGGTGGAAATATCCTGAATGTGATTACCAGATCAGGAGAGGAAGGAAAAGGGGTTGAAAAAAATTTTTTTTCCTAATAACTCTTCAGGCTTGGAAGAACGAAAACAATAGGGATATGAAACAGCGTTACTCTCGTGTGGGAGCATAGACCCCAATCTGACACACTTTGGTAGTACAGTAATGGATTCTTGGTGAAAAGATAGCAGTTCTTTCCAAGTCCTCAGCCACCCTCTCTCCTCTTATTTTCTTTTCTTTAAAATATTTATCACTCTGAAATGATCTTATGTATTTTTTATCTCTTTTTTCCCCACTACAATATATTTTCCTTGAGATCAGGGACTGGTACCCATCTTGCTTATGATGTGCCACCAGAACTAATCATAGTTTTTGGCACTTAGTAGACATGCAGTAAATATTTGTAGGATGAGTGAATGAATGAAGGGATGAAAAAGTGATGAAGTCACTAAGTGGATTAACTCTCATACCTAAAGACACATTTTTGGCTAATAACTGGAGGATTTTAAGGTTAGAATTCATGTCTATGCTGCCTTCTAACCATTAGTATTCTTGAATTTTGATAGGTATGGAGTTTACTTCCATAGACTTTTAATAAGTGGATAGTGACAATTCTTTTTTTTTTTTTGGCTATGCCACGTGTCTTGTGGGATCCTAGTTCCCTGACCAGGGATTGAACCCGGGCCCTTGGCAGTGAAAGTGCGGAATCCCAACCACTGGACCGCCGGGGAATTCCCAACACTTCTTAAATAGACCTCTATTAATTTTTTAGGAGCACATAGAACTTCTGGTCAGTATAAACAAAGCTCCTCTCCCCCAAAACCAAAAGTTTCGAGTATTAGGTATTAGATTCTTGGATACTTTTCTATTGTGAACCATGGTTGCGGTGAGCTTTTTTCTTTTTTTTTATTCTGTTTATAATACCGTAGACAGTCTCAAGTGGATTTTAAGAGCCAACTTACAATACAGCATACTTATGATAAGATCATTAAAATAGAAATGTAAGATTAAGTAATTTAGAGGGATAGAAAAGTAAGTACTGATTATCCCCAAAGGATAATATTGTTACTATGATTTAATGCTGAGTTTCCTTACAAAAGACAAAAAGGAAGCTTATTGTTGTATTATATGATTCTCAAGAGAGGCAAACTTAATTTTCAGATACTGAATTCTAAAATGAAGGTATTTCATGAGCTTTTTCTGAATAGTGGATTCACAGTTTGGACATAGTGTTTTGGGTCCCTTACAGGATCACCCAGTATACTCCGTACCAGCCAGAGGTATCTCAGGGGAGACTGGAGAGTTTACTCAATTACCAGACCATGGTGTGTGACATCACAGGCATGGACATGGCTAATGCATCCCTGCTGGATGAGGCCACCGCGGCTGCAGAGGCAATGCAGCTCTGCCACAGGTGAGAGGCCCAGCATGAGATTCCCTCAGGGGGAGGGACATCTACCAGTCTCACAACTGCTGTGCAGGCAGGGGTTTCCCTGCTCCGGTCAGTGCCCAGTGACTTTGTCCCTCTTTCCCTCTCTCTCTCTCTTTCTCTTCCCCGCCCCCTCTTTCTGTCTATCACACACACACACATTTGTGTCTATGAGATATGTTGTATCAGTATCATTATACCAGTTAGTTGAGGTAACAAACAGATGTGAAATATAGTGCATTTAAAAAGCCACTGCTGTTTATTGTTTAACATTATGTAAGAAAGACGTTTTGCTCTTCACATACATGATGTTAAGTTCAGGGATGTTACAGCAACTCCGAGATAGTATCAAGGACCAATGCCCCTCTCTCTTTACCATCGTTAGTGCAAGGCTTTCATCCTGTGGACTGAAGAAAAGCATACAACCTAAAAGTTGCAAGTTAAGTTTTATTTGGGGATCTTACTAAGGATGAGAGCCCCGGAGACAGTCTCTCACACAGCTCTGAGGAACTGCTCTGAAGAGGTCAGGGAGGAGCCAGAACATGTAGGAGGTTTTTGCTGGGAAAAAACCATGCAGTTGAACATTAAAAGATTACTGCTAATCACAAAGAACAGACATCTCAGGTTAATGTTAGTGCTTTTCAATATATGGGAAGATGCAAGAGTTTGGGCTCATTGAAATTATTCCTTAGAAATGCATCTTAACTATCTTGGGCCAGTCTCCAAAGCAAATAATACTTCCTGTTTTTTTCCATCCTGAGTTCCTCTCAGGGTGCACCATCAGTGGGCAGCTGCAGTGGCTAATGGCTTGATCCTTGTAGAACTGGGATGGCGGGCAACATTTTTCGTTTACTGCAATGGCAGACAACAGTCCCGTCCGCAGCCCTCCTGGTCACAAGATGACTGCTGGAGCTCTAGCCATGACGCCTGCATTCAGGAAGAAGTAAAGGGTACTTCTAGCGAAATAAGCTCTCTTTAAATAGTGTTTTGGAAGCCTCCACTCAACAATTTACTTATGCTTCATTGACCACCCCTACCTACAAGTGACCTGTGGAAATGCAGTTTTTTTCAGATGGGCACATTGCTGCCTCCTACATATTGGGGTTCTGTTACTATGGGTGACAGGGAGAATGGATATTGGGTAGGAACTAGCAATCTGCAATGTAATATGTAAATAAGCATCACCCTGTTTTATGAAGAATATTCTTCTCAGGTTGTATTTAATGTTTTATAGCTTTTCTTTTTCTATTTAACAGTATTTTGTGAACATTTCCCCATTTCTTTAGTCAGCTTTCTAAACTGTGGCTTTTATTGGCTACATAGCAATATTCATTTGCATGGAAGTACCATAATTTATGTAACCTCACCTCTATTGTTATACATTGTTTATTCCCATTTTTCACTGTTATTAATGGTATTTTTGTGCATCTGTAGGATAGATCTTTGTCAGAAGTTCTGATTATTTCCTGAGGATGCATTTCTAGAAGTAGAATTGCTGGGTCATGGTTAACTTTGGTTAGTATTTAGTTGATAATCATTCTTCAGCTCCTCACCTTCTTTTGTTCATTGCCTCGAGAATACATTTGAGTTTACCTTCCCTCCAGGTAGAATTCTCATGTAGATGGTCATCTGGTAGGGAAATCTGCCCACATTGATGATGTGTCTGTCTGAGGTTTTGGGGGGCTGGCCCTAGTCGACTGACTGGGTTGACTGCAGTGGCTAATGGTTTGATCCTTGTGGAACTGGCGGGTAACATTCTTTGTTTACACTCTGAATGCCCATGTAAGTCTCTTTCTTGGCTTCCACAGACTTGAGGGGTGGTTAAATGGATTCTGGTACCAATTCCAGTCAGGGAGGGGGGTTCCTCTCACACCTGAAAACAAATGAACAAACATCTGCTGGTGTCCAACAACCCCCTCCAACTCAGGGTGCCATTCTCAAGTACAGGTTGTTACCTGTATTCAATCGACTGGAATTTTCATGACCCCCTCCTCAGAGCAGCGCACAGAACTCAGAGAAACATTTTACTTACTAGAACCAGTTTATTATCAAGGAACAGCCAGGCAGAAGGGATGCATAGGGCTGGGTATGTTGAAAGGGTCAGAGCTTCCATGCTCCCTCAGAGATCCCCATTCTTCCCAAATCTCATGTTCACCAGTCCAGAAGCTCTCCAAATCCTACCCTTTGGGTTTTTTATGGAGGCTTCACTACATAGACACGAGTGATTAAATCTTGGCCATTGGCAATTGATTCAGCCTCCAGCCCCTCTTCCTTCCCTGGAGCTCAGGGTGTAGAACTGAAAGTTCCAACCCTCTAATCACACGGTTGGCTCCTTTAGCAACCAGCCCTCATTCCTCTGTGGGATGCAAAAGTCACCTCATTAACATTACAAATGACACCTTGATCACTTTTCACACTTAGAAAATTCCAGTGGTTTTTGGGAGCTGTGAGCCAGGAACTGTGGACAAAGACCAAATATATATGAGAAATATATCTTGGTCATCTGAATGACCAAATATTTACTTCCTATAAATCACAGTGTTGCAGTTGTGAACCTCGAACTCACTGGGCAGATATGGAGACCTCTAAGTTCCAGGCCCTTCTGCTTCCCAAGCAGTCCCAGGGGTAGGTTCAGGCTCTACTTCCTGTTATCTTAGGGACAGCAAGGGGGTGGGGGGGAGAATGCCGTTCCTAGTCTAAGCTTTTCACTTCTTTTCACCTTCTCTCTTCCTTATCCACCTTCTCGCTGCTCTCCCATCCCCCACCTCCATCCCCTTTTTCATCTCACGCGCAGGCTCAGCGGCCATGGCTCACGGGCCTAGCCACTCCACGGCATGTGGGATCTTCCCGGGCCGGGGCACGAACCCGTGTCACCCCTGTCCCCTGCATCGGCAGGCGGACTCTCAACCACTGCGCCACCAGGGAAGCCCAGAAGCTGAGACCTTTGTAGTTGATGGGTCAGGGGTTCTCTCCTGAGCTTAATAGAGTCACTGGGCAACGCACACTCTGCAAGTGCTGGATTTGCTTCCTCTCTCTTAATTCTCATACCTTCCATCCTGCATTTAATTTTACCCTTGAGAAACAACCTTGTGTTTCTTATCTTTAGGAAATGTTTTCTTCAATAGCAGTGTTTTTGTTTCCATCCGAGGTCATTTAGGCTTAGATAGCTCTTCTCTCCAGAGTTATTTAGATATAGACTTTGAAAGGCTTTGTGTATTGGACAGTTAATTTTGTATCTCCCAACTCTACCTACTCTATTGAATTTATGCTTATTATAAGAATAATACCTGTTCATAGTGGAAAATTTCAAATAGTAGAGAAGGATATAATGACAAGTAAACCTTGCTGTTTCTCAGTCGCATTCCATTGAGAAACTTGCTGTTAACTGGTCGTGTGGATCTTCCTTTTTATACAATATACTTGTATCCTCCACTCATTTCTTTTTACCCAGATGCGCTTGTGATACACAAAATGTTCTGCATCCCCATCAGTTTTGTTTCCTGAAACTATGGACTGTTAGAGAACTTCCTGAATTTGGGTCTTAGACCCAACGCAGTTCCTTCCATAGCTGTGTGGCACCTGCACGTATCACAACCTATCTGAGTTCTTCTCCGCTTCCTTTGAATGAGGACACTCGGTTTAGATAATCTCTAAATGCTCCTGTGGCAATAAACTTCTCAGATGATTTTATCTAGAAGACTTAGTTTTTTGTTCCTACTCGCACCTAATCACTACCCTTTTCTTTCTTTTTCCTCATAGTATATATATATATATATTTAACATCTTTATTGGAGTATAATTGCTTTACAATGGTGTGTTAGTTTCTGCTTTATAACAAAGTGAATCAGTTATACATATACATATGTTCCCATATCTCTTCCCTCTTGCGTGTCCCTCCCACCCTCCCTATCCCACCCCTCTAGGTGGTCACAAAGCACCGAGCTGATCTCCCTGTGCTGTGCTGCTGCTTCCCACTAGCTATCTGTTTTCCGTTTGATAGTGTATATATGTCCATGCCTCTCTCTCACTTTGTCACAGCTCACCCTTCCCCCTCCCCATATCCTCAAGTCCGTTTTCTAGTAGGTCTGTGTCTTTATTCCCATCTTGCCCCTAGGTTCTTCATGACCTTTTTTTCCCCTTAGATTCCATATATATATGTTAGCATACGGTATTTGTTTTTCTCTTTCTGACTTACTTTACTCTGTATGACAGACTCTAGGTCCATCCACCTCACTACAAATAACTCAATTTCGTTTCTTTTTATGGCTGAGTCATATTCCATTGTATATATGTGCCACATCTTCTTTACCTCATAGCATATTTTTAAAAATTTAAGCCAGTTTAAGATTGATTTTGCTAAATGGGGTTAGAATGGGAATTGGATTTCAGTGAAATTCTAATCAGGAAATGTCACTATTAGTTTTTAATGACTCATTATTTTTTATCCTATGCTCAGACTTTCCTTAAGTACCATCTTTGCTTTGCATTCTTAGACGATACTCTGATTTCTTTAATGTTCATGTTCGAATTGGGATTTTTCTTTTCAACAGACACAACAAGAGGAGGAAGTTTTTTGTTGACCCTCGTTGCCACTCACAGACAATAGCTGTCGTCCAGACTCGAGCCAAGTAATTAATTTTATTTGTATTTTGAACTCAGGGATAATATTATGCTCATCTCTGCTGTTTCTTCCTCTGATTTCCAAACTGACTGGAGTTGAACCTGGTTTAAGCTGGGGTTATTGAATTTTACTTTCCCTCCCACTTTCTTCCCATGACCTCACTGGTGAGTAAGATGTGTCAGAATTCAGGAAAAAATACACAGTGGATTTGGTCACCTTTGCTTTATATTTTACAAAAAGAACACATTGTTTTGTGTTCTTTTTTACAAAAAAGAAAATTAATATTAAAATAGTTTCAACAGTGTTTTGAAAAGTTTGAAAAGCACAGGGTAAAAATGGAACTCTCACACAACTGTTTTGATTTTGTATATATTCCTGCAAACATGGCCCATAGGGAATCCACATAATACCTAGTTTAGTATGATGTAGCTGAAAGCAGATTATATTTTTTAAGTGCTGTAATCAGATAAAACAGACACAGCACAACTACCGCATGTGGGTGTGTTTATTTACTTTCTCCTTGTAAAAGCCTTTCCCCCAATCCCATACCACCATTCCTTCAGAAGTGGTTTTCTGACATATGATAGGAATTAGATAGTTTCAGGAACCTAAGGAAGGTCTTCTTCCCTGTCTTACTGAGGTTTTCCACTCACCTAAGACCTATCCAAGGTCAAAGTGGCAATGGCTGTGTAGTTGCAGGTAGTGGTTGTTTAGCCCTAGGAAGGCATGTTTCTGCTCTTGTCTCAGGCACATGTTCTGACAGGAAAGTGGGAGGGGAGGTGCTAACAGTGGCTGCAGGTGAGTTGGTGTGAAGCACAGTTACCACTGAAGGGCTGGGTGTGGGATGGGGGTGTGTGCGTGTTGGGATAGGGTAGGGGGTGGGGGCACTGAGGAAGGACACAGAATACGCATGCTCTAACGTGGAAAAGAAACTGTAGATGATTTGACTTTCCCTGTAAACCAAAAGCATGGTGGTTCTTTGTCTTCTGTCTTTTCAGGTATGCCGGAGTCCTCATTGAGCTGAAGTTACCCCATGAAATGGACTTCAGTGGAAAAGATGTCAGTGGAGCGCTGTTCCAGTACCCAGACACCGAGGGGAAGGTGGAAGACTTCACGGAGCTCGTGGAGAGAGCCCATCAGGCTGGGGTAGGCAAACCTCTCCTTGTGGGGGGTCCATGGAGGTGTGTCTCAATTTTGAATTATTATTGTTACTCTTTTTAGCATGATTTTTAAAAAAAGTTTGTTTAATTTCTTTTTGGCTGCGTTGGGGCTTCGTTGCTGCGCGCGGGCTTTCTCTAGTTGCGGTGAGCGGGAGCTACTCTTCGTTGCGGTGCAAGGGCTTCTCGTTGCGGTGGCTTCTCTTGTGCGGAGCACAGGCTCTAGGCATGCAGGCTTCAGTAGTTGTGGCTCGCCGGCTCTAGAGCACAGGCTCAGTAGTTGTGGTACACAGGCTTAGCTGCTCTGAGGCATATGGGATCTTCCTGGACCAGGGCTGAACCCATGTCCCCTGCATTGGCAGGCGGATTCTTAACCACTGCACCACCAGAGAAGCCCTATTATTGTTTCTCTTTTTGGTGTGTTTTAATTTCCACACCTTTATCACTTGGTAAGGTAAAACTGCCTCCTTCCAACCTCCTTTTTTCAAGTTTGTTTTCTTCACTGGTTCCTGGCACATAGTAGGCACTCAGTAAATATTTTAAATGAATGAATGAGTAAATAAATTTCACAGGATACGGAACCAACTCTGCCAGTCTGCCTATAATGGAGATAATTTGCTATCCTTCCACTGGTCTCAGGGAAGGTCACAACCTTGTCCATTTTCTCTTGTTTCCTTTCTAGAGCTTGGCCTGCTGTGCTACTGACCTTCTAGCTCTGTGTATCCTGAGGCCTCCCGGAGAATTTGGGGTGGACGTTGCCCTGGGCAGCTCACAGAGATTTGGGGTGCCTCTGGGCTATGGCGGACCACATGCAGCCTTTTTTGCTGTCAGAGAAAGTTTGGTGAGGATGATGCCTGGAAGAATGGTGGGGGTAACAAGGTAAAGCAGCTCATGTTTCTCCCCTTTTATTGTGGTTATGGGTTTTCCTGCTCCTTCTCTTGATCACAAAAGTTGTTGATTTCTCTTTGAATTTAACTGGGCCATTTTGGGTCGAATTTAACTGGGCCATTTTGGGTCGATTAAGGAAATGTAAACATAGAGTCAGAAGAGAGAATGTATTTGGGGTATGAATGTTTGGGGTATCAATGCCCTACCTACTCCCCAACCCCATCCCAACACACACACACACACACACACACACACACACACACACACACACATCCCATTATCCCATACACACACACACACCCCCCCATTATCCCATACCTGGCCTTTCTCAAATGCCATGTACCTCTTCTCGAATGCCATGAATTTGTGCATATTTGGAAAAGTATGTTTACAATTTATAGCATATTTGTATTGAAGTCATAGAAATGAATTTTAGATTGATGAAAGTCTTGAGAGACTGAATATTTTAAGTGTGTTTTATATCTAACTAGTTTCTTTCTCAAAAGTATTAACATGCCACATGGCTATGTAAAGACAAGTGCAATAAGAGATTACCATGCACACATTGGGTGTGACCTACATTATTTCCTAGAGGCCTGCCCTTTGGCCATTTGAGTAATTTCCAAATGTACTTCCTTGAGTGCTTCTCATTGATGAAAATCCTCGGGTTGAGAATTGAGATGAATGCCATGATTATTACTGTGGAACTTTAGCATATTGTTTTTGACCTTTCATAAAGCTGGGCTATTAATGTAAGTGAAGAGTCTGAATTAGTGAATGATGTGCTAGTGATGAGAAGTTCTGAAATACTTACACTTTGTCACATGATGGCAAAAGGCACTTTGCTTTTTAATGTAAAAAATAATAGTTTCTTTAAGCATTCTTACATTACATTTTCTTTCAATGATGTCTCTTCAACAGATGAGATGTGACAGAGGGTTTTCTAATTTAAAAGAGTTTCATATATCAGTTATCATCTTCTGATTTTTGTATTGAACTTCTTACCTTTCTGGAAAGTGGACCTGAGAGTTTGATGAAATAAAGGCTAAGACTGCTGAATCTTTGTGGTTATCTAGATTTTTAATTGTATTAAGAAAGGAGAAATTTTATTAGAGACAAGTGTTAGGTTGTTAACATCCTTCATTTATAGCCATATAGTTGCTTTAGATTTCTGGTATAGAAATTCTGTTTCCTTTGTCGGGTATTTCCCTTTTCTCTGAGTCTGCCAAGAAGCTCAGAGTGAAGTTTAATCCTCAATCACCATCATTTTATTAGGCTGGGTGATTCCTGGAAAATTTTCTTTTAAAGTTCCCAGCTTATTGTATATATCTCAGTGCCTCAAATCCTCAAAGTACAAACTGAAAATTAACAGTCCCCTTTAGAAGAAGATGGTTTGGAAATTGTTTCTTTATGGCCTTGCACCTAAGTAACTTTGCTGAATTCACTTAAAGGTGGGAAGGAAAGAAGCAGTTCTGTTTATGGCAACTCCTGGTGCTATGATGATCTGTACTAACCGGATGTTTTATTCTTGGTCCAGAGATGCCAGTGGAAAAGAAGTGTATCGTCTTGCTCTTCAAACCAGGGAGCAACACATCCGGAGAGACAAGGCTACCAGCAACATCTGTACAGCTCAGGTAGATCACATGCCTGACCTGCTCACTGAATGTCTTACAGTCTACAGCAATGAGCTACTTGTTCATTTACTGAGTTGTTGCTTCATTCATCCACGGAGCAGTGTGCACACCAAAAATGTCAAGATCTTGTTGGTAGAGAAGCCTTGTGGTCTTGTCAGAACGCCAATAGAATGTATTTTACTGTGGTTCCATGTATGCACACCCTTCACCTGTTAGGGTCTCTGGCATTCTTGGCCACAGGGCAGGTCCATTATGGGTGGTGACTGGGGCACCTCCTCTTAGAGCTGAGATGGAGGCCCTCCAGGTTAGTGTGAGGAAGGCAAGGTGAAGGTGCTTGAGGTGACTGTACTGAGGGGATAGTCCAGATTGGCCAGCCGGTGGTGGCCATGGGATACTCTTACTGGGAACTCATGAGAGACATTTCTGAAATGTATGGGACAAAAGAGGAGGAGTTACCTGAATGTTGCCCAATGTCTCAGGTTAGAGGGAGCAGTGTTTTCTGACATCCAGCCAGTTCCTAGGATCAGGTGGAGGACCACTCCTGAGCATATAATGCATTCTCGGTTCTCTTCCATTCGGGGTCAGGGAAAGGGAGAGATCTCACAGATACCCCAGTAGGCAGTGCAGTGTTCTTCCTCTCAGAGCATTGGCTCACAGCACCACCGCCAGCTTTTAGAAGGCCTCTCCAGGGAGGGAGTAGATGATAAGGTCTGCTTATAGTTTGCTCCATATCCATTGGTGGTTGAAATAGTTTCCTCAGTTGGTTTTCCTGTATTATTCTTTTTGTCTCAGGGAGGCGGCTGCTTTTCAGGGAAGAGCTCCTCTAGTATTGCAGGAAGAAGCCAGTTGTCACAAGCTTGTCCTCTGTTGACAGCAAATTGATCTTTATGTGATGCCTTTACTTTCTGTAGTTTACCCTTCATTTGTTGAATTCCCTGCTTACATATCTTCCCTTCCTCTGCTGCTTTCTGCTCATGTTCTTCCAGAACATGTCTTTCTGATCATAAGTGCACTAAGGGCTTTCTGCTTCAAGGTTTGAATTAATTTTCCAGGTTAACTTGGGCATTCTACAATGAGCAAAAGTTACATTCCTACTTCTTTTTTCCTTCCAGTTCATAGATAGCTGATATTTCATTATTTAACTTGGATCATAAGAGGTCTCTGTTTTTCAGCAATGAATAAAATGATGTTTGCCCTAGAGATAGTCATACCCTGTCTTCTCTGATTTTCATTTTCTTATTCTGGAGATTTTCTAACTCTCCATTGTCTATTTCATCTCACGTGTTTCTTCTCATAACTGGTTGCATGAAACAATTGCTTGTGACGCCAGTGTCATTTTCTTTGTAGGCCTATAATTATTCTCTTTTGTTCGGAGATGACTGATATTTTTTAAGCTGTTCCTTGAGCACTCTATGTCATTACTCCAGCCTTCTTCTTGTAGCACCTCTTCCATGTTCTTCTCAAGGCTGCCCCATTCCTCTTGAGTGTTGTAGGGTCCACACTTGACTTCTCTTAGTTTTGCATCACTGATGGTGCAGAATTTTTTTTTTTTTTTTTTTTTTTTTTTTTTTGCGTTATGCAGGCCTCTCACTGTTGTGGCCTTTCCCGTTGTGGAGCACAGGCTCCGGATGCGCAGGCTCAGTGGCCATGGCTCATGGGCCCAGCTGCTTCACGGCATGTGGGATCCTCCTGGACCCGGGCACGAACCCGCGTCCCCTGCATCGGCAGGCAGACTCTCAACCACTGCGCCACCAGGGAAGCCCCGAGAACTTTTTTTTTTTTTAATCTCTGAAAACTCATTACTGAATTCTTTAAAAAAAAATCTTTCTGTAAACTTGTGACATTTCTACAGGTGTCTGAATTTGCATCATATCTTCTTCTTTATATTCTCTTATTTCTCAACTTCCACCATAGGCTTTCATTAGCTTTTTCTGAAGTCCAGGGGTATTGATGTATAATTTACATTTCATTAGCTCTCTTATTGAGATTTAACTCTACATATAATTCACCCATTTAAAGTACACCGTTCAATGGTTGATAGTATTTTCACAAAGTTGGGTAACCATCACCAGCATTTCATTTCTGGATATTTTTATCACCCCTAAAAGAAACTTGTTCCCATTAAGCAGTCACTTCCTATCCTTCTCGCCTCCCTTCAGCCCCTGGTGACCACTTATCTCCTTTCTGTCTCTATGGATCTGCCTATTCTGGATATTTCATATAAATGAGATCATACAATATGTAGCCTTTTGTGCCTGGTTTCTTTCATTTGAGATAATGTTTTCAAGGTTCATCCACGTTGTAGAATTGGGAAGGAAAAGAAAATTTTTTCGTCTAACCTTCTAGGTTCTTCTAGCTGGTCTAAGAATTAAATTGATATGAGACAGATTAACATGAGAAAATGACATTTTATACATACATACAGGATCCCCACATATATGAGAGGCTCAGAGACCCCACATACATGAGAGGTTAAAGGACAGAAAAGTAAATAAGGTTATACATGTCATCCTGGGCTAAGGAATAGGATAGGGGCCAGGTGCTTCCAAGCATGGGAGGGCCATTCACTGGATGATAAGAAGAAGAACAAGATGTCTGGTAATTAGTTGTTTGTTCTGCCATATAGATGGGGCCACTTAGATAAAATTTATCTTTGGTAATAACTCCTTTTCTGGGAAAAATCCTCAATTTAAATTCTTCTGGGCAGTTAAGGGAGG
This sequence comes from Stenella coeruleoalba, assembly GCF_951394435.1. Taxonomy (NCBI): domain Eukaryota; kingdom Metazoa; phylum Chordata; class Mammalia; order Artiodactyla; family Delphinidae; genus Stenella; species Stenella coeruleoalba. The sequence goes on from NC_137153.1 coordinate 66,495,915, forward strand.
AGCAGTAGTTTCTCTTGAGCCCAGAAGGTCTCCATTGCCTGAACTCAAAATAATCCACGTGCTAAAGTGGCAGATGTTAGGGAGGCCTGTTTGGAACCCCTACAGTATCAGGAATCAATACTTCATTCTTTTTTATGGCTGAAGAATATCCCATTGTATGGATATATCATATTTTGTTAATCCATTCATCAATTGATGGGCATTTAGGTTGCTTCCACTTTGGGGTACTTTGAATAAGGCTGCTATGCACATTTGTGTATAAGTTTTTGTGGGGACATATATTTTCAGTTCTCCTGGGTATATTCCTAGAAATAGAATTTCTGGGTCATTGGTAACTCTATGTTGAACTAATTGAGGAACTTCCAGACTCTTTTCTGAAGTGGCTGCACCATTTTACATTCCCTCCTCCAATATATGAGGGTTGTAATTTCTCCACATTTTCACCTGTACTTGTTACTGTTCCTCTTTTTGGTTATAGCTGTCCTAGTGGGTGTGAAGTGATATCTCACCGTGGGATTGATTTGCAGTTACCTAATAACTAATGATTTTGAGCATCCTTTCATGATTCACTTTTTTTAAAAAATAAATTTATTTTATTTATTTATTTTTGGCTGCGTTGGGTCTTCATTGCTGCACGTGGGCTTTCTCTAGTTGGGGCGAGCAGGGTCTACTCTTTGTTGCGGCACACGGGCTTTTCATTGTGGTGTCTTCTCTTGTTGCGGAGCACGGGCTCTAGGTGCGTGGGCTTCAGTAGTTGTGGCACGTGGGCTCAGTAGTTGTGGCTTGCGGGCTCTAGAGCATGGGCTCAGTAGTTGTGGTGCACGGGCTTGTGGGATCTTGCTGGACCAGGGCTCAAACTCGTGTCCCCTGCATTGGCAGGCGGATTCTTAGCCACTGCGCCACCAGGGAAGTCCCCATGACTCACTTTTGATTACTTTAAGTATCCTAATTATGTTGTTTGTCAGATTATCAAAGAAATTTGAATCTTCTTGGTCTCTCTGTTTCTCTGAACTTCCTTTGATACTCTAATGCCTTACCAGGATTTCTAAAAGTGACTTTGTACTTTTCATTAATTTGTTGGTCAGTTCGCTGATACAGTCTCCTGTTTGTAGAAAGAATGATCTCTAGTTTAAAAAGTGACATGAATCAACCTCCACAAAGCCTCTGTGATGGGAGGCTTCCAGAGCATTCTGTGAACATCAAGCCTGAGTTTTTATTCCCAGGCAGCATAGCCATGAGCCATGATACACTATATTATGGATGTTTTACTTCAGACATGCCCTCTCCATAGCTATAATGTGTTGTGGTTCTTCTGTATTTATTTCTAATTGTTATACAGAGTCCACAAGAGTGTCTGTACCCTCTCTGGCACTTGGTCCAAGAAAGTCTACTGCAGTGTTCTCTGATGTCTTCTTTTCCTTATTTTCTTTATTGACTCTGATTTCACTTTCTGGCATTTTTGCAGTGATCCCAGAGAGATTCCTTCTAACAGCCTCACAGAGGAAATGGGTACCTAACAAAATAGATCTGATATTGAACATCATCCAACTTTAAAGCACTGTGTTTCTCATCTGAGTAGTGTTTCTGTTCTGTAATGTGCCCCTTCCCACCTTGGGATGATTGAACATGAAGGTGGACCTTGAACTGCTGACCTAGTACATTAGGACAAAAGTCACTTTAGTGGGACTGGAAACTCATAGAAACCATGGTGCTGGACCAATGAGATGGGAGGGGCTGTGGGAGAATTGAATGGACTAAGCAGGTGAGGAGTCTGAGATTAGAGTTTGGGTCAGTTACCTAGGGTGATATTGCATGGTTAGAAGGCTGCTGGTTGGTAGGATCTAGGGTGGAAAAGCAGGTGAGGGATAGGGTGAGAGAGAGGAGAGACAGGAGGTGGCCCTCCATGATTTTCCCCCACATTGGCCCTCATTTTGGTTTCTGACCCTTGCCATCCTCTTTTTATCCTCCTCCCTGACCCAAGATGCCATGACAGTGGTCCCTTCCTTGCTCCCTATGCTGGATTCCATCCCTGAGTCTCTGAGAGATTCTAGTGCCATTCTTTCCTATTCTCTGTCACACTAGGATACACACTTCCCTGTAAATATTTTTGTGAAACTTCAATCAACGGTCAGGAGAGATATCTTTACCCGAGAAAGTCACCTTACTGTCAGCAGGGAATAAGCCAGTAGGTTTTGGTTTTCCCTTCCTAATATATCTCCTGCCAACTCATTTTGGTTTTATTCCCCTGCGTCCTGCATTTTCATCTTTGGTGGTCCTTTGCATAGATTCACCATTCACCTCTTGGTTGGCTGAAATTCAGTTTCTAGTGGTTTATTTAAGGCTTCAAGAGAATTATACTCCCTGACTTCTTGTGTGTTTGAAAATTTTTCTTGCTTTTATCCTTGAAGAACTGTATTATTGAGCATAAAATTCTTAGATCTCACCGTTTTCCCCTGAGGTCTTTGTTGTTCCACTATCTTCCAACATTAAATATTGCATCTCCATATCTGATGACAGCCTGATCTTCCCCTTTATGGGATGATTATGTTGCATGGATGGAGCGCCTTACTAATGGTCACATTCAAAGGTTTAGTATAGTGACGCTAGGGTGTCTTGGATGCTGTATTTACCCCTCAGATGGTTGGGCAGGTTATGAATGTTCTCCAGCTATCACAGAGAAGGCAGGGAGTCTGATCATTTTGCTTTGTACCTGCTTTTAGTTTTGGCATCTCAAGTCAGAACAACAGTCCCTCCCACTAATCATCTTCCTGATATCACATTGTTGAACATGATTCTTTAAAAGCTCTTTGTCGTTTTAGGCTCTCTTGGCGAATATGGCTGCAATGTTTGCAATCTACCATGGGTCCCACGGACTGGAACATATTGCTAGGAGGGTACATAATGCCACTTTGATTTTGTCTGAAGGTGAGTCAGTTTTCTGTTTTAAAACTTTTGGTTATAACAAGACCGATACATGTGAGTAAATAAAATTGAAAACTCACTGCATGTCTAATACTACATGCAAAATTAAAAGTCAAATAAAAACCTAGGAATAATATTTTCAACATCTATGACAGACTGAGTGTTAATATATTTAATATAGTGAGCTCTTCCTCAGTCCCCCCACCCCATACACAAGAAGAATGAACACCCTGAGAGAAAACTGGACAAAGGACATTAAATGTAATTTTAAAAGAAAGTATACAAATGAACATATATAATTTCAACCTCACTATTAATCAAAGAAATGTAAATTGAAAGAAAAAAATAGTGTTTCTCTCATTACATTGGCAGAGATTAAAAAGAATCCTGATATTGGTATGACTTTTATGAAGGCACTTAAACAATCTGTGTCAAAAGCTTTTAAAATGCGCCTACAATTTGATACAGAAATTCTAGGAATGTATCTAAAGGAAATAATCAGATAATGATGTAAAGGGTGTGCATTGAAACATTATTTACAATAGCACAATCTTGGAAACAGCCTAAACGTCCAATAATAAGTAATTAGTTAAATTATGGTACATAATTTAAGTTTGAATATTATATAGCCATTAAAAATAATGATAGGGGTTTTGATCTGTAGAAAAGCAAAATCTTCATGATACATTAAATTTTTTAAAAAAGGGTAAAGAAGTATATGTACGTGATATATCACACACACACACACACACACACACACACACACACACACACACACACACACACACACACACACACACACACACACACACACACACACACACACCCTTCTAGAGGAATCTATACCAAGAAGTAACCACTAGTTATTTCTGGATGGTGATTATGGTGATTTTTTCTCCATTTTTATATGTATTTCACAACTTTCTGTAGCATAATAATAAACATTTACCTTTTTAAAAAAAAAATAAATTTATTTATTTATTTTTGGCTGTGTTGGGTCTTCGTTGCTGCACGCGGGCTTTCTCTAGTTGCGGCGAGCAGGGGCTACTCTTTGCTGCGATGCACAGGCTTCTCATTGCGATGGCTTTTCTTGTTGTGGAGCACGGGCTCTAGGTGCATGGGCTTCAGCAGTTGTGGCTCGCAGGCTTTAGAGCGCAGGCTCAGTAGTTGTGGTGCATGGGCTTAGTTGCCCCGTGGCATGTGGGATCATCCCAGACCAGGGCTCGAACCCATACCCCCTGGACTGGCAGGCGGATTCTTAACCACTGTGCCGCCAGGGAAGTCCTACTTTTTTTAAAAAAAGCACCGACCAAAACACTGGGTACGAACAGACGGTAGTAGGATTTACCTCTTTACTTCTGTGAAGCGTCAGTGGCAGAGGGTCTGGTTTCTACATAGAGACCGGTGGCTATCCTATCTTGTCTAGGTCTCAAGAGAGCAGGACACCAACTCCAGCATGACTTGTTCTTTGACACTTTGAAGATTCAGTGTGGCTGCTCAGTGAAGGAGGTCTTGGGCAGGGCTGCTCAGCGGCAAATAAATATTCGGCTGTTTGAGGATCACACAGTAAGTCAGACTTTCAGTTTTGTTTGTTTGTTTGTTGTACAAATTCTATAAATTTTTATGACTTTTCTCATTAAAATTTCTCTTTATTTAAAAAAAAATCAGTATTGGACCTTTGGGCACAACTTCTTTGTAAACAATTTTCATTTCCAGTTTGGAACATTGTGGCCTTTTATTTTTTTTTTTTTTTTTTTTTTTATTTTTTTTATTTTTTTTTTTGTGGCCTTTTAAATGATAATCCATTGTCAGCTTTCCTTAAGATGTTGTGTTTTCATATATGGGACTCTTAGGCTCATATTTTGCTCATAATACTCCTTCGTTCACAATATGACTGTTCAAGGTAAAGGCTACGATAAGTGATATGATAAGGTAAGTTAAGAAAAAAGTGAGCATATCTAGTACCAAAAGGAGTGCCCTGCAGCCATTGGACTCTTTTAGAGTCCAGAAGTGGCTGTAAAACGCTCAATCTTTTGACGTTTGGGACTGGTCTAGCCTACTTTGCCCAAGGGCCAACTTGGACATAATGATAGCCTGTTATTTTAGAACAACTGAGAGTTTTGTCCAGCACTTTCTCCCCTTTGACCTCTCTTGGAGTTTCTGCACTGATCTTGGCGTTTCGAGCTAATGTTTTCCCTTTCATTTTCGTTTCTATAGCTTGGTATTTCTCTTGATGAAACAGTCAATGAAAAAGATCTGGATGACTTGTTGTGGATCTTCGGCTGTGAGTCATCTGCAGTAAGTAAATCAAAATTCACGTTCCTCATAATGACTATTTGAGGAGGTGTCACAGATGGCTTTGCCTCTTATGGGCCTGAGTGTGAGTGTGAGGGGGCGCAGGAATGACATTAGGTGGCCTACGTTAAAATTCTGCCACCAATTGTCCCTTGCTACTGTGACTGCTGATAGTTAGAGGTCACTGCCGTGGGCCCTAGCCAGGACTGAGCTGCAAGGCTAGTTGGAAGGATTGTTAACGGTGTTTAATTGAAACTATTCCTAATACAAAGATTCATGGCATAGGCATCTTGGTTATGTTGATTCTGGGAAAACTGACCTAATATGTGCCAGGTCTTATGCTGTGCCCTGAGGCTAGCGGTAAATCAGACATACTTCCCGCCCTTTTGGAGCTTATAGTCTAATGAGGATCCAAACAGGCACAAGACTGCAATCCAGATGATGTCCTATGATGGGCACTGTCCAAAGATGCTCTCTGAGCACAGAGTGGAGGGGGCTTCTCACCAACACTTGGAAGAAACTGTCCTAAGCTGAGACCTGAGAGATGAGTAGGAGCTATCCAGACACAGTTGAGAAGAAGGAGGATGGGGCCAGAGGTGTTCCAGACACTGGGAAAAGCAGCCACAAAGGCTAGGAGGAGAGAGGTTATATGAGAACTAGAAACAGTTCAGTGAGACTGAGTTGGTTTCTAAAATGATGAAATAGCAGGGACACGTGAGCAGGAGAGTCTGTGGGATGGAAGAGAGATGTCAGCTACCTAGACCTGTGGCAAGGTGTTCATCAGAGCACTCTACAAGGCCTGGAGCATAGGAGCCACTTAATAAATATCTGTTAAAGGAATCAATGGAAGGAGACAGAAATAGCCTCCAGAGTGTTGATCAGGGCTGTCCTGGTTGTCTGAGTCCTCTTTGAGAGATGACTTCAGTATCAGATAACAAATGTAAATCATCAAAAAAGTATTATATTCTCTTTTAATCTTTAATTAATAAACAAGACTGAATAATATCTTCCCTCTAGAACTCTGCAGTAAATTTAATCACAGATATTTGTTCCATGCATTTGAAGAATATTTACAGAGCAACCACTGAGGGCTCTCATACTACCGGCCTGGAGCAGAATGAGGAGCAAGCCATGTATTTCATTATATATTCTGGATATTAAATGCTTATCAGATATATGATTTACAAATATTTCACCCAATTCTGTGGGTTATCTGTTAATTCTCTTGATAGTGTCCCTTTTTTTTAATTAAAAAAATTTTTTTGATAGTGTTCCTTAGTGCACAAAAGTGCACTGTATTTTTTCTTGTGTTGCTCATGCTTTTGGTGTCATATTTAAGACACCATTGCCAAATCCAAGGTCATGCAGATTTGCCCCTATACTTTCTTCTAAGAGTTTTAGCTTGTAAATTTAGGTCCTTAATCCATTTTTAAAAAAAAAATAAATTTATTTATTTATTTGTTTTTGACTGCGTTGGGTCTTCATTGCTGCACGCGGGCTTTCTCTAGTTGCAGCGAGCAGGGGCTACTGTTCGTTGCGGTGCGCGGGCTTCTCATTGTGGTGGCTTCTCTTGTTGTGGAGCAGAGGCTCTAGGCACGAGGGCTTCCATAGTTGTGGCACATGGGCTCCGTAGTTGTGGCACACGGGCTTAGTTGCTCCATGGCATGTGGGATCTTCCCGGACCAGGGCTCGAACCCGTGTCCCCTGCATTGGCAGGCGGATTCTTAACCACTGCGCCACCAAGGAAGTCCCCTTAATCCATTTTGAATTAGTTTTTGTATATGCTATAAGATAAGGATCCAACTTCATTCTTTTGCCTGTGTATATCAAGTTTTCTCAGCACCATTGTTGAAGAGACTGTCCTTTCTCCCACTGAATGGTCTTGACACTTGTATTTTATTAGAATTGTTCTCCAAGATAAAAGAGCAATGTCAAGTGAGAACCTTTACTTGAGTGTTATCATGGTCGTCACTTTTTAGATAGCCCTTTAAAATAGTTTACTGGAACTTGCTTCATTATTCAAGGAACATGCAGGGGATTTCAACTCTTTTTTCTTTGGCAGTAAAAATTGTTCACTTTTCTTTGCTCACTGTGGCTAAGTTCCACAGAACTTAAAAACAGTGTTTTGGAGAATTGCCACAATGCGTGAGCCCTGACATCTGTCACTGCACTGTGCCAGATATCCCTGGGGTGGGTGGTCAGGGAGGTGGGAGGTTGGATGGTAGGGAATTTCTGGTGCTCTGTCAGAATACACGCTGAATGGAAAGCCTTCTTCACATGTGGTTCCAGGCATGCTTCCTGCCCTTCAGTTTCTGTGGTCTCTCCATGCAGGAGCTGGTTGCTGAAAGCATGGGTGAGGAACAGAGAGGTATTCTAGGGACTGCCTTCAAGAGAACTAGTCCATTCCTCACACATCAGGTGTTCAACAGGTTTGTGTAGTTTGTGTGACTTCTGCATTGTGTGCTGTGGCTTGGGAGCACGGTAGAGAGTGGCTTCTACTATGGCATTCTGACTATGACATGGCCTGGTTTATTGTGGCTCAGCCTGACCCACTACTAAATCCCAATTCTAACCCGGGCGAAGCACACCTTATTTCCTGGTGGCTGTGCTCCCTTGACACTATAACCCCTAATTCTACTCTCAAGAAGATGAGAGTTTCGATGCATAGTCGCCAGGCTGAAGATCATACCCAGGAGCTCAACATCCTCTTCTTTCCAACTCTTCCTCTCAGGCCCACAGGTGGCTTCTTGTCCTAGGGCATCCTCTGAGCTTCATGGGGGGTACACGCCCTTCCCTCTGATGCTTTGTTGGCATGTTGTCCATGGCCTAATTTGATCTGTATGTTGAAGGTAGATCTCAGTGTGTCTTACCTCTTAGAAGGATGTGTATGGGCTCTTACCTAACTATATTGGCCTAAACCATGTGTTTTATGTTCACAGCTATCACTCAGAAACAAATATTGTCCGATATATGAAGAGATTGGAAAACAAAGACATTTCCCTTGTTCATAGCATGATTCCGCTGGTAATTATGGCCTTTATTTCCACTTCCCACCCCACCCTGAACCCACCTCTTTGGGTCACATCTAATAGGCTGCAAGAGGGATGAATGGGTGACCATTCGGGGAGATGGGAGGGCCGATCAGACAGACCATAGAATGTCACTAACGTAATACGCTTTGGCTGTGCTTCTTCAAGGGGTCCTGTACCATGAAGCTCAACAGTTCATCTGAACTCACAGTAAGTAGGTCACTTCTGTTAAAAGGGAACTTAGCAGAGGCGGTGTCTTGGCTTATACATAAGCAGATAACTAGAGAAAGCTGCTCCTGGGACCGTGGTTTAACAACTGCTTTAGTAATCCTTTACCTTGCTCTTCAACAGCCTTGGCAGAAACCCTAACTTTATCACAACCTGATCATTTAAATTTATGGGTGACATTATTTTTAAATATTAAAATCATTAAACATATAGTGTTTATGTCTTCCTATCTTCCCCAACTCCCCCCCCCCACCCTTTTAAACCTGCCACGTTGAAAGCTTTTATCAGTTTGTAGTTGTTAAGCTCAGATAGAATTAAGAACCGTAAGCCTTCTTTCTAGAAATCCTTCCCCAGTGCCAGAAAGGTAGAGATTTGAGGTTTTAATTTGTTTCTTGTATCAACAGAAGATTTGTGTCCCCTGCTATGGTGTTTGGTAAGTATCTCTACTAGGCTAGGATGTTTCTTTTTTTTCCATAGGATTAGTCTGATATGACAAATCACATCAGGCAAAGAAAATCATTTTATATCCTAATAGGAGGATTTTCCCTGTTTGCTTTTATGTTGGTGTTTTGTTCTGCTTCATGAAGAAAGAATGATATATGTGCTATGTAAGAGTTTGAAGAAACCATACCTGAAACAACTCATTGGGTTTCATGGATATAAATCTATTCAGGGGCCTTTTTGTTCCTGAGAAAATAGGAAATGGTTATACTTTTGTATAAGTTCCCTTTCTGGGCCTCTGTGACCCACTTGTAAGATGAAGACAGTAATAGTACTTACCCCATAAGATTGTGGTAAGAGTTAAATGAATGAATGTAAAGTGCTTAGAACAGTGCCTGGCACATAGTAAGCACTCTTTGTGTTAGCTGTTGCTATCATCATCATCATTATCAAAGTTAGTCTTGTTATTACTATTACAATATGTACATATGTGTATGTTTCCTCCCTTCTTGCTCTTCAGCCTATCACATGGAAAGAATTTGCAAACATACACCCCTTTGTGCCTCTGGACCAAGCTCAAGGGTACCAGCAGCTTTTTCGAGAACTTGAGAAGGATTTGTGTGAACTCACGGGCTATGACCGAATCTCTTTCCAGCCTAACAGGTAAGCGGATTTCTTCTTCTGTCTTTTCAGTCATCTCTTGTAGTATAATACCCACTGGGATGGATGACTAGAAGGTCCAAAGTGGCCTCATTCACATAACTGGGAAGGTAGTGATGGCTCTTGTCTGGGAGCTCAGTTAAGGGTGTTGACCTGGGCCTTGGTTCTTCCCCATGTGGACCTCTCCAGTGGTTGCTTGTGCTCCCTCACAGAATTGGGTCTGGGTTCAAAGTGGAGTGTTCCAAGATGGAAGGACGTGGACGCTGTAAACTTCTTAAGGCTCAGCCTCTGGAGTTACACAACATCACTTCCAGAGCATTCTATCTGTCACAGCAAATTTCAGGGCCAGCCCAGATTGAACGTGGGAAGGGGACAACACGTGGGTGTGAATGTCGAGAGTCCTGGTTCATTGCGGACCATCTTTGGAAGCTAGTTACTACATCCGTCTTATAGTGTAAGAATCAGAATCGAGCACACGTGTTAACTCCTTATAAGCAGTAATGCCTCAATCTAGTAAGGCCAGGAGAGTCCGGATCCTAGTTTGTTCTGTCACTAACTTTGAAAGTTCCCTTCCTCTTTTCTGTCCTCGGTCTCTGTCTGTAAAGTAAAAACATTTGAGCAACAGTGATTTTCAAAAGCAAAGGGCTCTTGCGGCATCTCCTGGGTACTAGTTAAAAAAATATAAATTCCTGGGCCCCACTTTAGAAGTACTGATCTCCAGGGGTTGGGACTAAAAGTCTTTGTTTTTAAGAAGCAACCAAGTGATTCTGATGTAGTGTAGTCAACCTGGATCCACTGGATTTGTGATTGTTCTGTCTTCATGGGAATAGATAGACAGACAGACAGACATGTCATCAACACGTGAATTAACATCTGGGGATACCTTCAGAGGAGGAGTCTGGTATCTGCCCCGAGGTTCTCTACCTCCCACTGCTCAGTGTGGTTCTCCACCAGCAGTCTCAGCATTGGCAGCACTTAGAGGCTTGATAGAAATGCCAGATTTCTATTTCAAGATACAAAAATCAAAGGATTTTAAAAACTGAGACATTTATTGTCTCATTTTCTGAGACAGAAAGTAATCAGATCTTAATCAGTTACTATCAAGCCCTCCCTCCTGTTTGGAAACATAGGTAACACAGCAGAGCCATACACTTTGTGAAAACAATATACCCCATACAGTACAAACCCTTTAGGAAGAGGGCATGTGACAGATGAAAGGACACAGAGCTTTTTTAATATTAGTCTCTCAAACTCTCATTTCATAAATAGGGAGGAATTGACGTTTATGAAAGTCAGGCTGTAGTATACCTTCATTAAAATGTCATCATGCAGCTTTGCTTTTTTTTTTTTTTTTAATTAAGGGAGGAACCTGAGTAAATTAACCTGAGGCAATACCTTAATTAAGTGTGGACAATGAAGAAACTGCCCTCTAGTGATGGAATATGGTCACATCTTCTGTATTGTACTGGAGAGCAATTTTTCAAGACCATTTTAAAGTCATTAGCTCTTTTTTTTTTTTTTTTTTAAAGTCATTAGCTCTTGCAGTAAATTGAGGTCCCAGGCAGGGTCTCCAGAAGACTGACTGAAGGATGAGGAAGCTCTCCTTCCCGTAAAGCAGTGGTTCCCAGGCCTGGAAATTCGACTCACATGGTGAGTCTATAAGAAATCCTGATGTCCAGATCACAATCCCAGATAGAATAATAATCTCTATGGGGAAAGACTAGGGTGAGGGAAGGATGCAGGCATGGGTATATCTTTAAAGCTCCCCAGGTAATTCCAGCTTGTAGCCAAGGTTGAAAACCATCATCTTAGAAGTTTCTCTGTTCTCCTCAGTTTACCTAATGCTCTTTCTCTGTCTTACTCTCCTCATTTGTATGATTGTCAGCAAGACTCCATTCTCTATCCCAGTCGTGGAGGAGGGAAAGAAATCTTTATCATTTTGTAGCTCCTGGCAGTGATGCCTTCCACAGCTGCAGAGATTCCCAGATATACCACCCATTTCCAAGAGCTGACTTGAGTGTTACAGAGGCTGTGTTGAGGCTTAGTAGAGGGATATTTCTGGTCCTGAGCAGAGGCTGCTATGACAGATAGGGAAATACCTTACTCTTTGTTGGGAAAATACAGGGGCTATGCTTCCAGTGAGTAAGGAAATTTGATGTCTAAATTGGGAAAAGAGGAAGGGATGCACCACATATTCTATGTGAGTGACTTTAGTTTTAGCTCTTCATAACCTCCATCTTGGTTTATTTGTGGTAATCTTTTTCTCCATAGGTGGATTATAAATCCCAGGTCTTATAATTCTATATTCCAGGTCTCAGAGTCAGTCTACTACAGGGCTAACTACTTCCTGGTTAATTAGTCATGATTTACTGCTGGCTAGTGTCCACTGAAATCTAAGGGACCAATGTAGGCTTTATAGTTATTGGAAGAAGAAACACAAGTTTTCTTGACTACTCTGCACAGAAAAAGAATTTAGTGTACCATGTCAGCCACTGAAGTTATACTCATAAAATAGAGGGTGTAGGGCTTCCCTGGTGGCACAGTGGTTGAGCGTCCGCCTGCCGATGCAGGGGACACGGGTTGGTGCCCCAGTCCAGGAAGATCCCATGTGCCGCGGAGCGGCTGGGCCCGTGAGCCATGGCCGCTGAGCCTGCGTGTCTGGAGCCTATTGCTCCGCAATGGGAGAGGCCACAACAGTGAGAGGCCTGCGTACCACAAAAAAAAAAAAAAAAAAATAGAGGGTGTAGTAACCTCTTTTATCAAGGGACCATTTCCTGGTGTTTTTATTTATACCTGAAGAGTTGGAATTGGTCAGTGTGTCTATAGAGTTCTAGAGTCCAGTCACCAAAACTTTGGAATCTAAATATATTTCCCTTCCTTTTTTGTTACTGCATGGTATTTTAAAAGATAACTATGGCATAATTTTTAGGAAGTAGCATTAGTAATATTTTATAACTTAATTTTTTATTGTGGTAAAATATACATAATATAAAATTTACTTTTTTAACTGTCCAGTTCAATGGCATTCATTACATTCACATCATTGTACAACCATCAACTCTGTCTAGCTCCAGAACTTTTTTATCTTCCCAAATCGAAGCTCTGTACCCATTAAACAATATTTCCTCATTTATCCCCCTTACCCCAGCACCTGGCAACTGTGATTCTACTTTCTGTCACTATTAACTTGACCACTCTACGTACAGCACATAAATGGAATCATACAATATTTGTCCTTTTGTGTCTGGCTTATTTCACTTAGCATAATGTTTTCAGGGTTCATCCATGTTGTAACATGTCAGCATTTCCCTCCTTTCAAAATATTCCATTGTATGTATGTACCACATTTTGTTTATCATTCTTCCATCAGTGGACATTTGGGTTGTTTCAACCTTTTGGTTATAAGGAATAATGCTGCTATGAGTGTTGGTGTACAAATACCTGTTTGAGTCCTTGCCTTCAGTTCTTTTTGTTCTATAGCCAGACATGAAATTGTTGGATATATGGTAATTCTGTTTAATTTTTTTTTTTTAATTTATTTATTTATTTTTGGCTGTGTTGGGTCTTCGTTGCTGCTTGCGGGCTTTCTCTAGTTGTGGCGAGCCGGGGCCACTCCTCGCTGTGGTGTGCGGGCCTCTCATTGCAGTGGCCTCTCTTGCTGCAGAGCACGAGCTCCAGGCATGTGGGCTTCAGTAGTTGTGGCGCACAGGCTTAGTTGCTCCGCGGCATGTGGGATCCTCCCGGACCAGGGCTCGAACCCGCGTCCCCTGCATTGGCAGGCGGACTCTCAACCACTGCGCCACCAGGGAAGCCCTCTGTTTAATTTTTTAAGGAACTGCCATACTGTTTGACAGATCTATGCAGAGGCATAGATGGAAAGAGAATCGAAGGATGGACACCCAAATAGTTATCTCAAGGTGGTAGAATTTCAAGTGACTTTTACTTTTTTGTCCTTATGCTATTTTAGTTTATAAAAACATTTTTTAACCACGATATATGTTATTTTAATACAATCCAAAAATAAGTTACTTTTATTGTGGGGAACGTGCATATTATGAAACAATGAAATTCTTGATAAGATACTTAGATTCATTTCCACCCTGACTCTCCTGATCTCAGGGGGTTTGGCCATCAGCTGATAGCATAGTGAAGTTGGCTTTGAACTTGCCTTGGAGCTGAGGCAAACTACTGGTCTTCCTTTGTAGCAAAGCTGTACTCAAAGTGAGGAAGGTTTGCAACAAAGGGCAAAAGAGCCAAACTCTGTAGAATAGAGTAATATTTAACATCAAGTGGACTCGAAATACAACTCTCTGGTTCTAAAATGCCTAAGTAGGAAAACTGCAATTTTCGGTCATAAACCTGAGTGTTTCGGCCTGTTTTCCTGATGGCTCCGCCTCGTCTGTGCTGCTGGGCCCTCACATAATGTCTTCCAGTCCAGAGCAGTTCTATGTTATGCCCACAGAAGGTTTTTATTCTTTCTCTCTTTCTCTAATAGTTCCTGCCTAGATAGAGACTGCCACAGGGCCTTTGTCTTCAGTACACTTTTTTCTGAGGGGAAATCAGCAGCTCAGAGGAGAGGTTAGCTAGCACCCAGGATGTATGAGGCCTCCAGAGCTCTGTCATGTGGCTTCCTCCCTAGTTGTGATGTAGGTTTCTCTCCTATACAGCAAGAAAGGGAACACTACCTTATTGATTTGAGATTTAATTGAGGGATGGCTGATAAATATGGATGATAAAGGATTTTGTAACCAAAAACTGTGGCATGAAATCTTTGATTCATATAGCCAAGCCTTCACTTGGTCTATTTCCTGGGACAGTTAGATCCCAAAGTTGTTTAAAGGACTTGAAACAAAAATGTCAAGAAACTTGTCCCCATTTCTCTTATTTGCTCAATCTATAAACCCGGAGAGCATTTCCAGCTCAGTGGAGAACATAGCCAGATAATATTTAATTACCTTTCCATTTCCTACCGTGCCCAGTGTAGCTTGCTTCGGCTTGCTCCCCGTATCACCGTGACACTCTTAAAATCATTCAGCAGCACACAAATACACCCTAGGAATTGCTAGGTTAAAATTATGATGTAATGTTTAAAGCAGACAGAAGCAGCCATTAACACCTTCCACGGTTATCTAAAATGAAAGACAAGCTGGAATTATTATTAGCTCACTTGGCTTATAAAAGTGAGGAAGTTGTTTTTGTCTTTAAAAACTGCAAACTGTGATCTTGAGTGCAGATAGAGCTAGCGGTTGCTTTCCCAGAATCTCCTCCTGGTAAGGTTCTTAAATGAGGTGTGAACAGGGCGCAATCAATGACTCTCAAACTTTATTGTGCATGAGAATCACCTGTAGGGCTTGTGAAATTGCTAAGCCCCACTGCCAGAGTTTTTGATTTAATGAGACTGGATTGAGGCCTGAGAATTTGTATTTCTAATATAATCCTGGGGGATGAGGTTGTGCTGGTTTGGCTACCACACTATGAAAACCACGGGCTGCAGGGGTTCTCAGTCCTGGCTGCATATTAGAATTCCTGGGGAGCCTTTGAGGTATGCCATGCCCTCCCCACCGGGCAAACTAGCTACATCGGAATCTCCTCCAGGGGCAGTACCCAGGTATCACAGTTTTTAAAAAGCTCCTCAGGTGATTCTAATGTGCATCACTGGGTTGCAAAGTGTGTTGACCTGGAGGAACACCAAAGAGGGAGGTTTAGTTAGATGACTAATATCTTCCAGTGGAGTGAACTTTAAAACTGGCCTTTGCAGGCCAAGTCATGACTGTCATGTGCAGATCACATTGTTTACAACAAAGAGAGTCAAACCCCTGATATTGGCCATGTCCCTCCCCTTCTTTCCTGAGCTCGTGGTCAGTGTCACTGAGTAGACTTAACTCATTGATAACTTCTGATTCGCTTTCCTACTGGGCCTAGTGCAGCTTCAGAGCCCTCCTCTACAGAGAGCTCTGAGAAACCAGATATTAGAGACCCTCTCTGATGAGTGACTGATTTCCCAAGGAGACCCTCAGAGTACCAGGAAGAGAAAGAAGGCTGAAGGATGAAAAGAGCCACTTTTGGGGAAATATAAAGCAATGAGAAGGATCTCCCCTTCCCCAACTTTCTTGACTCTCAAGAGTATATTTGGATTTTTGCAGTTTGTAAGGCTTTGGAGAAGTGGTTCTCACGTTGGGCTGTACCCACAGAATTTCTGATTCAGTACTCCTGGGGTGCAAGCCAAGCATTCATATTTCTAACAAGTCCTGGGGTGATGCTGATATTTGGGGGTTTTGAGTTTGAAAACCATTGCTTTAAGGTGCTCTTGAGATATCAGAAAGGTTAGAGTGGTTGGATCCATCTAGATGTTTTTTGCCCAGAATTCAAAGGTTAAGCATAGAATTTAGCTTATGTCAAATTAGATACAGGTTGGTAAGAACGTGTTGAGGGGGTGTTATTTTAAGCTACTAGAAGCAGAGATCTAGGTAGTGTTTGGAATATTTGAGTTATGCAACGAAGAGTTTGATTGAATTTGAATTGCTTCCAAGATATGGAAGCATATCGTGTTTATCCTGTCTGTAAGATAGGAGTCAGCACTAATTCTACCTTGTTTTCCTGAGAGTGGTCCTCTAAGGTTGCCATGCACTGATTCAGGTCATTTTTGACACACTGGCTGTTTTGTTGATCATTTTACTATGATTAGTTTTACCATAATGTCAGTTTCTTAGCTAACATTTCACTTGGATCATTTCTGTTCCTAACCACTCGTTGGTGGTATTTTTAAAGTAAAGAAGGGTTTGGATGAGGACAGTTTGGCATTAGAATGTCCAACATCAAAACATTATATATCACAAGAAATTATTAATAGTGCTTCTTTCTGGGGAGTAAGACTAGGAAGAATTTGGGGAGAGTTGCTTTCTTTCTTTTTTTTTTTTTTTACTGTAAGTTTCATCCCTTCTGCATTGATGGAATTAAAAAAAATCAGACAAACATATTACTTTTATAATACAAAATTTAAATTCATCTGTAAATTAGGTGGCATATCCCAATGAGATGAGAGTAAGATCCAGAGGGGCTCAGGATAAAATTGCTTGAAAAGGGATAGCAAATCAAGGAAGGCTTTGATATTAGGGGCAAGAGAAACTCCAGGATGGCCCCATCTCTTTGTTAGACCTGCCTAGGAATGAGTGACTTTAAAATGTTGTGTTGTAGGAGAAATTTAGTAATCCCCTCCTGCCCCATGACACCATCATTAAGTAAAGGTTCTTAGGTGCAACAACAGAAGATGGGTTGGCCTAATTTAGGCAGAAAAGCAATTTACAGGGTGAAGATATTGGGTGCTTCCCAGAATTGATGGAAAAGCTGGAGAACGGGGCTTCAAAAGTGAGCAAGACCCAAAGGAAGTTGGCAGCAGAGAACAAATCAAGGTCACTCCAGGGGAAGCACCACCACCACCACTGTGGCTGCCCTTTTCCTAGGGTCACTCCCTCCAGATTCATGAAGTCCCAGGCTGGAGTATCCGATAGGTTGAGACTGGGTTACATGTCTAGCACCGAGGTGTTCATGGGTAGTGATTGGGAATATCTGGTCCCTTTCTGCTTCCATACGGGGTTTTAGGACCCTGCCTTTCCCTAGACTCAGACAAAAGGGGAAATTCCCCTTTTAAGGGGACTGAAAGACTGAGCATTTCTACATATACACCCACAAAAAGAGCAACAATGAGAACCTGCAAATCTCCAACATCCTAATGTAACTCTTCCTTTCAATTTCTAAGCATATTCACATGATCATCACAGCACCATTTTCTAATTGAATTGCCTTTGTTTTTTACTGTTTGTTATGTAGTTTGTTTGTTACTGTTTTTACTGTTTATATGTAGTTTGCAGATATTTTCTCCCAATCTGTAGCATGTCTTTTCATCTTAACAGGGTCTTTTGCAGAGCAAAAGTTTTTAACTATGATGAAGTTCAATTTATCCATTTTACCTTTTATGAATTGTGCTTTTGATTTCAAGTCAAAGAACTCTTTGACTAGCTCTAAATTTCAAAGATTTTCTTCTGTTTAATCCTAAAAGTTTTATCGTTTTATGTTTTACATTTAAGTCCATGATTTATTTTGAGATAGTTTTTGTATAAGATATGAGACTCAGGTTGACCTATGGAAGTCTAATTGTTCCAGCATTATTTGTTGAAAAGGCTGTCTTCCCTCTATTGAATTACTTTTGCAATTTTGTCAAAAATCAGTTGGGTTTATATATGTGAATTTATTTCTGTTTCTATATTCTATTCCATTGATCTACAAGTATATCCTTCCACTAATAATACACTATTTATTACAGTAACTATATAATAGGTCTTGGCATCAGACTGATTCTTCTTACTTTTTTCTTTTTCAAAATGAAGCTATTTCAGTTACTTTGCCTTTATGTATAAATTTTAGAATAATCTTATGTCTACAAAAATCTTGGTTTTATTTGATAATGATGCATATTTTAGCTCCTAAACATTATAGTTTTGGGACTTCCCTGGTGGTGCAGTGGTCAAGACTCCCCGTTCCCAATGCAGGGGGCCCGGGTTCGAACCCTGGTCAGGGAACTAGATCCCACATGCATGCCGCAACCAAGAGTTCACATGCCGCAACTAAGGAGCTGGTGAGGTGCAACTAAGGAGCTGGTGGGGGTGCAACTAAGGAGCCCGTGAGCCACAACTAAGGAGCCTGCCTGCTGCAACTGAGACCCAGTGCAACCAAAATAAATAAATATATATATTTTTTAAGTTATAGTTTTTACAACAGGCTAGATGTTAGATATTATAGGTGGTTGAAGGGAAACAATTCACTTCGTATTTAAATTTACAGTTTATCACTCAAAAAAACCTTTTCATGAAAAATGTCTTTTTTTTTTTTTTTTTTTTTTTTTTTTTGCGGTGCGCGGGCCTCTCACCGTTGTGGCCTCTCCCGCTGCGGAGCAGAGGCTCCGGACGCGCAGGCTCAGCGGCCATGGCTCACGGGCCTAGCCGCTCCACGGCATGTGGGATCCTCCCGGACCGGGGCACGAACCCGTGTCCCCTGCATCGGCAGGTGGACTCTCAACCACTGCGCCACCAGGGAAGCCCGAAAAATGTCTTTTTAAATGTAATAATTTAAAAAACATATTATAGGAAACTTCTTAAGAAGTTCAGATATTATTAGAAATAAAATAGGCCCACTGACTCGTAGACAGCTTAAAAGAAAACTCCTCCTAAACTGCACACTAAATGTGGCCATTATTGTGTGAACTACAATGGTGTGTTAACAACTACTGAATGATTTTCAGAAGAATATCTAGAGAAAATTAAAACAAGAATAGATTTGGTAAATTTCGATACTTGATAGTTCAAAAAAATTGTATAAATCTTAAATTATCAGCACCCAAAATTTTAAATGCCGGCGGATTCTTAACCACTGTGCCACTAGGGAAGTCCCTAGGGCACATTTTTAACACCTTTTGACTTGTATAAATAAAACATCCTACTGTTTTCTCAGTTCAATTTATAGTATAATTCAACAGGACTTTTGGTGACTGCTGGGGTTCACACTAAGTCATGAATTGTAGAGTATTCTGCAGTCACGCAAATGGATTCTCTGTTACTTTTTTGTAAGTATATATACCGTGCAGAAATCTTTTTCTTAAAAACAGCAGCTACAATAATCCATCTTCAAATATTCCCAAGCAGCCAGCTTCTGAGGCATTTCTTATGGTGTATATAAAGTCAGCCACTGTATTCTTTAGGTGGAACAAAGAGGTTATTTCATGACTGGTTGAGGATGACTTCTGCAATCAGTGACAAAGGTACTCAGTAACTGACCAAAATGCCTTCTTTATAGGATGCAATTCACTTACAATCTTATGCTTAAATTTTATGCTTAAAAAGTGCTGTGCTTTCCACCTGTGACTATTGGCGTTGCATATCATTCTGCAAAATCATCTGGAGGAGCAGGCCATCCATGTTCCTGCTTCATCATAGGTAGACATATCTGCAGTTATATTTCTAAAATCTAGTGGAAGTTTCCAAGTGTCCCTTAGGATTTATTTTGTGTGATAGTCCAATAAAAATTTGTTCCAAAGATCTCAAAGTTTAACCTTTCCAGATAGAACTAAATTGTAATATTTCTTAATCTTAACCTTTGCTTAGTGCTCTTAGCAAAGGTAAAGGTAAAATGATAAAAATCTTTGAAGTTTATTTTGTCCTTCTTGCTCTAATCTTAGCAAAAGAGCTGAACTATCACTCTAGCTCTGTCATGCCATCTTCACCCCCCCTTTAATTAATTTTTTTGCCAAATTTACATTGAATAGCTGCCCTGAAATCCCACACTTACGATGATACACTGACACTAATAGGGTCTAGGTTTAAACTATTACAAAACTGTTGAATCCCATCAACTCCAATTTATTTTCACCTCGCGGACCTTTGTACTTGCTATACAGTTGTTCTAGCTTCGTCTAGCCTACTGGATTTCTCGTGAATTCTTTGTAGAATGAGTCTGGATTTTGGAAGAAGTTGCTAGTTCTCACTCATTCAGTGTTAAACAGTACAATATGTCGCAGTTTTTTCACCAGCCTGAGTAAATGCCATGACTGGGGGCCTTGTTTTTCTCAGACAGTTTAAACTTATGCCTACCTGGCACTTCTAAATGGGTCTGAGGCTCCCCATTCACTGGCATCACTGTGGCTGGCTCTGCAGATCCAGGCCACTAGCCACTTCATTTTAAATAGATGTCAGAAGACCACTATCCTAGCTGTCCCTCCGCAGGTAGTACTTTTCTGATGGGTTCTCAGTCTGGGTTATGCATATAAGCAGTTACTTTTCATAATACTTTTCCACCAACAGGTGGCACTAATAATTCCCCTTATTTCCATAGTACCCCAGGAATAAGACTTGTGTGGCATTTAGAACATATCTTTTGTACTTTTTTGAGTTGAAACATGGCTGATTTTTAAGAGTATCTAAGGCAGAAAACACCCAGCATTCCTGATCAAGTCTTTAGCATGTTGCCTTTCTCCTGGATTACTGGCTTCTAGCTCCAGCCTCTTCTTTCACTCCTAGTCTAAACACCTTGGTTGGTCTTCCAACAAAACAAGATGAGTAGAAGTCATGAGAAAAACACAGAGAGAAATACAAAATCCATATGCTGAAGTCCCTTTCCATGGGAGAAAGGATGACATTAATGTTGATTGTCTGGACTGGAGAAGAACTCAATTTTGAACAAATTGACTAAACATTTGTTGCAGAGTTACTCCATGCATAGTACTATTCTATATATTCCCTGTGAATGTATAGAACTCTAATACCTAAGATCCTATTCTCAAAGCCTATACCCTAATTGAGATAAAATAGGCACACGAAGTACATGTGAGATCTATAATAATTTTCAGTGTACAGTGTATGAATAGGATGGTATTATCAGAAGAACGAGTAGAGTAAAATACTACGTGAGTTTGGAGGAGGTAAAGAATAATTCAGTCAGTCAGTCAGTCAATCAGTATTTATTGAACACCCCCTATGTCAGTGTTCTTGGCATAGAGAATACAATGTTGATAAAGACAGATAAGATTTCTGCCTTCAGGGAAGGCCTCTCTGAGGAGGTGACACTTGAGCTGAGGCCTAAATACTGAGAAGAAGATAGATATTTGAAGAACTAGAGGAGGAGCTTTCCAAGCAGAAGGAACATTTAGTGAAAAGCCCCAAGGCAGACATTGGCTTGATGTGTTTCAGGGAAGGAAGAAGTCTTGGGTGGCTGGAGGATAGTGAACAAGGAGAGGATGGCAGAAGACATGGGTGTAGAGGCGGGTGGAGGTCACAGGTCATGTGGGGGATTTGTAGGCCATGGTGAGGCACTGGATTTGTGACTTTGGGGAAGGCTTTATGGAAGAGGCAGAACTTGAGTTGGGACAGTAGAAGAATGGTGGATTTGGCTTGTTGGAGGGAAAGGAGAGGGTGATAGAGGTTGAGGGTTGTGGAAGTGCTCATTCAAATGCTGTGGTAGCCCATCCTCTGCCCATCCTGTGTCACAGAGTGATGAGGGTTGCTGCCTGAAGATGGTGATGATGATGATGATGACGTCGATGATAGTGATGACAGTTGCCAGCACTTAATGAGTGTTTACCTAGTGCCAGGCACTGTGAAAAGCCCTTTACCATGGATCATCTCATGTCTTATTATATCTGCCCTTCGAGTTGGGTGCAATTATTATGCACATTTCAGAGATGAGAACACAGAGAGGCTAAGTAAATAGTGGTGTAAGTGGTTTGCTAAAACGTGGCATATTCATTTTCCTGTTCTCAAAATAAAGAACATCAAATGAGCTAGAACTTGTTTTTCAGAAGCCAGGAAAACAGAAGCCGAGTATTTGCCTCCCTCCCTGGAAGAGAGAGGAGAGGCAAAGCTCACTCAGTGTGGGTGATGAGGAAATGGGTGCCCCAGGTCTTATGGGGACAGGCCTTTTACATGGAGCTAAACCTCCTAGTTCTGTCAGTCAGACAAGGGTTCTGTGAAGGAAAGCCAGCATTTGCTCCCATGATTCTCAATCCTTTGGGAAGCAGAGTGCTCAGAGGAGCCTCACTGCTTACAAGTGAAGCACGAGGCCCCTTAAGACGGGCCAACTTGTATCAATGTCTCCGGCTGTCACTGTTGGCTGGTTGGGCATGTAATATTCTGACTCAGTTTCTTCATGTGCAAAATGAGGACAATGGTACCTACCTTGTGGGGGTATTAGGAGGATTAAGATGATGTAAAATGCTTGGTGGTGACAACAACAATGTTTCCCATTTACCTGTGTTTACTCCGTGCACAGCCTGGTAAAGAGGAAGTGCTTAATTAATGGAGCAGTTTATACTTATTATTATTTTTCCCTAACTCATCTAGTCTCTTCTGTTGCTCTGTGACACCCACACTGTGGAAATCACCACTTTCCTTCCTTTCCTCCAGCCAGGCTCTACTCCCTGCACACCCAGATGTTTCCCTGTTCTCTGTCCTTTTCTCATGCTGAGCCCTAAATCGTCAATTCGGCCGTCTCCTGACACCAAACCATCAATGCCCCTATGCTAGTTTGCAGATATTTCAAATTCAACTGGTTCCATCCCAGTGTTCTCTCAAAAAATGTTTTCCAATGCTCAAAATTTTAGCTTTTAGTTTAGAAATTAAACAGTTTATCTAATTTATTCTCAAGCCTTGTGGTTTTTTAGAGTATGATCTCAATATTACGGAGTGACCAGAAGCGATGAATGCCAAAACCACTGCACCTTCCACAGAGTCAAAAGATGGTGTAATTTTGTGAAATGGAGGAAATATGCATTTTGAATGGGATTAAAAAAACCTATTACTCACTTCCTTTCCTTCCTGCAGAGAGTACTGAGAACATTAAGTAACAGTTTATGACTGACTCAGCATCCCTCCCTGGAATGTTAGTCATTAAGTGTTCTCTAAAAGTAGTGTCTTCAAGGACTGCTGAGATGGGGATGGCCAGCCTCTAGCAGCCATGAGCATTAGGGCTTGGGAAAGCCAACCCTGAGGCTGTCAGGACTGGTGCCACACTCCAAGTGTACAGTTCCTTTGGGGTAATCTGATCATTGACTGAACATTTGGTGATGTTAAGAAATTATTGTTCATTGTTTTAGATGTAATAATTAGTTATCTTTTGTATTTATTTATTTATTCATTCATTCATTTATTTATTTATGCATGCATGCATGCCCACCGCGCCATGCGGCATGTGGGATCTTAGTTCCCCAACCAGGATCAAACCCGTGCCCAGTGCAGTGGAAACGTGGAGTCTTAACCACTGGACTACCAGGGAAGTCCCTACAGTTATCTTTTAAAAATAATTCTTATCTTTGTGGGTTTTTTTTTTTTTTTTTTGCGGTACGCGGGCCTCTCACTGTTGTGGCCTCTCCCGTTGCGGAGCACAGGCTCCGGACGTGCAGGCTCAGTGGCCATGGCTCACGGGCCCAGCCGCTCCGTGGCATGTGGGATCTTCCCGGACCGGGGCACGAACCTGTGTCCCCTGCATCGGCAGGCGGACTCTCAACCACTGCGCCACCAGGGAAGCCCAAAAATAATTCTTATCTTTGAAAGATACATATTGAAGATTGAATTGATGAAATGATATGATGCTTGAATTCTGCTTCAAAATAATCTAGTTCAGACTGAGGGATATAGGTGGAAACAAGATTGACCATAATCTGATCATTTTTAAATCTGAGTGATAGGTATAATGTGATGGTTCCTTATATTCTTCTCTCTACTTTTCTATAATTTTTGAATTTTCCATAATAAAAATAACTTTTTTAGGTGCATGGGTAAGCTTTAGTGCACAGACCAGGTACTGTTCTGGTTGTTCAAGACTTTAGGCCCATGCAGGGGTCCTAGGTGAGCTTTTAGTGTCACATGTTGGTGAACACACAGCCTGTGCCTGATGAATATTGAATGAGTAAATGAAAGCAGAGAGGCATAAAGCTCTGACCCTTTTCTTCCTGTCTTTGCAGCGGAGCCCAGGGGGAATACGCTGGGCTGGCCACTATCCGAGCCTACTTAGACGGGAAAGGAGAGAGACACAGAACAGTGAGTGTGGACCGTTTGCTCACCGTCGGGGGGTGGGGGGAGGGCAGCATGTTCAGCTTTAGGGTCCCTTTCATTCTGTGGGACACTCCCTCCAAGTCTTCTTGGAAGAAGCTGGGGAAACATAAAATCAAGAAACAAATGTCTATGAACTGGCTATTACGATCCTTGCCTCCAAGACGTTTCACTGGACCATTTTGAGGGAAAACATTTGGAGATAAAAGGCTTTCTCTTAAAGCCAGTCTCTAAAAGTCAGCCAGTTGGCTGTGGACCTGCTCCCCGCAGGGAGCAAAGGGAGGAAGGGGCAGGAATGTTGCCATTCCAAGCCTCCCTCCTTGGCTCAGCCCTGGACAGAGGGCAGAGACTGAGCTTTCATTCTTCTGTAACTCCTACTGTGCCTGAGCACAGTTCTTGTCATATGTATGCTCAGAAAATATTTATTGAATAAATAAATTCCCTATTAAGTGATTCTCAGCTCTAAGCAACAAAAGAAAACATGGGACATGGAGCAGAGTTCACGGTTCTGCTTCTTTGTTTGCTTTGGGTGAGTCTAGTCTCTAGGGTCCAAACTGCTTTTGGGGGGCCCTTGTGTGGCCAGCAGGTGCTAATGGGCTCACCAGGCCTCCACTAATCCCCAAAGGCAGTGCCTTTAGCAGATGACCTAACAACACAGGCTTCAGATTGTGGCTGAAGGAGGTGTGTGTTCCTGGGACCTTCATTTTGGTGATGGCCACGCTAAACTTGAACTGCATGAGCTGTGGAGGTGGTGTTAGAGGGAGCAGTGGGTAGGAGCCAGGAGCAGGTCGAAGCGTGTGCCCAGCCCAGGAGAGTTAGAGGAAAAGGTGCTGGGGTGGTCTGGCTGCCCACATAAGTGGGGTGCAGTGGGTAGTAGTCCAATCTTAGTCCATTCCTGGTTTTATTAAAGCTGGAAGATTGTTTATGGCCAGTTGCCTGGATTTTGCAGTGAAGAATTTAAATACTATTTCACTTTCCTTTCACAAAAGGGGAGAAAAAAATTTTCTCCCACCTTCCCTTGCTTATCCATCCTGATTACACAGGTGTGTTTTCCCAGGCCTTCGTCCTGGTTGGGGAATAGAATTGATTTTCAAAGACCTTTCAGAAAACAGGACATTTATTACTTGAATAAGTTATTGAAGACTGGCCATATGCAAGGTACTGTGTGTGCCAGTCCAGAGAGAGATCAAGCGATAAATCAGACAGATACAGTCCCTGATATTTCAACTTTTTTTTTTTTCGCTTGGGTATTGAATTCTTTAACTTTCTAAGGAAGGGTTAGTTTGGAATTACAATTGTTCTTTGGACCTCAGAATCTCAGCACTGTCATAGAGTCAGAAAGGAAACACTGGGACTCCAGTGAGAGGATGCCAGATGACTGACATTTAAAGTTGCTTTCTCTATTTTTCCTCCGTGGCTTCCATGTACTCAGTAGGCCCTGGAACTTCCCATTGTTATGTTCTTTAACCATGAGGTGTCTGGGACTCCTGGGGAGGGAGCCATTCATCCTGTGTAACCATCTTCATGTCGCTCCTGCTTTATGGAGAGGCCGCCGAGATCTACACTGTGGTGCTTGTGGAAGGCCAGTGAGCAGCTAGCGAGAAAAGGCCAGCTAAACCTCGGGTCTGTCCACTCTGTGATACTTCCCATCCCTCCTGGGTTCCCTGCTCTTTAGTCTGACACCCGGAGCTATCTGTGAATGTCTAGGAGTTGGGGACCAGACCAGAAAGGTCAAGGAAAAAGGATGAGAGACGTTTTGATTGGGCCTGGGCAGAGTTCTTCTGTGACTCATGGATTCTTTTTAGCTCCTTTTCCTTCTTTGTTTTTTCCAGTCCTCCCTTCTCTCTCAGTCCCCTTGTGTGTGACTTTTCTTCTGGCACCACTGTTCACACTAGCATCACTGAAATGTTGGGAGAGGTTATTCCACTGAAGGACAGAGAGGAGTGGGATGCTGCATTTTGGGGGGTGGGTGAGGGGAGGCAGGGAAGGCTACCCAGTCACTGAGCTTGTAGAAATACAGAACTCTTAAGTTTGGAAATGTTGGCATCCTTTCTAGATTAAAGATTTTAAGTAAACCTGACTTTTTTAGTTAGAGAAAAAGAAAATGACTTATTATTCAAATAATCAGGGAGGACTTTTCAGCATCAGAGATGTCTAAGACAGCTGTTTCCATACAACAGACTCTAATGGAATCTAGTAAAATATATCCTTTTGAAAAAAGAATGTGGGGAAGTCATGTGCTACAGAACCTCCCGGGTTCCTGATGATTCTCTTATTTCAAGCCGTTTTGGAAGTTATTTTCACATTTACTCTTAGGTTAAATTTCAGAGGTTCCTAAAATGCAATGGCCAAGTTCTTGATTTACCAGTTTAACTTGAGGGAATACAAATTATTTAACAAACACTTATCTAGAAATTACCCTGTGCCAGGCACTGTCCTAAACACTTTATGATTATTAACTCAATTTGCCTGTCAAATACTAACTCATTGTGGATCAGAGGCTGAATTTCCTATACAAAGGGAAAACGCTGACCAAAAAACTCCCCCAAAAAACAAAAAAAAACCCACCGCCAAAAAGCACCCCCAAAACCTGTATGTATTTTTGTTTTCTCAGCTGCCTGAGGCAAAGGAGTGGCCTTTTGTTTTTCGATTTTACCTGTGGTAAGAAATTGATTTCCCTTGCAAAGTAGCCCTCGTCCTTAATCTGTCACTCATTCAGCAAGTCTTTTTTTTTTTTAATAGATTTATTTTATTTATTTATTCATTTGTTTTTTGGCTGCGTTGGGTCTTCCGTTGCTGTGTGCTGTCTTTCTCTGGTTGTCGCGAGTGGGGGCTACTTTTCGTTGCAGTGAGTGGCTTCTCATTGCAGTGGCTTGTTGCGGAGCACAGGCTCTAGGTGCGCAGGCTTCAGTAGTTGTGGTACACGGGCTTCAGTAGTTGTGGCTCGTGGGCTTAGTTGCTCCGCGGCATGTGGGATCTTACCAGAGCAGGGCTTGAACCCGTGTCCCCTGCATTGGCAGATGGATTCTTAACCACTGCACCACCAGGGAAGCCCCCAGCAAGAGTTTGAGGATGAGCTATGTTGGGTCTGTACCAGGTGCATTGGGGGGTTAGAAAAACACAGCATCCACCTAAACACTAACCAAAGAGGGTTAGTGTTGATAAAATATCAAATCTGGGTCCTGTTATTTCCAAGTCCTTTGCAACGCCACAATTTTTAAAGTGAGGATCCACATAGAAAATCAGAAACATCTAACAGCAAGAAATTCCTGACAAAACCAGAGACCTTTTCTTTCCGCTAATCCTTATATCAGGATGTGTATTAGTTTCCCATGGCTACTGTGACAAATTACTACAAATTTAGTGGCTTAGAACAACACAGGTTTATTTTCTTATAGTTATGGAGGCTAGAAGTCTGAAATTGGTTTCACTTGGCTAAAGTCAGTGTGTTGGCAGGGCTCGTTCCTTCTGGAGGATCCAGGAGAGAATCTGTTTCTTTGCCTTTCCTAGTTTCTGGAGGCCTCCTACATTCCTTGACTCATGGCCCCTTCCTGCCATCACTCCAACCCCTTGTTCAGTTATCACATCTTCTACCTCCTCTGTAGTCAAAGCTTCCCCTGGTTCCTTATGATGAGAACACTTGTGAATGCATTTAGGGTCCAACCTATAATCCAGATTTCAAGATCCCATCTCAAGATCCTCAATTTCTCACCTCAAGATCCTTAATTTAATCACACCAGCAAAATCCCTTTTGCCAAATAAAGTCACATTCGTAGACTCTGGGATTAGAATGTGGACACATTTGGATGCTATTCAGTGTATCGCAAGATGAGTGACATTTTTAGCTTGGATGTTTTTGTTGCCTCGTAACTTCTCTGGTATGAATTCTTCATTGAGGCCTTTAACAAATATTTTATATTCACTTTTAAATATTCACCTTTCCCTTCCTTGATCCGTGTTCTGCCCAGAAGGTATCCTTTTATCCAAAGATCCTTTGGTAGAATAAAAATATCTTGTGAGAAAGGAAAAATAACTCCAGCTTTGGTCCTGAGAAATTAAAGAATTTAATACAAAAGGGAAACAGTTAAACAAGAAAAAGGATTCGAGGACAACACAGCATAATCAGCATGAGACCAGTACCATTCAAAAGAGGCACTAACTCCCTGTCTGCAGAAGAACAACAAAGTAATTTCATGTTTGCCTCTGTTTGTAGTTCTTTTTGGATCACATGCATTTTGCTTAAGTAGATGGCTTTGCTGTTTTTGAGGAAACGGCTGTAAGCTAAATTTCCCCTTCATAAGCCCATTTGTATGATGCCCATCCATTTCTCTTCAAGGGGTGTCAGTATTGGTTCTGGGATTAAAAAAAATGAAAAACAGGATTGTTTTCAGGGTCAGTATTGCTTCTTCTTGTTGCTTTCTGTTGGAGGGAACTCCATGAGGCCCTTTCCTGTAGTGGGCCACCATCAGATCATACAGAGCACCTGTGTTCACATGATTTGGGGGCAGGAAATGAAAATGATTTAAATCTGGGATTTTTTTTTTTTTGCGGTACGCGGGCCTCTCACTGTTGTGGCCTCTCCCATTGTGGAGCACAGGCTCCGGACGCGCAGGCTCAGCGGCCATGGCTCACGGGCCCAGATATTCCGCGGCATGTGGGATCCTCCCGGACTGGGGCATGAACCCGTGTCCCCTGCATCGGCAGGCGGACTCTCAACTGCTGCGCCACCAGGGAAGCCCTAAATCTGGGAATTTTAACGTTGTGCTTGCCTACCATCCGCCTTCCATAAGAATTCAGCACATCTTTAAGCTCTGGCTTAGGTTGTAGCTCTTGAAATACTTTCTCTTGATCTCTTCAACTTGAAGTAGCACCCCGTTATTCTGAGTTCCTTTGGTACCTGTGGGCTCTAGACATTTTTTTTAAAGAATTTTTATTTCCCCAATTATACTGACAATGACAAGATGCTTTGGAAAGAGAGGAACGGCTTCCTCAGATAAGGGAGGAGGAAATGTTTCCACTGGCCGAGGAGACTAGGTTGAGGTGATGTAGTCCCTGTTTAGAGGGTCCTTTTATTTATTTATTTATTTTTATATTTTAATCTGACCACACCGCCCGGCATGTGGGATCTTAGTTCCCCAACCAGGGATCGAACCCACGTCCCCTGCATTGGAAGCGCGGAGTCTTAGCCACTGGACCTCCAGGGAAGTCCTTCTAGACATTTATTTATATGGATGCCAGCCTTGTCAGTGAATGCAGTGTGTGAGCACAGGGCAGGGGCTGATTGGCATTTGTGCTTAGTTATGATTCTCATGGCAACTAACAATTCATTGCACAGAGTAAGCATCCAATAATGAAGTAGTCATTGGTATGTTGGCACTGGGAGGCCTTGGAATATGTCGACTATTACTTCTTCTGGTCTCAGTAGAACCAAGCAGAGCACTGGAGCTGTGATGTGTGCATTTGAATCCTAGAGTTTAACTTCCAATCCCATGTTCTTGTAAGGTGCTTTCTATATATTATAGCTGAGACAAGGTTAGAATAAGTCTAGGCCTGTTTTTGGTGTTGCTGGGATAAGGGAGGAGAGTATTAATATTCTGAAAGTCTTTAGGGAACAGTATTTGGGGATTCAGTGTAAACTCCTGTTGGACATTGTTTTGCAGTACAGTACTAATGAAATAGTAGTAAACTTTAAGGCACTACTGGTCAATTTAAATAGAGCATGTGGCACCTACTGAATTTATGCTCCAAGTATTTTGTAGGACTTTTCTGTCATTATGAATAGCCTGGTGATTTTTCTCTCCTTCCTTCCTTTCATTCCATTCCTAAGGTTTGCCTCATTCCAAAATCCGCACATGGAACCAATCCTGCAAGTGCACACATGGCAGGCATGAAGATTCAGCCTGTGGAGGTGGATAAATACGGGAATATCGATGCAGCTCACCTCAAGGCTATGGTACTCATCTTCCACTTAACAGATGGGGGAGGTCTGGGTTGGAAAGAAGATGTGGGGATCAGGGATGGTTTATCTTCTTTTGCATTCTAATTAAAAGACTGCAGTTCCTCCTCTGAATGAGTCTAGGGGGAATGGCATAAAATCAGACAACCTAGCCGACTCTATAAGAAAAATAAAAGCAAGAGTCACATTTCTGGTCCAGAGTAAAGCTGACCACAGTCTATTTTACCTCTTCCTTCTCTAACAGGGAGAAAGTCCTTTACGCTGAAATCCCCTCATCTAATGTGTGCATGTGTAAGAAACTGAATTATTCATGGTGGTAGTAAGGATACTCCTTGCAGGATCTACCCGCCTCCTTCTGCCCAACCTTCCCCTCCTTCCCCCATTAACAGTCACACTGGCAGTCACTGGTATTCTCAATCTTTGTGTTGGGAATTAAAACATAAATGTAGATTTTGCAGATGCTTGTGATGGGCCCAGCCGTTACCTGCTGAATTTCAGGCAATATTCCATCTTCCTTCTTCCAGCACCAATCCCCACTCCCAACCTCCCAACCTCCAGGAAGAGGTTGCCTAGCAACTGTATCTGCTTTCCACTGGTGGACTGGAGGCTGCATCTTAAGAGGGAAGGAACTCACTTGAATAGCAATGTGATTTTGTCGGGGTTATTAGGTATGGAGACTGAGAACTTCATGTAACTACCTCAAAGGGAAGATGAAAACACACAACGCTGCTCACCTCTCGTACCCACCCTCCTGCTTCCATAGCTCCATAAAGTTTTTACTGATAAATATTCTGGGTCAGTAGTTATAATTATTAAGGCTCTCCAAAATAGGATATGACCTTAAATTTTTTTTTTTTCATTTCCACATGAGCCTGTTCACTGACTTGCTGGTCAAAAAAACAGGAACATGCCTTTTATATATGCTTGCCTTCTGTCAAAAGGAAAAACGGTGGAGTTTTTTTTTTAATCAGAGCAGAACACTCCTAGTGGGAATTCTAATTTCAGTAGAATGGGAGGGAAAGGGGATAAGGGTGGATATGGCAAGATGAGCAGAGAGAGATTAACTGTGAGAATCAACTTGTCTGGAACC
This sequence comes from Stenella coeruleoalba, assembly GCF_951394435.1. Classification (NCBI taxonomy): domain Eukaryota; kingdom Metazoa; phylum Chordata; class Mammalia; order Artiodactyla; family Delphinidae; genus Stenella; species Stenella coeruleoalba. Next base: position 66,527,127 of record NC_137153.1, read on the forward strand.
GAAGAGATCTGAAATAATTATTGAGATGATTTGAACCAAAGGAAAACCACTTTAGAGAGTTGAGCCCAAAATACCCAAAAATCTTCTGAACAGTTTTTTGGTTTTGACAATGGAGACCTGTCCTGAAGGGATCTTGTTATTTCTTTGGAATGATTTACAAAGGGGGTAATGGCTGTGGATCTTCTATTAGCGTCATCCTACATTGAGACAGTTCCAGAAATGAAAAGAACAAGTCTTCGTCTTTCTTAATCCTTTAAAATAAAAAGCGAGGGATTGGCTAAGAAAGAAACATTCCCTCTCATTGTCTCCCTCTGCCCTTTTTTAATCTTTCAGGTGGATAAACACAAGGAGAACCTGGCAGCAATCATGATTACGTACCCATCCACCAATGGAGTGTTTGAAGAGAACATCGGAGATGTGTGTGACCTGATCCATCAACACGGAGGACAGGTCTACCTGGACGGAGCAAATATGAATGCTCAGGTGGGCAGTGTGAGAGGGCTCCCTGAGAAAATGGTTAAGTACAAAAAAAAAAAAAATTCATTTTCTTTGATTTCTTGCCAGTTGTCTTAAAACATGACACTGAATTCAGAACAGAGACTGACTTTTTCTATATTGCCAAATCAAACAAAGTATGTACCGCAATTTCACTGAGATTACAGACCCTAAGGAGGTCACGGGCGATGCTGAGGAGGAGGTAAAAAGGTTGAAGGGAAGCAGGGAGTGAGCTGAATGTCCTTAGCTTGTCACAGGGTGTTATCCCTCTGGGGGTACTAAAGGCAATGAGGTCACCTGACTCCCTTCCTGAGGGAATTTAGACCCAAGTTTTGGCCACTGGTGGCTGTTGGTCTCCCATGGCCTTGGACTAGCTTCAGCTTCATCAGTGTGAAACAGCTGAATAGCTCTGTCCCCGAAGGGCTGATCCTGACTTCTTGGCAGGGCTGCGGGGGTGTGGTGGTGGTCTGTGTGATGTGTACCTTTGAGGAAATGCATTAGGGAGACTGGAGGACAGGGACTTGTCATCTTTTTAAGAGTCTTCTCAGCTTCCTCCTCTCCTTTTTTTTAAAAAATAAATTTATTTATTTATTTTGGGCTGCATTGGGTCTTCGTTGCTGCGCACTGGCTTTCTCTAGTTGCGGCGAGCGGGGGCTACTCTTTGTTGCTGTGCACGGGCTTCTCATTGTAGTGGCTTCTCTTTGTTGCGGAGTACGGGCTCTAGGCGCACGGGCTTCAGTAGTTGTGGCTTGCGGGCTCTAGAGCGCAGGCTTAGTAGTTGTAGTGCACAGGTTTAGTTGCTCTGTGGCATGTGGAATCTTCCCAGACAAGGGCTGGAACCCGTATCCCCTGCATTGGCAGGTGGATTCTTAACCACTGCGCCACCAGGGAAGTCCCTTTCTTTAAAAAAAAAGGTTTTTTTAACCATTTCAGACTCTCTGCATTTCTTTGCTCCTGTCTGATTTCTTTTGAGTAGTCCAGGGATTCTATTGCTTCAATAGCATAAATGGATTCTTTATCTTTGACCACATTCACAATTAGTCCAAATGCCAAAGTGGCAGGAACACCCATTGAATGTTGTGGCCGGTACCAGGATGGTCCAGGAAAGCTGTCAGCCTCCCTTTCTCTCCCTCGGCTCAGTATTCTCTCCAACAGCCTTCCAGCCCTTTATAGCCACGTGCCCTAAGGGGCCCTTTGGTAAAGTGCATGATACCCAAAGCAGGGGTGCTAGAAATTGCCTGTTTCAATAGCAGGGAGGTACTATCCTTTCTTGCGCTAGGGGTACTTCCTCTTCTCCCTCTTGGGGTGAATACTTAGGAATTGACTGTATATTCAAATCTGTATTTTAAAATCTAAATTAGGCTAAAAAGTCAGTTGCTGTTTCCATAGAAACCACAAGCCACGCTGCCTGTGGGATGCCAGGTTTTGGTTGCAGTATTTTTTTTTTTAACATCTTTATTGGAGTATAATTGCTTTACAATGTTGTGTTAGTTTCTGCTGTATAACAAAGTGAATCAGCTATATATATACATCTATCCCCATATCCCCCCCCACCTCTTGTGTCTCCCTCCCCCCTCCCTATACCACCCGTCTAGGTGGTCACAGAGCACAGAGCTGACCTCCCTGTGCTATGCAGCTGCTTCCCACTAGCTATCTGTTTTACATTTGGAAGTGTATATATGTCAATACTACTCTCTCTTTGTCCCAGCTTACCCTTCCCCTTCCCCGTGTCCTCAAGTTCATTCTCTACGTCTGCGTCTTTATTCCTGTCCTGCCCCTAGGTTCATCAGAACCATGTTTTTGTTTGTTTTTTTTTAAGATTCCATATAAATGTGTTAGCACACGGTATTTGTTTTTCTCTTTCTGACTTACTTCACACTGTATGACAGACTCTAGGTCCATGCACCTCACTACAAATAGTTGAATTTCGTTTCTTTTTATGGCTGAGTAATATTCCGTTGTATATATGTGCCACATCTTCTTTATTCATTCATCTGTTGACGGACACTTAGGTTGTTTCCATGTCCTGGCTATTGTAAATAGTGCTGCAATGAACGTTGTGGTACATGTCTCTTTTTTTTTTTTTTTTTTTTTGTGGTACGCGGGCCTCTTACTGCTATGGCCTCTCCTGTTGCGGAGCACAGGCTCCAGACGCGCAGGCCCAGTGGCCATGGCTCACGGGCCCAGCCGCTCCACGGCATGTGGGGATCCTCCTGGACGGGGGCACGAACCCGTGTCCCCTGCATCGGCAGGCGGACTCTCAACCACTGCGCCACCAGGGAAGCCCCATGCCTCTTTTTGAATTATGGTTTTCTCAGGGTATATGCCCAGTAGTGGGATTGCTGGGTCATATGGTGGTTCTACTTGTAGTTTTTTAAGGAACCTCCATACTGTTCTCCATAGTGGCTGTATCAATTTACATTCCCACCAACAGTGCAAGAGGGTTCCCTTTTCTCTACACCCTCTCCAGCATTTATTGTTTGTAGATTTTTTGATGATGGCCATTCTGACTGGTGTGAGGTGATACCTCATTGTAGTTTTGATTTGCATTTCTCTAATAGTTAGTGATGTTGAGCATCCTTTCATGTGTTTGTTGGCAATCTGTATATCTTCTTTGGAGAAATGTCTGTTTAGGTCTTCTGCCCATTTTTGGAATGGATTGTTTGTTTTTTTTGACATTGAGCTGCATGAGCTGCTTGTATACTTTGGAGATTAATCCTTTGTCCGTTGCTTTGTTCACAAATATTTTCTCCCATTCTGAGGGCTGTCTTTTCGTCTTGTTTATGATTTCCTTTGCTGTGCAAAAGCTTTTAAGTTTTATTGGGTCCCATTTGTTTATTTTTGTGTTTATTTCCATTTCATTAGGAGGTGGGTCAAAAAGGATGTTGCTGTGATTGATGTCATAGAGTGTTCTGCCTATGTTTTCCCCTAAGAGTTTTATAGTGTCTGGCCTTAAATTTAGGTCTTTAATCCATTTTGAGTTTATTTTTGTATACAGTGTTAGGGAGTGTTCTAATATCATTCTTTTACATGTAGCTATCCAGTTTTCCCAGCACCACTTATTGAAGAGACTGTCTTTCCTCCATTGTATATTCTTGCCTCCTTTATCAAAGATAAGGTGATCATATGTGTGTGGGTTTATCTCTGGGCTTTCTATCCTGTTCCATTGATCTATATTTCTGGTTTTGTACTATACTGTCTTGATGACTGTAGCTTTATAATATAGTCTGAAGTCAGGGAGCCTGATTCCTCCAGCCCCGTTTTTCCTTCTCAAGATTGCTTTGGCTCTTTGGGGTCTTTTGTGTTTCCATACAAATTGTGAAATTTTTTGTTCTAGTTCTGTGGAAAATGCCAGTGGTAGTTTGATAGGGATTACATTGAATCTGTAGATTGCTTTGGGTAGTATAGTCATTTTCACAATGTTGATTCTTCCAATCAAGAACATGGTATATCTCTCCATCTCTTTCTATGTCTTTAATTTTTTTCATCAGTGTCTTATAATTTTCTGCATACAGGTCTTTTGTCTCCTTAGGTAGGTTTATTCCTAGGCATTTTATTGTTTTCGTTGCAATGGTAAATGGGAGTGTTTCCTTAATTTCTCTTTCAGAATTTTCATCATTAGTGTATAGGAATGCAAGAGATTTCTGTGCATTAATTTTGTATCCTGCTACTTTACCAAATTCATTGATTAGCTCTAGTAGTTTTCTGATAGCATCTTTAGGATTCTCTGTGTATAGTGTCATGTCATCTGCAAAGAGTGACAGTTTTTCTTTTCCGATTTGGATTCCTTTTATTTCTTTTTTTTGTTTTCATTGTAACAAATTCAATAAATTTTTTTTTTTTAACATATGTTCCCATATCTCTTCCCTCTTGAGTCTCCCTCCCTCCCACCCTCCCTATCCCACCCCTCCAGGCGGTCACAAAGCACCGAGCTAATCTCCCTGTGCTATGCGGTTGCTTCCCACTAGCTATCTACCTTACATTTGGTAGTGTATATATGTCCATGCCTCTCTCTCGCTTTGTCCCAGCTTACCCTTCCCCTTCCCCATATCCTCAAGTCCATTCTCTAGTAAGTCTGTGTCTTTATTCCTGTCTTACCCCTAGGTTCTTATGACATTTTTTTTTTCTTAAATTCCATATATATGTGTTAGCATACACTATCTGTCTTTCTCTTTCTGACTTACTTCACTCTGTATGACAGACTCTAGGTCCATCCACCTCATTACAAATAGCTCAATTTCGTTTCTTTTTATGGCTTAGTAATATTCCATTGTATATATGTGCCACATCTTCTTTATCCATTCATCCAATGATGGACACTTAGGTTATTTCCATCTCCGGGCTATTGTACATAGAGCTGCAATGAACATTTTGGTACATGACTCTTTTTGAATTATGGTTTTCTCAGGGTATATGCCCAGTAGTGGGATTGCTGGGTTATATGGGAGTTCTACTTGTAGTGTTTTAAGGAAACTCCATACTGTTCTCCATAGTGGCTGTACTAATTCACATTCCCACCAGCAGTGCAAGAGTGTTCCCTTTTCTCCACACCCTCTCCAGCATTTATTGTTTCTAGATTTTTTGATGATGGCCATTCTGACTGGTGTGAAATGATATTTCATCGCAGTTTTGATTTGCATTTCTCTAATGATTAATGATGTTGGGCATTCTTTCATGTGTTTGTTGGCAGTCTGTATATCTTCTTTGGAGAAATGTCTATTTAGGTCTTCTGCCCATTTTTGGATTGGGTTGTTTGTTTTTTTGTTATTGAGCTGCATGAGCTGCTTATAAATTTTGGAAATTAATCCTTTGTCAGTTGCTTCATTTGCAAATATTTTCTCCTGTTCTGAGGGTTGTCTTTTGGTCTTGTTTATGGTTTCCTTTGCTGTGCAAAAGCTTTGAAGTTTCATTAGGTCCCATTTGTTTATTTTTGTTTTTATTTCCATTTCTGTAGGAGGTGGGTCGAAAAGGATCTTGCTGTGATTTATATCATAGAGTGTTCTGCCTATGTTTTCCTCTAAGAGTTTGATAGTTTCTGGCCTTACATTTAGGTCTTTAATCCATTTTGAGCTTATTTTTGTGTATGGTGTTAGGGAGTGATCTAATCTCATACTTTTACATGTACCTGTCCAGTTTTCTGAGCACCACTTATTGAAGAGGCTGTCCTTTCTCCACTGTACATTCCTGCCTCCTTTATCAAAGATAAGGTGACCTTATGTGCGTGGGTGTATCTCTGGGCTTTCTATCCTGTTCCATTGATCTATCTTTCTGTTTTTGTGCCAGTACCATACTCTTGATTACTGTAGCTTTGTCATATAGTCTGAAGTCAGGAAGCCTGATTCCTCCAGCTCCGTTTTTCATTCTCAAGATTGCTTTGGCTATTCGGGGTCTTTTGCGTTTCCATACAAATTGTGAAATTTTTGTTCTAGTTCTGTGAAAAATGCCAGTGGTAGTTTTATAGCGATTGCATTGAATCTAGATTGCTTTGGGTAGTATAGTCATTTTCACAGTGTTGATTATTCCAACCCAAGAACATGGTATATCTCTCCATCTATTTGTATCATCTTTAATTTTTTTCATCAGTGTCTTATAATTTTCTGCATACAGGTCTTTTGTTTCCTTAGGTAGGTTTATTCCTAGATATTTTATTCTTTTCGTTGCAATGGTAAATGGGAGTGTTTTCTTGATTTCACTTTCAGATTTTTCGTCATTAGCGTATAGGAATGCCATAGATTTCTGTGCATTAATTTTGTATCCTGCTACTTTACCAAATTCATTGATTAGCTCTAGTAGTTTTCTGGTAGCATCTTTAGGATTCTCTATGCATAGTATCATGTCATCTGCAAACAGTGACAGCTTTACTTCTTCTTTTCCAATTTGGATTCCTTTTATTTCCTTTTCTTCTCTGATTGCTGTGGCTAAAACTTCCAAAACTATGTTGAATAAAAGTGGTGAGAGTGGGCAACCTTGTCTTGTTCCTGATCTTAGTGGAAATGCGTTCAATTTTTCACCATTGAGGACGATGTTGGCTGTGGGTTTGTCATATATGGCCTTTATTATGTTGAGGAAAGTTCTCTCTATGCCTACTTTCTGCAGGGTTTTTATCATAAATGGGTGTTGAATTTTGTCGAAAGCTTTCTCTGCATTTACTGAGATGATCATATGGTCTTTCTCCTTCAATTTGTTAATATGGTTTATCATATTGATTGATTTGTGTATATTGAAGAATCCTTGCATTCCTGGAATAAACCCCACTTGATCATGGTGTATGATCCTTTTCATGTGCTGTTGGATTCTGTTTGCTGGTATTTTGTTGAGGATGTTTGCATCTATGTTCATCAGTGATATTGGCCTGTAGTTTTCTTTTTTTGTGACATCCTTGTCTGGTTTTGGTATCAAGGTGATGGTGGCCTTGTAGAATGAGTTTGGGAGTGTTCCTCCGTCTGCTATATTTTGGAAGAGTTTGAGAAGGATAGGTGTTAGCTCTTCTCTAAATGTTTGATAGAATTCGCCTATGAAGCCATCTGTTCCTGGGCTCTTGTTTGTTGCAAGATTTTTAATCACAGTTTCAGTTTCAGTGCTTGTGATTGGTCTGTTCATAATTTCTATTTCTTCCTGATTCAGTCTTGGCAGTTGTGCATTTCTAAGAATTTGTCCATTCCTTCCAGGTTGTCCATTTTATTGGCATAGAGTTGCTTGTAGTAATCTCTCATGATCTTTTGTATTTCTGCAGTGTCAGTTTTTACTTCTGCTTTTTCATTTCTAATTCTATTGATTTGAGTCTTCTCCCTTTTTTTCTTGATGAGAGTGGCTAATGGTTTATCAATTTTGTTTATCTTCTCAAAGAATCAGCTTTTAGTTTTATTGATCTTTGCTATCATTTCCTTCATTTCTTTTTCATTAATTTCTTATCTGATTTTTATGATTTCTTTCCTTCTGCTAACTTTGGCGTTTTCTTGTTCTTCTTTATCTAATTGCTTTAGGTGCAAGGTTAGGTTGTTTATTTGAGATGTTTTCTGTTTCTTAAGGTAGGATTGTATTGCTATAAACTTCCCTCTTAGAACTGCTTTTGCTGCATCCCATAGGTTTTGGGGCATCATGTCTCCATTGTCATTTGTTTCTAGGTATGTTTTTATTTCCTGTTTGATTTCTTCAGTGATCACTTCGTTATTAAGTAGTGTATTGTTTAGCCTCCATGTGTTTGTATTTTTTACAGATCTTTTCCTGTAATTGATATCTAGTCTCATAGCGTTGTGGTCAGAGAAGATACTTGATACAGTTTCAATTTTCTTAAATTTACTACGGCTTGATTTGTGACCGAAGATATGATCTATCCTGGAGAATGTTCCATGAGCACTTGAGAAAAATGTGTATTCTGTTGTTTTTGGATGGAATGTCCTATAAATATCAATTAAGTCCATCTTGTTTAACGTAACATTTAAAGCTTGTGTTTCCTTATTTATTTTCATTTTGGATTATCTGTCCATTGGTGAAAGTGGGGTGTTAAAGTCCCCTACTGTGAGCGTGTTACTGTCAATTTCCCCTTTTATGGCTGTTAGTATTTGCCTTATGTATTGAGGTGCTCCTATGTTGGGTGCATAAATATTTACAATTGTTATATCTTCTTCTTGGATCAATCCCTTGATCAGTATGTAGTGTCCTTCTATGTCTCTTCTAATAGTTTTTATTTTCAAGTCTCTTTTGTCTGATATGAGAATTGCTACTCCAGCTTTGTTTTGATTTCCATTTGCATGGAATATCTTTTTCCATCCCCTCACTTTCAGTCTGTATGTGTCCCTAGGTCTGAAGTGGGTCTCTTGTAGACAGCATATATACAGGTCTTGTTTTTGTATCCATTCAGCCAGTCTGTGTCTTTTGGTTGGAGCATTAAACCATTTATATTTAAGGTAATTATCGATATGTATGTTCCTATTACCATTTTCTTAATTGTGTTGGGTTTGTTATTGTAGGTATTTTTCTTCTCCTGTGTTTCCTGCCTAGAGAAGTTCCTTTAGCATTTGTTGTAAAGCTGGTTTGGTGGTGCTGAATTCTCTTAGCTTTTGCTTGTCTGTAAGGGTTTTAATTTCTCCGTCGAATCTGAATGAGATCCTTGCTAGGTAGAGTAATGTTGGTTTTAGGTTTTTCCCTTTCATCAGTTTAAATATGTCCTGCCACTCCCTTCTGGCTTGCAGATTTCTGCTGAAAGATCAGCTGTTAACCTTATGGGGATTCCCTTGTATGTTTTTTTTTTTTTATTTTCCCTTGCTGCTTGTAATGTTTTTTCTTTGTATTTAATTTTTGACAGTTTGATTAATATGTGTCTTGGCGTGTTTCTCCTTGTATTTTTCCTGTATGGGACTCTGTACTTCCTGGCCTTGATTGACTATTTCCTTTCCCATGTTAGGGAAGTTTTCAACTATAATCTCTTCAGTTATTTTCTCAGTCCCTTTCTTTTTCTCTTTTTCTGGGACCCCTATAATTTGAATGTTGGTGTGTTTAATGTTGTCCCAGAGGTCTCTGAGACTGTCCTGAATTCTTTTCATTCTTTTTCTTTATTCTGCTCTGCAGTAGTTATTTCCACTATTTTATCTTCCAGGTCATTCCTCCGTTCTTCTGCCTCAGTTATTCTGCTATTGATGCCTTCTAGAGAATTTTTAATTTCATTTAGTGTGTTGTTCATCATTGTTTGTTTGCTCTTTAGTTCTTCTGGGTCCTTGTTAAACGGTTCTTGTATTTTCTCCATTCTGTTTCCAAGATTTTGAATCCCCTTTACTATCATTCCTCTGAATTCTTTTTCAGGTAGACTGCCTATTTCCTCTTCATTTGTTTGTTCTGGTGGGTTTTTACCTTGCTCCTTCATCTGCATATTTCTCTGTTTTCTCATTTTGTTTAACTTACTGTGTTTGGGGTCTCCTTTTCGCAGGCTGCAGGTTCATATTTCCCATTGTTTTTGGTGTCTGCCCCCAGTGGGTGAGGTTGGTTCAGTGGCTGGTGTAGGCTTCCTGGTGGAGGGGACTTGTGCCTGTGTTCTGGTGGGTGGGGCTGGATCTTTTCTTTCTGGTGGGCAGAGCCACGTCCGGTAATGTGTCTTGGGGTGTCTGTGAACTTAGTATGATTTTAGGCAGCCTCTTTGCTAATGGGTGGCTGTGTTCCTGTCTTGCTAGTTCATTGGCATGGGGCATCCAGCACTGGAGCTTGCTGGCTGTTGGGTGGAGCTGGGTCTTAGCACTGAGGTGGAGATCTCTGGGAGAGCTGTCGCTGATTGATATTACGTGGGACTGGGAGGTCTCTGGTGTACCAATGTCCTGAGCTCAGCTTTCCCACCTCAGAGGCTCAGGCCTGACACCAGGCCGGAGCACCAAGACCTTGTCAGCCACACCGCAGGTAGGAGACAGCTAAATATGCAAGTATCTCAGTGGCTTCTTAAATGATGGGAAGATGTGATGCATGAAGGACACCAGCTCAAGTCTCACAGCTTAGTTCTGTGATCTTGGACCAGGCAGTTAACTCGTCTGTGCCTCAGACTTCCTTTTGTGCAGCACCTCCTCGCCCCAGAGGCCCAGTCAGGTGCGAGGGAAGGGCTGTCGCTCACAGGCTGTGCTGGGAGGAAGCCCGGGAGGCTGGTGCAGGACTGTCAGAGCAATCATATGCCTGGCACGGTATTAGATGCTCAAGATACGGGAGTGAACGAGAGAGATGATATACTTTGGCCTCCTGAAGTTTATATCCAGTTGTATTTATATCGAGCAGGGCATATAATTTCCTTGTCTCAATTCTCTCGTCTGTGGAGGGAGAAGAGACAGGCACTGCATCCCACTCACTGTGTTCTTGGGGAAAGCGCTCCGCCTCCTTGGCCTTGGGAGGGCCTCGCACCAGCATGTGTAGGGTGAGGGTGGGGTACCTAGTGCCCAGAGGCCTGCCTCCTTGCGGCATTTGGGAGGTAAAGGGGGGCCACTTTACCTCCCAACGGGAAACTCAGCGCCCCTGTCCGCAGCCGAAGGACCGGCAGTTTAAAGGCCACGGGCACACGGAAGGCGAAGGATGCTGGTGGGGGCGGCCTGATTGCGGTATTAAGTATGTTTCTGTGAACAGCTCCATCTGCCTTTCCTCTCAGGGGGAGCAGCATGGCTGCCTCTCCGGAACACCCCTTCGAGCTGTTGACTTTTGCTTTTGGTTCTTTCCCTTTGTGGTAGGTGGGAATCTGTCGTCCTGGAGACGTTGGGTCTGATGTCTCACACCTAAATCTTCACAAGACCTTCTGCATTCCCCATGGTGGAGGTGGCCCTGGCATGGGGCCCATCGGAGTGTGAGTTCTGGGCCCTGGTTGCAGGATGGCTTTGGAGACTGAGAATCAAAGATGGGTCTCAAACTCTCTGTTCTTCTCATCGAGGTCTTCAAGTGTCAGGATACCTTCACATGTGGCGTGCCTATAAGGGCTGGGTGGGGAGCAGTGAAAGGGGTGCTTTTAGGGTTTGTCTAAGGAGAAACAGACTTAGATTTTGTTAACCACAGTGTGTGACCACACTCAGCTCCCAGTCACGCATAGACAGAGCAGGATTATTAACAGAGTGATGACTAGGGAGCTTTACGGAGCATTATGGCTGAGAACCGGCATATGAGCACCTAGAAGTGCCTCTCAGACTTTAATTTAGACTTCTAAGCAGCTTTTCTTTGTTTCTTCTTAAAATCAGCTGATGGTTACACCTGAGGATCTAACACATAACATGGTGACTATAGTTGAGAACACTATTGTATAATTGAAATTTGCTAAGAGAGTAGAACTTAAACGCCCCTCCCCCCCAAAAAAGGGAATTGGGTGTAAGATGTTGAACACTTTGCAGCCTGAATTCTTATTACATCTGAGATAAGTAAGAAGGAAACAGACCTTATTACTAGAAATAATTGGATGCAGTCAGAACAAGACTAAAGCAGTATCTCGAAGCAGTTGATAACTTTACACCGTGAAGCCAAATCATCTCATGAAAATGGTGCTGAGCCGCCATTTCCTGAGCATCTTCATTTTTCCAGAACTGTGCCAAAGGGGGTCAGTCTTCAGGAATGCTGCGAGCCTGGCCCCCTGCTTTCTTCTTCTTTCCTTTTTGATTACTATTATTTATAGTAAGTGAAGGAGGCCCAGTGCCTCAGCTGTGGGGGAGGCAGGGTGGCTGACGTTCACATGCTGGCCTCTGATGTGTTACCCCATGGGGCTTCTTCTCAGCAGCGTCTTTCTATATCCCTTAGATGCCTTGGGAAAGAGTGTGGGAGCCGGGGCTGGGAGGGAGAGGGTGTGTAGGGCTGGGATGTCGCCACATTCTTGTGAGCCCATGGCCCTGCATACTATTCCAGGCTGCTTGTCTCTGCCAGATTCGCCGCCACGGTTCTTGGGTGAGCTGCTGGGATGCTGATGGCTGCTGAGCCATGCCTCCAGCAGAGGAGGAAGGAAGGAACACTTCCTGAACATCTGCCCCTTAGCAGGTGCCGGGTCCCTCCCATGTCAGAGTTCCTCTGCTAGGAATAGAGCTTCCTGAGAGGGCCCAGCACCTGCCTGTTTGGTTAGACTGGATCTTTTTACAGCTTCTAAATTTGTATTAAAAAAAAACAATACAGGAAGAAGCATCTTGTCCCTTTTCTGCCTAATCATCCCATCATTTCGGTAAAGCCAAGCGAAGATGCCCGGCCTTTGGGTACCATCAGCGCGGCCCCATGGGGCTCCAGTTCCATCTTGCCCATTTCGTGGGCTTATATTAAGGTGAGGCCTATGGATGTGTGTTAGAGGGGTGGGGGTGTGTGATGTGTGGGTGGGGAACTGAGACTGCAGACTTGAAAATTGCTGACTTGAGTGGAGAAACCTTCCTAAAGAGATCAGCTAAAACTCATTTTGTCTCTTCTTCATCAGGCTGTTTTCCTTTGGGTTCTCATAGTGGGTTTAACACCAGAGGAACTGACACGCCAGATATATTTTTCCAGACGGAGTTAAGTACCATGAGTCATATGGATGTGCTGGCCACGTCATTTGGTTTCCTGTAGGATTTGTATGGCCCCTCGCAAGTGAAAAACAGTGCACATACTAATTATTACACTTGGTTGAGATCCTGGGATAAATTTTAGGAATACATCTCATTTCGCTTTATATTTCTTGGGAGCCTGGAGGATAAGATGAAAATAGCAGAAATTTGCTTATGTGGTGGTTTCCCAAAGCTCTTTGCCCTTTAGGGCCTGTGGAACTATACTCTCGGGGGTAATTAGACTTTGTCGGAGAACAGGCTTCCTTCCTTTGTGTTTTTCCAAGAAACACTATGGCCAGAGTTTATTTTATACAGCTCTTGTTCAAACTGTCCTGCCTACCTCCTGGGCTGAGAAGACCGTGCATTGGATAGGAGCACTTCTTCAGCTGCTAATTAGAGCAGCCTTCCCCAACTGGCTCCCCTCCTTAGAGGAAGGGAGGCTTCTGGTGAAATAAACCCCTAACTCAGCTATGCAAATAACACCAGATGACTCTTTGGGCTGGTTGTTATTCTTGAACAGTGTCGCATTTATGATTCTTAATGAAAACTTTCTGGGAAGCTGGAACAACAATTCTGTACCCCAGAGACTAAAACCTGCTTTTTGAAATGATACTCGAGTTAGTTTGCAAGTAGTAAAAACAAAAACAATCATCATAAAGGTCTGCTTCTTTGCAAACAGAATCTAATTTACAGCCTCCTTTTGGTCTCTACAAACCTGAGTTATTTGTTATGGAATGTTATTTGGGCTGGAGATGAATCACGTATAGAAAATAAATGCCCCAAGGCTGGTTTGGCCATATGCCAGGAACACCAGAGAGAGCCTCAGTTTAAAAATGAAATAAATAAAGTAGGGTTTAAGCCACCCCTCTGACCTTGGGCCCTTTCTTTATTTCAGGCTGTTGTTACTTATCACCTGGACTCTAGAATTATCTTCTCTCCCTGCTGCAGTCCCTCTTGGAGCCTCCCTACAGGACTGCTAGATTCCCGCCAGGGCTCTCCATCCTCTCCTCGCTTCCCTTTGCCTCTGCTGCTGGATCTCCCTAGCCTAGCCTGCACAAAATCCTTAGGGGATTCTTCCAAAATGCACTTGCCTAGGGCCCATCCCAGAGAGAATCAAATTCAGCATATGCAGCTTAGGGCTTGGGCCGTCAAGCTGCTCAGAGACTCTGATGCCCAGGCCGAGAGGCAGTGGCTGGCTGAACCAAGTCCAGGTCCTTCCCAGCAAGGGTTTGAGGCTTGTGAGAGGTAGTCACAGCCTACCCGGCTCTACAGCACCTCCCAAGCTGCAGCCATGTGCCTTCCATTCCCTACCTTTGTTTCTGCCATTCTTCTCACTTGGAGTGTCGTCCCCTTTCTCTTTGTCTATCCAAATTCTACCCATTTTCAAGTTTCCACTCAAGTTCTAACTCTTACCCTAGGAACCCTTCTTTGACCAAAATGTGTCCTCTCCTTATTTGGACTTCGGCATCCCTGCCCTTTTACTTGGTGCTTTCTCATTTGCTTTACATTAGTTATGTATTAATATACATCAAGCCTCCATCATATGAGGTGTTCTGGGAAGAAAGTAGTGAGTAAAAATTGGTGCAGTCCTGGTTTTAAGCTCTTTGCTGCTAATGGCATTCACCCCATATAATCACAGGGACTTATGAACCACCAGAAAAGAATAAGATTGAACCTGGCAGTTGTTAAACATAAAGCCCTCAAATATGGACAATTGGAAGACAAACCATACAAAATGGATTCAGTGGGGATTTTGGCCAAGATCCCATGAGATTCCTGGCAATTATCAAGGCATCTCAAATTCACAATGAACAACCAAACAAAACCTCCCCCAAATGCATGTAACCTAAAAACAATTCTTTTTCTTCGGTAGATAACACAATAGTCAGCAGTTAGTTTTGCCCTGTTCTAAGCTTTGTAACTACAATAAGAAGCATAAAATTACTGTTCAAAGGAGAAAACCAAAAATTATTTCAGGCTTAGAGAGGATTGACAGATATCCTTGTTAGGATATTTCACTCATCTGCAATCCAGAGAGCGGTGGTAGGCTGATTTCCTTTGTGAGTGGGATTTATCTGGGGATACCTTTGGTTAGTGTCCATTGGGTTTCCCTGTTCTGTGGTTTATGGCTCTTTTTCCCTCTGTTGCAGATGATGGGAGGCAAGGGCCTTAAACAGGCCACAGAAATTGCTATATTAAATGCCAACTACATGGCCAAGAGATTAGAAAAACACTACAGAGTCCTTTTCCGGGGTGCAAGAGGCAAGTATGAACTTTAGTCTGTATTCACCTTGGTTTTCTTCCTTGGCCAAACGAAGTTTGACCTAGTGGATGAGGCTTTCAGAAGAGGGTGGGGAACTTCTGTTTCTTAGCACAGACCAGAGAAAAGCCTAGAGTTATTGGAAAGCTCTTCAGTTTAGTAAACAGGATATCACTATTTGCGAGGCTCTGCCATGCACTTAGTCTCTGAAGCGCAGGCCAACACGGAGCCCACACCACTGAGAGACGTATACATAAATACCACGCACTCATTACCTCCTCCAGTTCCATGGGAATGAGTGGAGTAATTCAGACTGGGCAGAGGCAGGGCAGAACAGTTGGGAGAGCCTTCTGGGAGGAGCCATTTGAGATAAGCCTGAAAGGAAGAGTAGCAGAACCCCAGTAAACAGAGATACAGGAGCAAGCCGGAGAGAAAGGAGTTGTCTGGGTGGCGGGAGTGTTGGGTGGGTTGAAGGATGGGATAGCAGGAAAGGGAGCAGATGAAGATGAGGCTGGAGAGGTAGCATGGGGCTTTGAAGGCCTTGGAAGGCTCTGGACTCTACAGTTGGGCCAGAAGGGTTTTTGAGCAGGGTAATGACAGGATTAAGAGGATGTTAATATCATTAAGACAGTAGGAGGAGATGAACATGCTGTTAGAAGTAGAATCAGGGGAGTTAGTTACTAATTAGTTGAGAGTGAAGAAATGTTAGGTAAGCCTCCCTCTTAGAGGGAGTAAGAGATGGAGGAACAAGCTCTCCCTGGAAGTGATGGGAGAGGCTGGAGCAGGTAGACTTGCAGAGATGTGGCTCTGGGCACAGGATCTGAGAGCAGGCTCTTGGAATTGGTGGGACCCAAGGAAACAGTGTTGAGAAGCCAGAGCAAAACCCCTGAAGCAGATGGCTACATGGAGTGGGTGCGGAAAAGTGGCATCTGGTGAGGGGGGCTCTGTGCCGAGGCAGCTTTAGATGCCCCCCTTCCCAACCCCCAGCATTTGTCATGGCGCCTGTCCTTCCTGCCTCTGCGCTGGCCCCACCTCCTCCCTGAGGCTGCCCTTTCCTTTCCCGGTGGCGAGAACTGCTCCTCTTGGCTCCCTCCTCCGCGGAGGATTCTCCCACTCCGTTTATCATCTGGCTGTCTCCTGCAGACCTTGAGCTCCTGCCCGGCGGAGGCTGTGGCTGCCTCGGTCCCTGGCATCGTGTCAGCACAACATGCACAGTCAGCACATGTGGGTGGTCTTACGTGACATGGAGGGACAGGCTGAAGAGCAGGTGGCTTAAAAAGACTCAGGTCTCATGAGTCTTAAAAAGCACCATTACCTTTCACAATTAGGAAGCCTTTGGTCACCTTCGAAAGCAGTTAGGGCCCAACAGTGCGGTAGATGCTAGATGGAAATGGGCTGGGAAGTAGGCTGAGGTTGGGAGAAGGGAGAAGCTTTCATGGTTTGGGGGGTTTGGTGGTGAAGGGGGACAGGAGCTGCTTCAATAGGATGCAGCTTTTTTTTTTTTTTTTTTTTTTTTTTTTTTTGCGGTACGTGGGCCTCTCACTGTTGTGGCCTCTCCCGTTGTGGAGCACAGGCTCTGGACGCAGGCTCAGCGGCCATGGCTCACGGGCCCAGCTGCTCCGCAGCATGTGGGATCTTCCCAGACCGGGGCACAAACCTGCGTCCCCTGCATTGGCAGGCGGACTCTCAACCACTGCACCACCAGGGAAGCCCAGCTTTGTTTTTAAATAAGAGAACAAGATGATTTTAAGCTGCCAGGGAAAAGGCTGTGAAGAGGGGAGAGTGAAGCTACAACAGAGGGAATAATAGGAGGGGGAGTCAAGTCACCCTGGAGGTGATGGGAGGGTGGCACTAAGAGTCAGGTGGACAGGCGGCGCATGGGCTGTGGGCACAGAATCTGAGACCAGGGAGCCACGGGTCTTGAGCTTGGGGCAGAGAGAGCAGAGAGCCGTCAGTAACCAGTGCCCAGACCCAGGGCCACGGGTACGAGGCCCCTCTTTGGCTCTTAGTGTCTCCAGCCCAGGGAAGTGTGCATCTCCACCTGTGATCTTTAATTTAAAGGCTCATCTTGCTTTGTAAATATGTATCCAAAAGGGTGGTTCTGGAGTTTGAAAATAGAAAAGAACTAAATAATCGGGAGCTCTGGTTAACAATGCTCCCCAGAGAGTAGGAAAGAAAGTTGTGGGCAATATGTCTCTAAGCAACACAATGAAATGCTTTTGTTGGGTATGAAAGAAGCTACAAGAGCTACTAATTAATTCAAATATAGCTCCTGTGCTGTGAGATGCATCCTGCTTATGTATTGGCCTTCAGGATTAGCATCAGTATTGGTTTTGTCTGATTATATAAGTCATGTACATATGCTCAACATAGAACATTTGGACAATAAAAAAGTTTGAGGAGGAAAATGTAAGTGATCCATGGTTCCATCAAGCAGACATAACCACTGAATATTTTGCTGTATTCCTTCCCGCCTTAGACAATTGAGATCATATTATGAACACAGTGTGTATCCTGTTTTTTAACTTTATTTAATATTGCGATTATTTCCCTCGTCATTAAAGGGGCTTTGAAAGTTGCTACATCGATTCTATCATATATACCATGATTTAAGTAATTGTAGGGGTCTCCCTCGCCGCCCGCCTCCTGCCCACCATGTTATTTGCTTTTGTAACAATGCTGCAATGAACATCTTTTACCTAGAGTTTTTTTTTAAACGTCCTTGACTATTTCCGCAGGTTAGAGTTGTAGAAGAGAAGTTATCTCAGAGGATCTGAATGCATTTAAGCTCTTGAAATGTATGGCCTTGTTTCCCCTCAGAGACAATAGCAATTGATTTCATTCTAAGAGCATACGAGTGACCATCGCACTAGAGCCCAGTGAGCACCAAGTGCCAGGCTGGGAAAGCAACACAAACCAAACCCCAAATGTCTTTGCCAATTTGATGGGTGAAAATCATCTTTTTGCTTTAATTTACAAGGTTTAGGGTTTTTTTCTTCTAATTGTTATTTTTTATTTAATACTTCCTTAGGATTAAGTTTATTTAACAACTTCATTGAGATAGGATTCACATACCATACACATCACCCACTGAATTTCAGTGGTTTTTAGTGTGCTCACAGAGTTGTGCAATGCAAGCCTGAGTTCTTTAGAGCAAGAACGAATGTGGTGTGGACCGCATGGGGATGCATGGCACTCCAGGAGGGGAAAGTGAATGAGCACCTGTGGCTCAGGTGCCTGCCGTGTGCTTGGCATCACGTGACTGGTTCAGGCAGAGACTGTCCCAGAGATTCGCAACACAGAAAGATGGATGAAATTTCCATTTGTTTCCATTTTATCCAAGAATTAAATAATGAATTGTATTTCTCATCCCAAGCAGAAAGAGATTGGTGATTACAGACTTTCTTACCCAATCCCAAAGTTCATGAAACCAAAAATTGTCTCGTGTTTGGTCTGGTAAACACATTCATTATACAATCGGAGGCTTAGTATTTTAGGGCCTAAAAAAGAATGATCGCCGTACCTCCTGAGAGCCCAAAATAGAAATGTTCTTAATAAACACATTGTATTCCAAAATGTCTAATGGCAATATTAGAAGACGTTACTCATCTTAATCATATTTACCAGCTCTAAATAAGACTGGAATCACGGACGACTGTGAGGCAATAATTTTAATGAACTCCAGGCTTCCCTTTATGAACCATTTCTTTGAGAGATTTGAAAATACCAGTGAAACTTGTTGAGGCTTAGGGTTTTGTGAAACAAGGAAGTGATAGCCAAGAATTGGGATGGGGAAGCAGCAGTAGTATCTATTCTGCTAGGATAAGGAAAGGAATTACCTCAGGTAGGGTGAGGCATTTTTAAAGGAGGAACTGAAAAAATTCACAGGTGTCTGCTCTCGTGGGAGGCTAGGCTCACTGTTTGACCCAAGTAGAGTTCCCGTCAGTGGATAGGCCATTTTGTTAGTAGCCCAGTGTTTTATTTATGTTTTAATTTCTTAAATGCTTATCTCTTTTTGACCTTAGGCAAACCTAACTCTGCCTGGAAATTCCTGTCCCTGAGAGGTTTCCCGGTGGCCTTTATGGGCAGGTGGACATGGGCCTTAGAGGCTGGACCCTCACATCCCTGGCTGGGAAGTGACCTCCTGAGGCTAGAGGGGGGTGGCCCACCTACTTGACCTCATTCCCAGGGAAACAGGAGTCTTGATGCTGTTAGTTGTGGTCCCTGGGTTGCAAATGAAAAGCTTGACCGAGTGTTGATTGCCCACCCAAGCTTTCTAATTAGCTAGTGACTTCCATTTATTTCTAGGCACTCACTCTGAGGATGCAGGATAAGAAGGTTTCAGTGCCTGCTCTCAAGGAGGGTTTTGGGAAGCCTTATCTTTCTGTAGCACTTTCCCATGTCATCTTCAGCCTTGTAAGATAATTAACACATGAGGGGTTGAGAGGGGGGATGTTCCAAGCTTAGAGCCAAGCCGCTTGCTTTCTTTTTTTTTTTTAAATTGGGGTATAGTTGCTTTACAAATCTGTGTTAGTTTCTTCTGTACAGCAAAGTGAATCAGCAATACGTATATATATATCCCCTCTTTTTTGGATTTCCTTCCCATTTAGGTCAGCACAGAGCATAGAGTTCCCTGTGCTATACAAAGTTCTCATTAGTTATCAATTTTACACTTAGCAGTGTATATATGTCAATCCCAATCTCCCAATTCATCCCCCCGCTTACTCCTTAGCATCCATACGTTTGTTCTCTACGTCTGTGTCTCTATTTCTGCTTTGTAAATAAGATTGTCTATACCAGTTTTTTTCAGATTCCACATATATGTGTTAATATATGATATCTGACTTCACTCTGTATGACAGTCTGTAGGTCCATCCGTGTTTCTATAAATGACCCAATTTCGATCCTTTTTATGGCTGAGTAATATTCCATCGTATATACATACCACATCTTCCTTTTTACTTTTTTTTTTTTTTTTTTTTGGCGGTACGCGGGCCTCTCACTGCTATGGCCTCTCCCGCTGCAGAGCACAGGCTCCGGACGTGCAGGCTCAGCGGCCATGGCTCACAGGCCCAGCCGCTCCACGGCATGTGGGATCCTCTCGGACCGGGGCACGAACCCGTGTCCCCTGCATCAGCAGGCAGACTCTCAACCACTGCGCCACCAGGGAAGCCCCACATCTTTAACCATACGTCTGTTGATGGACATTTAGATTGCTTCCATGTCCTGGCTATTGTAAATAGTGCTGCAATGAACATTGGGGTACATATATCTTTTTGAATTAATTTTTAATCTTTTCCAGATGTACACCCAGGAGTGGAATTGCTAGATGATAGTTCTATTTTTAGTTTTTAAGGAACCTCCATACTGTTCTCCATAGTGGCTGTATCAATTTACCTTCCCACCAACAATGCATGAGGGTTCCCTTTTCTCCACACCCTCTCCAGCATTTATTGTTTGTGGATGATGGCCATTCTGACTGGTGTGAGGTGATACCTCATTGTAGTTTTGACTTGCATTTCTCTAATAATTAGTGATGTTGAGCATCTTTTCAAATGTTTGTTGACCATCTGTATATTTTCTTTGGAGAAATGTCTGTTTAGGTCTTCTGCCCATTTTCTGATTGCGTTGTTTTTTTTGATATTGAGCTGCATGAGCTGTTTGTATATTTTGGAGATTAATCCTTTGTCAGTTGCTTCATTTGCAAATATTTTCTCCCATTCTGAGGGTTGTCTTTTCGTCTTGTTTATGGTTTCCTTTGCTGTGTAAAAGCTTTTAAGTTTCATGAGGTCCCACTTGTTTATTTTTGGTTTTATTTCCATTCCTCTAGGAGGTGGGTCAAAAAAGATCTTGCTGTGATTTATGTCATAGAGTGTTCTGCCTATGTTTTCCTCTAAGCTTTTTATAGTGTCTGGCCTTACATTTAGGTCTTTAATCCATTTTGAGTTTATTTTTGTGTATGGTGTTAGGGAGTGTTCTAATTTCATTCTCTTACATGTAGCTGTCCAGTTTTCCCAGCACCACTTATTGAAGAGGCCGTCTGTGCTCCACTGTATATTCTGGCCTCCTTTGTCATAGATTAGGTAACCACAGGTGTGTGGCTTATCTCTGGGCTTTCTATCCTGTACCACTGATCTATATTTCTGTTGTTGTGCCAGTACCATACTGTCTAGAGCCAAGCCACTTTTATTTTGCTCTTCCATCATCCCCCCGACCCCTCTTCTTTCCTTGCTCCTTCAACTTACCCTTTCAGACTCTCAGCTATAGTCATGGTTAGGCCCAGAGGAAACACATACTCACTGAAAATTAAAACTTGCACTGAACAGTTTATACAATTTCTACTTCAGATTACTCTGACTCACCATATGCCATATATTTTCTCCTTAAAAACTGCAAACAAAGATGAACATCTTGGGATCTGGCCTCCAAGAACAACCAAGTTTAAATTTCACCCCTTTTCAGCCTGAAGTAGAGAGAGAGAGGAGAGAGAGAGATGCCGAAATCCCACTACAGTTTCCATTTGAACGTATTAGAATATGGACTTAGAAAATAACATCTGAACCTCATTTTGAAAATGGAGCTCTTCCCAAACCACTTGGCTGTGGCGGGGCCTCTGCAGATGAAGTCTTGCTTTAGCAGCACTGGGCTGGGCTTGGCTTGATGCGGCCTTTCAGCTATTACTGAACCTCTGCTTGAAAGACTGTGCTGTCTGCCCGCCAGCAAGAGAGACTCCTCCCCACCGTGTGTCCATCTCCTCCTCTCCTCCTGATGGCTGAGTGTTCTTCAGAGCAGTGAGCTCCATTAGCCGCCTTCTTCGAGTCATTGTCATGGTACTGGGATGGCTGCCAGAGCCTCAGAAAAGAAAGGTCGAAGCTTGAGGTTGGGCTCCCCAAATGGGGTAGTGTCATAGGGCATTTAGCATTCCTGAAATTAATAGTTGATGAGGATTTAAATAATGTCATGATTTTCCCCCTGAACATTCCAGCTAGTCATTCCTTTTAGGCACTTTTTTTTTGGTCTAAGTTTATCTACCTCTGAACACACCTTTCTAGTTTTGAACCACACTCCTCACAATTGAATCCTCATCACGGTTAGAAAGCTTGTTTTAAAAATATGCAGTGACAGTATATTCAAAGTCTCATACTTTTGTTTTCAAACAAAGCCAATCCCTTCATATGTATTCATCACACAAGAAACAGAGCAGTTCACAAACTAGATCTTCAGGGGCTGTTAATGACTGGAGCTTTTCTTCTCAGGCTTGAGGAGTTATGTCAGCTCCAAGTATCTGTAAGTAGATTCACTGTTTGCTGAGGGTCAGGGTAGGGGGTTAAGAAGGAGTACGTTATTTTCACCTGAGTAGATACTTTCCTTGAAGGAAATTCATCAGTTGTGTGGGCCATGGAATTTGGGAAGCTCCCGGGAATGTTGTTCTATTTAAGAAAATGCTGACTTACTCCGTGGTTTATTCTAGATGTTGGATGGGTGGTCAACAAGTCATGCTGGGGAGATGGCAGCCTGAGGCTAGAGAGGCAATTGGTTTACAAATTAGAACAAAGTGAACTGACCCCCACAAGACTTCGGCCTCATCAGCTCCTTGCCACTTGTGGTGTGCTGTTTGACAGCCCTTATTTCTAATTCTCAGCCTGAAGCCTGAAACCAAAACCTCAAAAGCCCCTTTGAAGAATCAAATAAAATTCTGTGTCTTATGGATATTTGTTTAGTATGTATTTACACACACACACAGAAGAAACCGTTATTTGATGTTGGGAGCAATGTTGTTGAAAAGGGTGTCAATGTACCTTTAACTCTAGAAATATTTTATATAAAAGGATCAGGCCCATGATGACATGTTTAACTGTCGCAAGTAGATTTTAGGTCCTTTGAGTAGAAATGGTCTGATCCCCTGGGATCTCAGCAAGTCTTCCAGCTACTGTTCCACCTCCCACCAGCCTCCTGGCTCATGGGTGTGTTGAGCACTGAGGATGGGACATATTGGCCCAACATGTTAACAATTTTTATATGTAATAAGAGCAGATGAAATCTTTGTTGTCAACTATAAACTTACCAAATGCCCATGGTTTCTTGGTCCTCAATGATATGCATTAAAAAGCTGGTTTATTTGTTCATTTGCTTGGGTAAAACAACAAGCTGATGTTAATCTTGAGCTAAAATAATCTTCCTCAACAGGTTATGTGGCTCATGAGTTTATTTTGGATACAAGACCCTTCAAAAAGTCTGCAAATATTGAGGCCGTCGATGTGGCCAAGAGGCTTCAGGATTATGGTGAGTGGTCTCCCGGGAGTGACCCCTTGTAGGGGAACTTGGGTTTTTGACATTCATGTAGCTGCCCATGTTGGCTATGGACCACAGACTGACTGTGCAGGTACCATAGTAAACTGATCCACAGGCTAAATGGGGATCTGGGGGCTGTGGACAGAGAAAAAACTTTGCCCATGACTCCATCGGTACCATCCTTCAAAAGATATTAAATCACGCATCTTGAATCCATCAGCAGCTAGGTAAAGAAGACTTTATAGTTAACAGTTAAAAATCCCAGAGAAAATGATTGCTGCTCTCTGCCCATGTTTCTGGTAAATCCTTCCACCTATCCTACTCCTGGTAAACAGAGAGGTCCATGAAAGTGAAGGAAGTGAAGCAGGCATCCTGTAGGAGTGTTAGAAAGATGAGTGGCATTTGAGTTTTATAGCCACCTCAGTCGTGGCATAGCTGTTTCAGCTGCTCATAGAGATGAAGGAATAGGTGCACCTTGTTTTCCCAGAGATGATGTGATTTTTCTGTGAAGTCTTTTATCTGTGTGTTCTTAGTGGATGTTCACTCAGCACAGCCGTTATTAAAATATATTTTCTTAGTGACATTATTAATAACATCACAGAACCTTCAATTCTCAGGAAGGCTAAGTTGGGGAAAACTTTGCCTTTTGATGGATGTGGAGTCCTATCTGAATTTTAAGATGATTTGAATGACTTCTTTTAATAAGGAATGTAAAATGTTTAATAATTTAATAGTTTTACTATCGTATCATAACGGGAGTCCCACGTGTGTGACTCATTTCTCTCGTGAATGAATGATCTTATTATGTAGAGTTACACTGATAATAAATGGGAAAGCCAGAGAGTTTTCATTAATGAAATTAGCCATTACCTCAAAATCTCCTGTTGGCTGCTCCTATGACCTGCCTTAACTTCTCAGGCAATGGCTGAGTGATGGCTGATTCAGGTTAAGGCTTCCCTTCTGTGATGTGTGGTCTGTATCCCACATCTGACTGCAGCAGCATTTGCAGGGAGCTAGGTGGGGGATGGAGGTAGGAGGGAAGTGGTATTTGAAGTCACTGCCCAGTATTTCCAAGTTCTGCTCTATCTACAACCTTGATATTTTGATGTTTGATAGAGTGATGGCTATGCTTGCCCTAAGCCCAGAACTGTCCAGGTGCCTGGCACATAGGAGGCACTTGGAACAATTGTGCTTAATAAGTGAGAGAATGAATGAATGGCTAAGTAAAAAAAACAACAGTGAAAATGACAACACAGATTCTGGGTCTAAATCACCTACTGAATCAGAATTACTGATTACACTAGGGGTGAGGCCTAGTAATCTGTGTTTACAAGCACTTGGATGAGTCCTATCAGGTGAGTTGTGGGTGGGGCATGCTGCCATATGGCAGAGATTTCTAAACTTAACCTGATTCTGATATGAGTTTTTAAAGGCTCATACCTTGGATTTCCTGAATCAGGGTTAAAATCCAGGAATCCGTGTTTCCATGACAACTCAGATGGTTCCAGATATGGGAACCACTACAGCAGAAAATACTGGGCTGAATTTGCTCACACATGGAATTGAGGTCAGACTTAATGGGTAATGAGATCAGCTTGTTGTTTAAAAAAGAAATCCCTTTCTGATTTGGGTGACACAGTTGTAGGCATTTGTCAAAATTCATTAAATTGTACACTTAAGATCTGTGTATTTTGCAATATGTAAACTATCACAAAAATATGGGGACAGATACTGAATTCAGATATTGAATTCTAGCTAATAATATGCATGCTGAAGTGCTTAAGGGGGAAGTGTACTGATGACTGCAACATGCTTGGAAATGCATCAAAACTAAGGTGGATGCCTTAGATATGTGATAGGAATAGATGACTAGATAGATATGTGATAAAGCAAACAGAGCATCATTGTAGATTCTAGGTAGAAGGTATATGGGTGTTCACTCTACAGTCCTTTCAACTTATTGGTATATTTGAACAATTTTATAATGAAATGTTGAGAAGACAATCCCTTAAAGAATGCAGGCATGACTCTATAAAGCACTCCACGTAATGATGCACACCAGAATTGGGAACCATTGCCCTCCAGGGCCAACTTAGTTGACAGAAATATCAACCTGGGAGCTGTTCACCTTTTAAAGTTTCATAGGAAAAAGTGTAAGAATTGGGAAAAAGTTTTTGGCTTTTGTCCAGGAAATCTCTCTCTTGACCATGTGTCTTGTCGATTGATCTTAACATGTGAAAGCTTTTGGAAACATAGAAATACCTTCAGCCTGTATTCAGTGTAAAGGTGAAGACTTTCTACATCCTGGGCAGGCCTCAGTTTCCTCATCTGTAAAATAGGGACAGTAACACTCACCCCAGGCTTCTTAATGCTTGTTACCTCATTATTTAACTTTTGGTAGGCTATAATATTTTAATTTCTCTTAACCTAAAGTATTACATGAACATTATAAAAGGATTTTAAAACACAAAGTGAAATAAAAACCCTAGTCTCATTTTCTGGCAATAACCCTGTTAGAATTTTAGTATTTATTCTTCAAAGCAGCTTCCCTCATAAAATATACACACATACATACATATATAAAGTGTATGTGTATATATACATATACACACATATATAAATGTGTATATATATAAATACTTTGCCATTTTTAAAATAGAAATGAGACAATATCATTAGGTAGCTTGCCTTTTTCACTTAAGTTGGGTAAACATTCAAAAATATTAACTAATATACATTTAAATACTAAGAATGGTTGCATATTTATTGTATGGAAGCCCAGTAAAATTTGCCTAATCAATCCTCTATTGTTGGATGTTAGGTTATTTCCTAAGCTTTTCTTCCATAAATAGTGCTAAAATGAATCCCTAGATATATACGGTAGCAAATTTATCAGATTATTTTCCTTGGGATAAACTATAAGATGGGGAGGGTCTCTTCTTCCCAATTGGGGAGGTCAAAGTTAGTGACACAAGTTCCCCCATCTCTTTTGCAGGATTTCATGCCCCTACCATGTCCTGGCCAGTGGCAGGCACTCTCATGATTGAGCCCACTGAGTCGGAAGACAAGGCAGAGCTGGATAGATTCTGCGATGCCATGATCAGCATTCGGCAGGAAATCGCCGACATTGAGGAGGGCCGCATCGACCCTAGGGTCAATCCACTGAAGGTACGTAGGCACTGGTACTTTATCTAAAGTATCCCAGAGAGTAGAAAACAGTGTCTGGATGGTGTGCCGGCAACCTCTGAAGTCTTACTGGAAGATGATATTCTTGCCTAGAATAATGCCATTCTTCTGAGCAGACCATACGTTCATTACCTGGAAGTTTAAATCTTCTTGCATCAACACAACAGTGGTTACTCAAGTATAATGTGGTTATTTATTTTTTTTCCTTTTTTTTTTTTTAAAGATTTTTTTGATGTGGACCATTTTTAAAGTCTTTATTGAATTTGTTACAATATTGCTTGTTTTATGTTTCCGTTTTTTGGCCACGAGTCATGTGGGATCTTAGCTCCCTGACCAGGGATGGAACCCGCAACACCTGCATTGGAAGGCAGTCTTAACCGCTGGACCGCCAGGGAAACCCCGAATGTGGTTATTTCTGATGTTTTAACTTTATGTATGCGTTTGGTGGTTGCGGGAGCTATTTACCCCACAAGGACCCAATTGGCTTCCAAAGGAGGGAGCAGAGGCTGAAGGACCCTATATAGCTGGAGAAGTCTTATCATTCTGTGTCTCTGTTTGATGTACTCTACTGAGATTATTTACCTTATAAACTCTGGATAAATATATTCTTTTATTGGAGTAGTTATCTCTTAGAACAAGATTGGTACTTGGCCTGAATGTTTTACCATGTTTATGGCCTACACTGGAAAAAAAATTGTTAGGCATTACTTCGCCTCTTCCAAAATATGTTCCTTTTATATCTGGTCAGAGCTCTAAGTTCTGCATTAGGTCCAGACATTATTAAGCTGAGGGATCATGAATTGAGAATACCTCGAAGGCTGTGGTTCTGTTGTTATGGCTTCAAGCCAGAGGAGTATGAGATGTTCAGGGGAGCTCAGACAAGTTCCAGAGCTGCCCAGCTGAAGGTGGAGTGCTGGGGCCAGTGGCTGGCGGGAGAAGGCCAGCACCGTGCTCAGTGTGAGTTTGACAGGGTAGTGGAGGAATATAGGATTTGCTCTCATTATTATTTCTCTTTTCTCTGGATTCTTTCAGGGTTTAGGCCGTTTTTTAAAAAATAGCAATAGACATCTAAAGAATACAATACTGAGATACAAAAGCAAGTGGAGGATAATACTCACAGGATGATATAAGGTTTAAAAGTGTACCAAACTAGGCTCTATGCAGTTTATTAATATATGCAGTAATAGTATAAAAACACGATGAGAATTGTGACAACCAAATTCAAGGTAGTGGTTATCGCTGGGGAGGAGGGCCAGCAATAAGATGGAAAGGGGATATGCAGGCAGCTTCAACTGTATCTGTAATGTTTCTTGTTTTAAAAGGTTAAGAAATATGACAAAAATGTTGATTTATGTTGGGTGCTTATTTTATTACTGTAACTTTCTGATATTTGAAATATTTCACAGTAAAAATTTCCCTACCAAAATTTCCTTCCCCCCAAACTGAAACAAAACCACCACCCTCCGTCCATGGGCTTCCATCACCTCACTGGTTAATGTGATGTGCAGAAGGAAAAGGCAGTGTTCTGCTCTGACCCCTCTCCCGTCCATGTCTCTGTCTCAGATGTCTCCACACTCGTTGACCTGCGTCACATCCTCCCACTGGGATCGGCCGTATTCCAGAGAGGTGGCAGCATTCCCACTTGTAAGTTCTCCTCTGAAACTGGATGTGCCAGCTGGTCCACGTTCATGGGTGCATGAGAGGCCATCACCTGCTCTGAAGGGCTCCCACTCTTGCTGTCTCCTCACCATAGTGACCACATGTAGTCAGAACAGTGCAGAACCCAGGAATTGGCTTTCAGAGCTCTGAGGTCAGAGTCAGAATGCCAACCAGGGGCCTGGGAATCCTCAGGGTGCACAGTGCAGGAAGACCAAACGGGAGTCCCTGTCAAGTGGATCGATGTTTTCTACCATCATCCAACAGAGAGATGGCCCCAAATGCAGTCTTTCTCCCCTTTGATTCTTAGGTGAAGGTGCTCTGTGGTATGCTCGGCAGAGCAGGGACAGGGGGATTCTGATGGACAGTAATGAAGGAGTTTGGATTTTAGCTTTTTATACTTTTTGAGTACTTGTTGGGCTAATGGTACCTCAGGCCGTGGAAATATCATTGCAGTTTCCTCTTCCCCACCAAGAGAAACCTCTCAGAATATCCCAAAGATTTCCGTCTTTTGTCCCTTGCAGCCCTTCGTGAAACCAGAAAACAAATTCTGGCCAACCATTGCCCGGATTGATGACATCTATGGAGATCAGCACCTGGTTTGTACCTGCCCACCCATGGATGTTTACGAGTCCCCATTTTCTGAACAGAAGAGGGCCTCTTCTTAATCTTCTCTCCCTAAGTTCAAGTGACTGATTTAATGGCTTTGGCGCGCCTGATAAAGAAATATTTCACTTTCCACCACAGACTCAAGTAGGGGTTTTATATACTGTGTATATTTTTGTAATCTCTCTCAAGGTAAATGTAAATACAATTAGCATAGTGAGTGGAAGCTCATTGTTGGAAGATTGATTTGCTTTGGTGCCTCTGCTTTCACATGTAGCAGTTGATGTTCAGGTTGCCTTGATTGGGACCACTTAGTTTTTTGCATAGAAAATTTGGGGTGTGCTAGTAACTTTAACTCCAATGTAGCAAGTTTGCAGTATAGAGACTATACTGAAGATCCGATAGACATATTTTTATTCCAAATAAGTCCTTGTGGACTGTGCCATCTGTGGGAAATCCCAGGGCAAATGTTTACATTTTGTATACACTGAAGAAATCTTTTTCCTCCTACTAATTTGCCTAATCTGTAGTAGTATTTCTGAGTGTTCTCCTTTTTCCATGTGTGTAGTTTTTTAAAAATCTGCAATTAATAATATTCTAATAAAAGCATTGCAATTTGAAGAATGCCTTCTTGGTCCACTTTCCAATGTTAACTCCCATGTACCCTAGTTTCAGAGGAGTTTGAAGGGTAATGAGAATACTCAACCCAGTAGAACCGTTACATTATTAGTTGTGTCTTTGGCTAAAGAAACAGTTTGTATGTCTCAGTCAGCAGTGAATGCCACTTTAGCCCTTTCTGCTAGAATTGTGTTTGGCTGCATATAACTGAAAAACAACCACAGCATTTTAATTAAACAGCAGCTCATTTTTTCTCATTTAACAGTAAGTCCAGAGATAAGAAGCCGAGGGGTAGTCTTCAGTTTTCCTGTTCTGCCTCCTTTGCATACAGTCTTCATCCTCACGGTCCCAAGATGGCTACTGCATACCCGGGCATCACATACCCATTCTAGGCAGGAAGAAGGAGGAAAAACAAAAGGCAGATTCCATCCAAGTCAGGTACTTTTGAAATGCTTTCCCAGAGGTTCCACCCAGTAACTTCTGCTTACTTTTAACTGGCCAGGCTTGGTTCAAATTGCCACTCCTAGCTGCAAGGGAGTATGAGAAGGTCTTTTACCTGGGCATGTTACTGCCCCAAAGAAAACCAGAAGTTTGTTAATTGAAGAAAAGGAAAAGAATGAGTTTCAGGTAGGCAATTAGCACGCCTGCCACAAGTAACTTTTCCCTAGAAATAGCAAATGCTTCATATGTTCCTCCCCAAAAGTTACTGAGCATCTGCTCTAACCCTGACTACTTGGTTCCTTGTTTGTTACTCAACCAACCATCATTCAAGCTATTATGATAGTGACCAGAACGAAAGGTCTGCGTGCTCTATTGAATGCTCTGCAAGCGGTCCACTCATTCTCACACTTAAAAGTTTGTAGAACTGTTCATTTCAGCCTAACTAAGCAGTAGCGAAGTGATGGGATCCATGGTTCCTTTTTTACATAATAATTAAATGATTAATATCTGTTGAGTACTTCTCAGGTACTATTCTAAGTGTTTATTATTTCATTGGAGCCTCACAACATTCCACTTTTACACGAGGGGGAAGGTATGGAAGGATGCCCAAGGTCACACAGCTGATGAGAAAGAACAGCCAGAATCTGAACCCAGGCTGAACAACTCCAGTTCCTACCGGTGTAAACTGGGTACCACACTGCCATGGTCACCACACACCTGGAGACTCTGCCCTTCTTGAGCTGGAAACCAGGCTCTCAACACAGACTGACCATCAGGGAATGGAGTAGCCCCTTCTGAGGAAGCACAAGCATGTGTAAACAAACCATCAGAGTGAACAGCAATTCTTTTCTTTCTTATCAGACTGTAAAGTGTTAGTGGTCGAGTACCCAAGTTGTCTCCACAGCTGGTCATTCACTGCTTGCCTTGGAATATGTTAGGGGCAAAAGCAGGTGATTAAGAGAGTTGAAGTAAACTGTCTGTCTTCACTATTAAGTCACTCATGCGTTCACCTGAGGCTTGTGCCATCTTTCCCTGCTCCGGGTCTTTGCCCGTGTAGTATCGTCCACCTGGAGCACTTGTCCCTGTCACCTTTGCTTTGCTGGCTCTCGTTTGTTCTTCATGTTCCAGCATCTCTTCAGGAGGTCTTCTGCACGTCTCCATGAAATGGGATCTCTCTTTTTCTAGCTTGGCAGTCAGTTTGTTATCCTACACTCTTTGCACAGTTAGTAATTATTCTGTTTACTTGATTTTTGTCTACCTCATTAGACTGAGTTTTCTGAGAGCAGGGACCATATCTCATTCATCATTGGATTCCCAGTGCTGAGCTGGGGTCTTCCACATTGTATGTGTTCAACAAACAAATATAAATTGAATGAATGAAGGAATAATCCTTGATCTCAAAGAGGGACACTGCCATGGAAACCAGTATTCCCAGTGCATGCTGTGAGGGTTCTATTAAAGCTAAGTACAAAATGCCAGGCCTGGGAGACACGCCTCTGGACAGGCTTTGTATAGTTCCCCCTCACCCCCACCTTGTGATAAAATTTACCATTTTAACCATTTTAAATTATTCAATTCAGGGGCATTAAGTACCTACAAAATGTTATGGAGAATATACCTTTTGAGCACTTTTGAAGATGAGGAGTCTGATGTAGACACACACATACATCCTGTGAATCGGGCATCCCCTTGGCCTTCTCACAGCCCTGGGACAGGCCACAGGCCACTCCTGGAACAACCCTCGCCTTGTAGCTGTGTGTCATAGAGGGGAAGGGCCCCAGCTCAGTCTGAAAACGCCATGAAGGATTTCCCTGGTGGTGCAGTGGTTAAGAATCCACCTGCCAATGCAGGGGACACGGGTTTGAGCCCTGGTCCGGTAAGATCCCACATGCCGCGGAGCAAGTAAGACTGTGCGCCACAACTACTGAGCCTGTGCTCTAGAGCCCGCGAGCCACAACTACTGAAGCCTGCGAGCCACAACTACTGAGCCCACACACCTAGAACCCGTGCGGCGCAACAAGAGAAGCCGGCACAACAAGAGAAGCCACCGCACTGGGAAGCCTGCGCACCGCAACAAAGAGTAGCCCCCGCTCGCTGCAACTAGAGAAAGCCCACGCGCAGCAATGAAGACCCGACGCAGCCAAAAATAAATAAATAATAATAATTAAAAAAAAAATCATGAACCCTCTAGATACATATAGGGAACGTGTTTTCCAATGACCAAACTGGTGACTTTCATGCAAATAAAGGAGGCAGGTGCCAGTTTTGGGTGCAAGAAGCCATCTGGGACAAGCAGTTTGGAAGTTGAGATGTTAGCACTTTGAGAGGTTTGCAGGGCTCTGGGACATAACATTTGGCTCAGACATCAGCCAGGGTTAGGGATGTTACCTAGGGCAGTGGTTTTCAAACCTTAGTGTGTCTAGATCACCAGAAGGGCTTATAGACAACAGAATGCTGAGCCCTGATGCATTTCTGATTCAGTACCTCTGGGGCAGGGCCAGAGAATTTGCATTTCTAACAAGTCCCAGGTTTTGTTGCCTCTCAGCTTTCTTTGTTCACATTTCGGAGACATTTCCAGAACTCTAAGCCTTTAAGGGATGGGTCTGGGGAGGCAGGTAGGGGTGAGGAAGAGGCTGGACTTAGTCAACCTTGCATCTTTTATGCAAATCTTACCATTTTGAGAGGAAAATCCCTCTATGACCGGAGCAGACTGTCCTAGAGCCGATGCCACCTGTGCTTCCGCCTGTCTGGCCTGCTAGGCTCGCTCCTGCCATTTGGAAAACAAATCAGCTTTATTATCAATAAGAAGCCAATTGGAGACTGTGGTTTTAGATCTCTAGCTGGAAGGGCTTGCTTCTCCATTTTTACCCCCATGCTTCAGCAATCTGAGCCCGGGGACACCCCACTCAAGAAAAAAGCTTGAGTCTGTAGAGCAGATACGCTAATCCAGAATTGCCGCCCTGTGCTGATCCCAGGTGAAGGGAGGAGATAAAAGGGGGGGGGGGCTTCCCCAGTGCTAGTGGAGTAACGTGGTGATCATCGTCAATCACCTCCTCTGTGGAGAGCAGTAAGAGGTAAGCCAGGAGGCAGGAGTGTTCCATCAGCTGAGGTCATTCCAGAATGTCCAGAAGACAAGAATCCAGGAAGCAGGAGTTGGTGCCCAACACAGAGCATACTACTCTCATAAGTCTGTTTATTTTCCTGCTGGGTGTAGTGCAGGATAGCAACCAGAGTACTTGCTTTGTAGTCAGACTGCCTGGGGTGGTATCCCAGCTCCCCTATATGTACCTGTATGGCCTCAGAGAAGACAATTAGCATCTCTGAGCCTCAGTCGCCTTATCTGTAAGATGACATTACCACTCCTAGGTGAGAGTGAATTCGATATATTGTTTGGAACCTGGCACAAAGTAAGTGCTCCTTAGTGTTAGCTCCTGTTATTATCCTCATCTTCACATAGGATCTAATGTCCTATTCTATACATCCTGCACTCCCTGTACCAGCACAGGAGTCCTGACTCCAGTTTGACTTACCTTGCATTCAGATCCATCTTCTTTCCCTTTCCATTCCTAAGGGCCCTTTTCCTCTGGACCACCAGAGAAAGTGGGAGGAACATGAGCTGTGACTTCATACGGATCTGGATTAAATTCTCAGATATACCAACTGTTTTGAGACAACAGGCAAATTCACTTATCCTTCCTGCACTTCAGTTACTTAAGGTATAAAATAGCAATAATAAAAGTACTTACTTCAGTCAGCCTTGTTGTAAGGATTAAACAAGATAGAGTGAGCACTTGGCATAGTGTCTGGTACCTAGAAATCACTAACTTATTCAGCAAACTGACTGAGCCATTATGTACCAGGCACCATTCTAAATGACAGAGATACAAGATGAACAAGAAAGTTAAGTCCTCTTTCATGGGACATCAATTCTAGATGGACAAACACATCAAGACTTCACAGTATTAAATGTTCTTTAGAAAACAAAAACCAATATGGCCTGTGGGTGGGTGGTGTTTGGGAATCCTTTATATTAGGTGACCAGGGAATGATTCTCTTACAAGGTGACTTTCAGGCTAAAATCTGAACAAAAAGAAGCCAGCCATGACTAGATGTGGAGAAGGGGCGAAGGGGGTGTTCAGGAAGAGGAAGAAGCATATTCGAAGGCCTTAGTATCTGTATTCTCCATCTTATTTATTTAGCATTTGGTTATTTTCAATCTCATATGTAAAGGGTTTTAAGAATCCCTGGGAAATAGGGAAGAAAGAAGATGAGGAATAAACGCTGGGGTCAAAGAAAGGTGTCCGAATCTTTCTGGAGTCAAGAAGGGGGAGGAGGGGTTTGAGCCTAGAGTCGAGATCATAGGGAATGAAAATAGGGTCCAGAGAGGAAAAAAGGGACCCCAGCACAGGATGGAGGGCTTTGAGGGAAAAGGAGAAAAGGTATTGGGGAGGGGAAGCGGTCCTTGGGTCAGGAAGGGAGGGCAGGATTTGTAATTGGGGAAGGAGGGAGGGAAGAGAACTGAAAGTGGGGAAAAGATGCAGGTTAGGAACAGCAAGGAAATGGGGGAGGCGGTGGTAGGGGTCTGTGGTAGGATGGGGAGAAGGATCCAGATGTGGAAGAGGAAGGAACATCATTACCTCAGTGACACGGCAGATGAAAGAAATATTGGGGGGAAAGAAAAGCCAGATGGGGGGGTAGGGGAGGTAGGAGAAAGTTCTCCAGGGGGAGAAGGAAGAGAAGGGAGTCAAGAGCATGAACAATTGGCCGAATTAAGGAGGCAGGAGAGAACTCCCTCAAATTAGGAAGAGGAGAGAAATCAAGAGAATGGGGAAGGGGGATGGTTAAAAAGTTGACTTGAGAGCACAGGGTCTGACAAAAGGAGAGGGTGGAGGGCAGGAGGAAGCCCAAGCTTGGGAGGGAGGGAGGCCAGCAGTAAGCAGAAGGTGGAGGAAGAGGAGAGAAGCAGTGTTGTGTGGAGGGTGGGTGGCGAGTGGACCAAGAGACCTAGGGTCCAAGTTCCCTGGATGAGAAAGAGGCTGGGAGGGGGGGCACCAGACATAGCGCAGTGGGAAGGTCTCTCAATACAGGGGTAGAGGGAGGACCCCATGATTAGGAGGGAAATGTGTGTGGGAGGGAAGGACGCTGAGAGAAGAGGAAGGACAAGGAAGTCTTTCTTAGAAACCAACTAGGCGGCAAGAGTTCTGAACTGAGGGAACCATACAGGATCCAAACCTGAGGCCAGAGGTAAGGAAGTAAGAGGCAGGGGGGTGACTACCTCGGGGTTAGGATGTCTGTGAAGTTGAAAACTGAGTCCAGAGAGCAGCAAAGCCCTGAGGACAGGGCTGGTGGAAACCTCCCAGGAAGGGAGCCTGAGGGGCTGGAGGACCCGCCTGCTTATTACTGGCCACAGAAGCAGGCAGGGACCCTGCTGTGTATGACTAACCAAGATGTGTGGTCTGTGCGGGTGAGTGTATATGTTCTTTTTCCTCTTTCTTGCTTCTCCTGTTCATATGTAATTCTTATCGCTTGCTTCATTGACTATTTGATCTCCCCCTTCCCCCCTCCCCTAGCCCTCCCTGTTCCGGGGGGCCTCCCAGCTGTAGCTTTACCTTGCCAACTAACTTCCCAGCCTTCGTACACATTGTCCATCTGGAGCTTTTCCCATGTCTTCTCCCCACCTCTCATATATATAACTTCCTCAGGATGGGGAACAAGTCCCTGATATTAAAGAAGCTACAATCTCTGCTGTCAGATCACCCATCCCGAAGTTTGTTTTGGAACATGTAGTCTATCTAGGGGAGGGGGCAGTCTCTGGTGCCTGGAACTGGGAAGGGTTACTGGATACCTTTTCCGTAAAAGCAGTGCTGCTCAATTAGGGTTTAAGAGGCTTTTGAAGGCTAACCTGGAAATCTACCTCTTCCCTCTGTATCATTGTTCCTACAGGAAATATTTGTACAAATTCATGTAAGAGATTTCATTTTCAACCTACATTAAGTCATAGATTATGGCCATCATTCTTCGACAAATTAAGTTCTGAAATGCAGGTTGGAGATTGCCTGTAATTTCTCCTGAATTCAAGAGAATCAATGGACAGTGGAAGGTTGAAAAAAATCAACTACAAATTATTATTATTATTATTTTGCGGTATGCGGGCCTCTCACTGTTGTGGCCTCTCCCGTCGCGGAGCACAGGCTCCAGACGCGCAGGCTCAGCGGCCATGGCTCACGGGCCCAGCCGCTCCGCAGCATGTGGGATCTTCCCGGACCGGGGCACGAACCCGCGTCCGCTGCATTGGCAGGTGGACTCTCAACCACTGCGCCACCAGGGAAGCCCCAAATTATCTTTTTTAAATGGATCTCCATGACTCTCTGGGGGTCTGGATCTCTTATAGAGGTCTAGGGTTTTCAGAACCAACGCAAGAGAATTTTAGTGTGATTTTGATCTGTCTATTGCCCTGTAAAAGCACTAGTAAAAGCGTTTGTAGAGTTTGGGGTATGACATTTTCAATTTCCTACAAAAGCACTTCTGAAGATCATTTGAAAAAAATACAACAAAAAACTTGGTGAGATTCACAAGATTTAAGTGCTTTAAGTAACAGCCGAAGTTATAAATTCCCAGAAAACAGGGTGGAATCCAACAGCACCAGGAGTGATATCAGTCATCCTAAAAAAATGCAGAATTTCCCCCAACAGTGCTGCCACTGGGAACTTGATCCAAAATTGCTACTCACTGCAGTAGGAAGCAGCCAAAGTACAATTAGATTACAAACAGATTCTTTCTTAAAAGTCTGGCATAAAGAATGGAAAAAGATAACTTGCTTGCATTCAAGACATTTTATCCAACATGAACTGCATAGGAATATTAAAGTTCCCCAAAATAGAAGAACTAGATGTTTTTATTGGTTAAGAGAAGCAGCTTCAATGCATTCCAAAAGACAATGAAGAAAATACTTTCCATGGAAGGAGACAGTTGGGTAGGCTGTTACATAAACTTGCAAATAGCAAAGGAGTGAGTATAGTGTGTGGTGCCAGCCATGTTGGCTGGGGGTGGGGTGGGGGGAGTCGGGGGGTAGAGAGCAGAGTCAGCACTATTTCTGCATTTTGTCAGAAAGACAGCCTTTAGCCTGGGACAGCATCTGCCATTCACACCAGTGCTGTCAGTCTGAGGTCTAATGCTCCTGAGCAAGAGGCAGTTTGGGGACGAGAGGCTGAAAGGAGCCAGTTAAGCAGGCTCAGTATCATCCTTAAGCAACTTCATTATTTCTTAGAAACTGGTTGCATTTAGGAATGAAGCCCATGGTTTTTACGGTATGCAAACGAGAAGAGTCTCTAAAAAGAAATAGGTGCCATGCAACAACCACTCAGACATTTTCAGATGAAATTCAGTCAGGTTACACACCGGTTCTCTTTAAAATCGTGTCCAAACCTGGTTTTCAAAGAGCAAAAGGATGTAATACGAAAATACTGGAGTAAATAATCAAACAACATAGTGAAGCAGAAAAAGTAGTGGAAAGTAACACAGCCTTGAGCTTAAATTCTAAATCTACTCCTGACTACCGTCAGTGACTTAGGATGAGTAACTCTCTTATCTCCAGTAAAATGGAGATGATGGCATTTACCTCACAGGGTGTGCGAGTAGTAAGCTGGTATGAAACATACCAACGGTACTCAATTCTTTTTGGACACAGAATGAACATATACGGGAACTGTTGCTATCCTTGCTCCAAAGACATAGATATGCCAGTGAAATACTTCTCTTCCCCCCATTAAAAAACACACATAGGTTCTCAAGGAAGAAAAGGAAATCTCCACTTGGCAGAAATGAAGAGGGAACCCAAAGGACCTGACACTACGAGGCCCATGGAGGCGGCTGGACTGGATATGTGTCTTAGGAATTGGGATTCCAAAGATGCCAGGGAAGAGATGTTAGGAATCGAGGCTGCAGTTATAATGTATAGTAAGAAGCAGGAATGGGGTATGCTTAGAATTGGGAAAGTTCTGTTCCAATACCAGGACTGAAAAACTGGTATTTCTAGCTGAGGGTCACAGCAGGAAAACAAACTTTCCCTCCCAGGCCACGGGTGGAAACAAAGTCACTAACAAGAATCTTTGCTACATGTGAATGCAGAAGCCAAATTCGTACTAGTTGCATCGTGAAAGAGTCCCATTCAACAAAATTAACAACTGGTTCAGTTAAAAAAGTGGGCTAGACTCAAAGAGAAAATTCAGTGAATTGGAAGATATAAGGAAATCACTTAGACCATAGCACAGAGTGGGTAAAGAGATGAAAGATGTAACAGATACTAAGGTATGGAGGGTAGACTGCTGCAAACTTCTAGGAGGTTAAGAAGGAGATAGAAAAAAATGGAACAATTATTTTTAAAAGAAAAATTTTTAATTCCAGAACTGCATTTTCAATTTAAAGGAGTACAATGAATCCCAAAGCAAAGCAAACAGCAATTAATCCACACCTAGATAGATTTTAGTGAAACTCCAAAGTCATTGGGGGGGAAAAACATATATCCTTCAAAGAAATAATCAAAATGACATCCAACTTTTTTCAGCAATAAAAAGATGCCAGAACACAATGGAATACCTACAGAATGCTACAGAAAGAATAACTAGCAACCTAGAATTCTAAACCCAGCCAATTTATCTTTCTAAAATCAGTGGGGAAAAAAACATTTTCAGACCCACAAAGACTGAGAAAATTTACTGTTTGTAGACTTTCACTGAAAAGTCTACTGTAAAAAAACATCTTGAAGTATTCAACAAGAAACAGTGAGTAAACAGACAAAACCTGTCAAGTAAAACAGCAAGTCATATTTAAAATAACTTGAGTTTTAAAAAATAAGTTATAACGAATAGTAAACATTAATAGGTCAGAAAAGGTAATCTGAAGGGAAACAAAAATATATTTGTTTTATTCAGAAAACAACTGAGCTACTGACCATTTTATAAATACCAATCATATCAATATGCTCTAAAGTGTAGTAAGTTGAAAGATTAAGGATGATCACAAAATGATAGAAACATTACCTTTCAGTCCAGTGTGTGTGTGTGGCAGGGGTGGGGCAGCGAGGATCAAATCCTCTTCAATTATGAGAATATGGAGGAAAAGTAAGAATTACTCCTGCCTCCTCTGTAACAATAAACAAACTGCAATGATAGGAATAAACATTCCAGTAAAACACACATAAAGAGACTAAGTTTACCTATTAAAAGAGAAGACTATCTTAAAGCATAAAGTCCAATGAAATAAAATTCGCAGATTTTAACATTTGAAATACTATATTTTGTTTATGAATACCTAAGTATAAACAGAAAAGGCAACACTGAACTCATAATTTCTTGGGAGGGGGAGGGGAATGGGCAGGGTGACTGATGAAAGTATGTCTGCTTTGTTTATAGTATTTTATCCATTTTTGAAAGGCTACTTGGAGGACTCTGAGTACCACACAAGATGGAGTAAATACATTTCATCTCATTCCTGCTACTAAATATAACCAAAAACCCTGGACAAAATATATAAAGCAACTATCAAAAGGCTCTGAAAGGTGGAAAAAAGGTGGTAGCCTGGGTAGGCACTTTGGAACTTGAGGAATGACCTGGAAGTTTCCTGGGGTTTTTCTTTTGCCACCTTTTTACTTTCCTGGTTTGGGTGCAAGAAAAACCTAAAACCTGAAAACATCAATGGATACAGATGAAGAAAACAAAAAGCCTGCTCTCATAAGCCAAAGGATGGGAAAAGGGTGACCTGTATGAAAAAATCCATTTGATTATACCTGCCCCATTCCAAGTGAACACCCATCCCCATACTCACTAGATGTGGCCAAGACTGTGGGGAGGAGCCCTGTGGACCATCCCTGCCCTGTACTGAGTGACCAGCTGCAAAGAGGCAGCATCTTAACCATCCCAACTAGAGGTTGAGGGAGGATTACAGAGAGAAAGAAGCTGGAGAAAGGGTTCCTTTAAATCTATTAATGAAGTCTTGGGCAGACCCTCAAGCAGACCATGCATGAAACTGACCATAATCAACATGGCAAAGTGAACTATGGGTGGACTACTGCTGAGGTTTCAGATTGGTTTCTGGGTAGCATCCAAGTGGAGGTGAATCAGAATAGCAACGCAGAGGCTTTGAAAATTGACACTGAACCACAAAAGTGGGCCTGAACCCCGCTGAACCTAAACAGTTGGCCTTATAAAATAGAAGATTTAAATAGGAATAAGATTCTCATATTACTCAAAATGTCCAGGATCCAGTACAAAATTACTCATCATATAAACTTGAGTAAGAGATATGTGGAAGACCCAAACAAATTTTAGAACTGAAAAATACAATAACCAAAATAGAAAAAACTTACCCGATGGGCTCAGTAGCAGAATATAGATGGCAGAGGAAATTATCAGTGGACCTGCAGATCACTAAGAATTAATCTAATCTGAACAATAGAGACTATAAAGTGAGTAAAAATGAACAGAATCTCAGAGACTTGTGGGACAACAACAAAACGAACATTCATGGCATTAAAGTTCTGAAGGAGAGAAGAAAAAGTACACGGCTGAAATCACATTCGAAGAAAAAATGGCTGCAAAGTTTCCAAATTTGACAAAAGATATAATCTAGACTCAAGAAGCTGAATGAACCCAAAACAAGACAGATCTAAAGAAACTCATGCTTAGTCACATCATAATTGAAAATTAAAGACAAAAAAAAATCTTGAAAGAGGCTAGAGAAAAACACCACATTACCCATAGGGGAAGAACAATGTGAATAACAGTTGTTGTTTTTTTTAATTTTTAGTTATTTTTGGCTGCACTGGATCTTCATTGCTGAGTGCAGGCTTTCTCTAGTTGCGGTGAGCGGGGGCTACTCTTCGTTGTGGTGTGCGGGCTTCTCATTGAGGTGGCTTCTCTTGTTGCAGAGCATGAGCTCTAGGCACATGGGCTTCCGTAGTTGTGGAATGCAGGCTCAGTAGTTGTGGCGCACGGGCTTAGCTGCTCTGCGGCATGTGGGATCTTCCCGGACCAAGGCTTGAACCGCTCTCTCCTGCATTGGCAGGCGGATTCTTAACCACTGCGCCACCAGGGAAGCCCAACAGGATACTTCTTAACAGAAAGCATGGAGGCTCAAGCCTTAAGCAGGGGAGAATCCAGTTCCATACTCACCTCCTCTGGCTTCAGGATCTTACTGGCTGTTGGGTGGAGACATCAGTTTCTTGCCACATGAGCCCTCTCTTGAGCAAGAGAGGGTGCCCAAGTGGAAGCCACAGTATCTAACTTTGGAAGTGACATCCCATCACTTCTATTCACTACATTACATGAGTTGAATAAAAGCATTCCAGCCCACACTCACAGAGAGTAGATTACAACAGGGCATGAAGCCCAGGAGGTAGCGATCACTGGGGACCATCTTGGAGGTTGCCTACCATGCCACCAACCAATTTATCAATAGCTTTGTCAATCAATTTGGATAGTAAAGAATTCAGTTTTAAAACAGCAGACGTTCTAGTGCCAAAGTATTAAAAAGATCAATTAAATTCAATTTCATGTCTACTGGTAGGCTGAGGAATTTAGGAATGCTATCGGTCAGGAAAGGCTGGGTCATGTATTAGCGACTCAAAAACCTTATGCTCTTAAAATTTACTTCACACTCACGTTGCATGTACATCACAAGTTGGCTGGGGACCCCACTCTGATAGAAAAGCTCTATTTAGATGCTACTGGTCTCCATGGAAGGGGAAAGAAAACTCTGGAGGGCAATGAAATGCTCTGCTCGGAAGTGACACATAGCATTTGATACAACTAACTGACAAGCTGGTCACGTGGCCCTGGCCAAGCACAAGGAGGTTGGGATGTATAATCCTAACACGTGCACTTGAGCCAGAAATACCTGGTGAAAAGTAAAAATGACTACTACAGTCGTTCTGGTCACTAAATTTTCAACCCACTCTTGTCTCCTACAGAGACTACACGCCCCCTCTGTCCAGAATGGTTATAATGAAAGAACAAAATGAAGAGTTAGTGAGATTGTGGCAACCTGAACTTTCATACACTGCTGGCAGTGTAAAACGGTACAAACTGCTTTAGAAATAGGTCTTCATTCTTCCTGAATAAATATTAATGAAATTGATGGGTTGTATGTTAAGCACGTAATTAATTTTATAAGAAATGTCAAACTATTTTCGAAAGACAAAGGTTTGCAGCAGCTTGCCTTATAATAGCGAAATCCTGGAAACAACCTATACATCAGGAGGTGCATAGACAGATTGCAGGATACTCATATAATGGATTACTCAGCAATACATTCAAATTCTGGCAGTGTCCATTCTGTTTTGTCTGTTGCATTTTGTTTTCACAGTCATGTTTATTTCAAAGAATTTTAATCTCAAATTACTCTTTGCACAGCAGCTTGTTCTTACTCTATCAATACTATGCAATTTCATACTTGAGGATATAGTCGTAAAACTCTTATTCTTTCATTCATTTTTTTCAATAAATCATTTGGTCGGCCTGCTTGGTCCCTCTAGCTGGCTCTTGATTCCTTGTGTCCAGTGACTGGTGTTTAATCTTTTTTTTTTTTTCCTGTGTAGCGTCTGATTAACCCAGGTTACTAAATATCAGTTCTTTCAGAGATTTAAAGGTCTGGTGTGGGGACTAGTCAGCGGACAAGTAAGGATAACTCTTCTTACTGTGAGCTGTTGCTGAGTGGGCCACCAAGTTATTTCCTCAAATTAAGACAGACAAATCAGACAGGTAGGCAGTAATGAGCTCTATCTTCAGGGTGTCCTGAAGAAGAACGGGGAAAGGTTTCGTCCCTGGTGCGCAAAGAGAAATAGACAGTGGGCAAGTCAGAGCAGATCCCCAGCTCTTATAAGTAGGATCTATACTGAGATCCAAAGCTTTAAGCTTTATATAGGCAGGGCCCCTTTATGTTAGCCAAACTGTCACAGCAGGGTTGTAAGACAGCTAAGGGTGTTTTTGATTGCCAGCTGCCAAAAGATTACCTAATACCCTTAAACATACTAGCATGCACATATTTGTTGAATGAACCATATTATTTAGAAGTGAGTTCTAAAACTAGAGGATCTGCCTACTCTAACTAGAAAAAAGAAAACTCCTACCCTTATGAAAGTGGCTAAGTGCTCAGCAATCAGTATAACTTACTAAATGTAATAGAATCCAGTAAAACCCTCAGCTTTCAAACTTATGCCCAAGAGACAACAAGACATTATGTACCACCCTCCTGAAGGATGACCACACCACTTATGAGGAAGTCTTGCCGCCGCCCC
This sequence comes from Stenella coeruleoalba, assembly GCF_951394435.1. Taxonomy (NCBI): domain Eukaryota; kingdom Metazoa; phylum Chordata; class Mammalia; order Artiodactyla; family Delphinidae; genus Stenella; species Stenella coeruleoalba. The sequence continues at coordinate 66,569,977 of NC_137153.1, forward strand.
CCCCACCCAATTCAAGCCTGAATTTGGTCAGTCTTGAATTCTAACTACCAATTTATAGAAAATAAAGAGAAACAGGTTAAACTATACCACATGGTTATAATTGGCAAAATCTATTCTGTTTGAAAGGCTCCAGAACATTTCAAAATGCAAACTGTAAAAGGCAAAGGGAAAAAAAAAGATTAAGGGGATATACACAGATTAAAGATACTTACGAGATAGCAATTAGTAACAATGTAAAGTCCTTATATGGATCCTGATTAAAGCAAACTTAAATATCCATGTATGACATTTGAAACAATGGAAATTCGAACAAATATTTACTAGATTTGATGATGTAATTAGTTAAAAAATTGTTTTACACGTGTGACAACATATTGTGACAACATTATGCTTTCTGAAAGTCTGTATCTTCTAGATACAAACTGAAATATTTATGTAAAAAAAACTTGAAGTCTTTAGAAAAAAGTTTAAGAGTAATATAAAATTGTTTAGCTTCGGGACATTCTTGACACTTCCGAACATGTTAAGCTGTAATCACCTTTTTTTTCATAATCTATCATTTTATAGCAAAGTTAAAACAACATATAGCATAAATGTGGGAATTCCTTATTTCCGTAAAAAGTGGTAGAACAAATTCAAGTAGCTGAAACTGGAAGGTATTCTCCACCCTTCATGCAGCGATATGGCCAATGCCAGAGGAAATAAAATACTAGATGATGCAATTTAATGATTCATTTTCAATCTAATTTAAATTTGATTCTTCAAAATAAAAATGATTCTAATGTTTAAAACTAGCCCTAAGTGACAGTAGCTCCAATCACGGTGCTGTGTTTCCCAGAGCTGCTTTTGAGCTTAACTGAATGCAGGAAAAGCACTGAAACCAGTCTGGCTTATATTCAAATGTGAGAGTCTACATAGCCCAGAAGTAGATTGCCAGGTCTGGACTCAGATAGCCTGTTTACAGCACTGTTCTGGCACTTCCTTGCCCTATGAACTTTGGCCAGTTTCTTAACCTTTCTGTGCCTTTGATATTCATCCTTAAGAAGAGGATAAGAAATCCTGCCTATTAGGACTGTCAGAATTAAATAAACACACATGAACAAATGCAAAGCAAATATTCAATAAATATTGGCTATATTTATGGCTCTGAATTCAGGGGTAGGAAAACTGATTCGATAATATTAAAAGTTTTATGAAAATTTAGTTTCAGAAACTCGAACTGTTTTAGAATATTCTCAGGTTTGTGAAATAAGTAGCACTGATTATGCTTAAATTGAACATAAGACTTGGTTGTTATAAATAAAAGAATAGTCACTTGGTTCTTAATTTGAAACTTTTTCCCCATTCAGTTAAAAACAACCCAAAAGATCAAACCCAGGGTGAAATCTGTCCCTTAGTGCTTAAGATTTCATACTAGTTCTCAATACCAAAAATTAAGAGTAAAAAATTGTGCAAAATGTTTCAGTAAAAACACACAATGAAATACTCTGGAAATGACTGATTCTTAAAAACACCTACAAATATAAGCCAGACAAACGTAAAAAAGTGAAACAAGATGAACTATTTTTCTGGTCATAAAATATTTATTAAGGTATATTTTAGGGAATATAGTGAATATAAAATTTAGGATCACAATATGAAGCAATTTCAATCCTCTCAAAAAGTCAGCCCAGTCCTCAATGCTCTGCAGATGTAAAACCACTGGTGAGACTCACTAAAAGCAGTTTGACTAGTACAGAAGAGGCTTTTCACATGAACATTTACAACTAGATCATCTGAATACCTCTTTTAAGTGCAAAACCACACCACATTACACTAATGCAGCAACAATGCATTCATATTGTTTTCATTAGTAGTCAGCTTGCATAAAACACCAGAAGAAAGCACAATGGAGCTCACAAAATTGGCTAAAAAAAATGAACCTGTCCTGCAAAACACACACTGTAATGGAAGAAGACATTAAAAATGTATTATGCACACTACAGAAGCTGCGTTCATTCCAACAATCTCAAGTGTCACTTCCTTTTCTGAAAATCAAATTACATGAACCAGGCACAACTAATATTTGGGAGGCAGTGTGTAGCTAAAACTTCATTTAACTAATTATCAATGATTTAAAAAATCCCCATAAATCTTTTCTGTCCTGAGGTAGTTGCAAAATAAATCATAACTTGGATATCAACTAGAGCTGAGGCTTTGACTTTTTTACTCATTAAAACTAGTTGTTAAACTGACAAGAACTACCTTTTGATATTTAAAAGACAGTTGAGAAATGGGCCTCTTACTACACACACAAGATGATGGCTACGTAGGAAAGAGGATTAGCTGCTTCAGAACGTGAGAGATATGGTCCACCATTGCTTCCACCCCCCCCCACCCCAACCATTTTAGATTCTTTATTGTCCAAAAAGCCACGGGGAGCAACACAGTAGAAGTAGACAAATCATCGTCCTTTGCTGTAGCCAGGGAAGAAAAGGTCAAGTAGAGTCTGCAGAACCTCATTGGGAATCATGATGTAATTCTGGCCAAGATCGTGCCGGCAAGCAGGGCAGGAGAACACTTGAGCCTTAAAGGAGCGCTGTAAGCAATCCTAAGGCAAAACCAGAACCAAAATGAAACAAAATAAAAAAACACCTCATTTCATCTGAGGGTAAAGCATATAGAAAGTACTCAACAACCTAGGCTTTTAAACAGAACTAGAAACTTACTGTTTGGCAACAAGAGAAACATAAAACAAGAACAACTGTCAAGGCCTGAATCTGCACTATGAAAATTAACCTACAGACGTGGCTTTAGTTCCACCTCTAACACATACTGTGAGACTTCAGGTAAATGACCACTTTTGTATACATTAATTTCCTCATCCAGTAAAAATGAATGTTAGAATTCTGCATGTTTCCACTAGCCTCACCTTCTAGGCTGGATTTTAAATCCTGATCTTTCCTGATAGAGCACAAAAGAAAAACAACTCAGGAATCCCCTGCTTAAAACTATATCTATTTTATGAAGTCAGTGTATAATGTGCTTTCCAAAAATATATTTAGCTCTACTTAACTGACTCAAGGTCACATACTAACACTTATGTGGAAGGTCGGTTTCCATTTTACAAAAGAAACTAAGTTCAGAAGTTAGGTCAGGGCACGTAACCACCAGTCACTAGAACAAGATTCCAACCTTGGTTTGACTGAAATTCAAATTCCTTTTACACCGCATTGATAAGACAATATTCAACTCCTCTGGGCATGCTGCCAGACAGAATCTGTTCTAGGTCCCCTCAAGTACACGAAATTATTTCAGTTTGCACTATAATATATGAAACATACGTAAGCTGTAACAGAAAATAGCAACAACACGTTACTTTCTTCTCTATTTCAACCCCTCCTCAATAATTTCAAACATGATAGAATGTTGAGACTATACAGATTTGAATTACTATAGAATTAAAACATGGATTCACCACCAAGATGTAATTAAATGCTTCCTAACCAGCAAGGTTCCTTATCTATTCTGCTTCATGAAAAAAATGCTTGTTCGCGTGCTGAAAAGAGGTTTGGAGGTTAGTGTGCCTTCTGGCCTAACAAGGGAAAATGAGAAAGGAGTTCTACTTACTTTACAGACATTGTGGAGGCAATCTGTTGTCACAGGCTGGTAAACTAGCTCCTGGCAGCAGACACACATAAAAGATTGTTCCAATTTTTTCAGAAAATTCTAGAATGGTACCCAAGGAGAAGAAAAAAAGGTTAGCATTTCATAATATATTAAAAGAATTCCAAATAATTGGAGAAAAAAGTGTCAATCCCATTCAGTATGTTTTCTATTAAGAAAAAAAATCAAGTAGTGATTGTAACTACAAGCAAATGTGTAATAGCAAACTGCAGAAATCCCATCCATAAGATAGACACATTAGTTTTTAAATCTTAGGACTGAGTTGCAAAGGTTGCAAAGTCAGGACATACGGCTTTAAAAAGTAAACTTCATATTCCAGAGATTACTATTTTTCACTTAAAAAAATCATGAACAGCCTGTCTCAGGTCATTACATACAGATCTATTTTCAAAAAGCTCCATGGTATTCTAATGTATCTATATATATTCAATCTTTTTCTCTTACAAAACTTCAATACTTATTTTTTATGCTTAAAAAGATAAAAGCACTTGGCAATAATACTCTAGTATCTAAGACCCCAAAGAATCAACGTATTTATTTACCTAGAATAATTTTCTGTGATATTTTGCCCCAATCCCCAAATCCCATATTTTCCTGGTGCTACTGTTTACTCAAATTGGGACTAAATTACAGAAGGTCGAGCTTTATAAAGCAAACATGATCAGATGGGTAGTCTATAATCTTCAAAAGCCATTACTGGGTTCCATCTTATCCAAGCTGTTTGTTTAACCTAGAAGGAAAAGTAGTTTTTTGAATAGTCACCAGGATAATCCTCCACTCAGTTATTTTTTGGTAGTAGGAGAGTATATTTTATGTTTGTTCTTTATGTTAATAAAAAAAGTAGAATCTACAGGAATTTCAAGTAAAAAAAAAAAAACCCAAAGATTCCATTTCATAGTTATGTCTTGATAGTAACTTATTTTTAAGCATGGATTATAAAGCTCAAATGAATTATCAATGAAGTGTTATTCAACACACTAGAAGAATATACCAGTTAGGGGGAGATGCGGAAAAAACTTAACTTTAATACCAGGTACCTTCTCTCTGACAAACTACTTTGTTAATGACTGATATTTCCCCAGTACCTCCACAGTGCCTGTAATATGAGCATATTTAGTATCAACATTTTGATTTCCTACAATGTGCCAGGCACTCATCTACATAGCAGTAATAAAAAGGCCAAGTCTCTGCTCTCATGAACTTTATATTCCTTTAGGAGAGCAGATTTTTAAAAACTCAGCTTCAGATAGTAGTATCTGAGGAAACAACGCAAATTAAAGCAAGAGTAAGGAGGGTCTATTGTAGAAAGGATAGCCAGGGAAAGCCTCTCTGAGGAGTGTAGTATTTTGCAGAAACTTACAAGATATGAAGGAATGAGCCACACGAAGATACAGAGAGGAGAATTCTAGTCAGAGAGACGGTATATGTGTAAAGGCCTAGGAACAGGAACAGGTTGAGTGTGTTTAAATAGCACAGATGTCACTGTGGCTAAAGCAGTTTGGGCCTGAGAGAGCAGCAAGAGGAGAATGCAGAGGTAGGTAGGGATGGATGCCAGATCATATAGGGCCTTGGGAAGGTGTTTGGATATAAGCATACATATGTAATATATGCATTTATTTAAAAGTCACTGCTGGCCAAAACCTGATTTTTCTGGCTTACTAAATGTGTTCCTGATTTATCTGAAAAGAAAGGGCATGAAACCTACACAGGGCCATAGTACATAAATGTTCAGAGTAACCACTAGCAGCAATGTCACAGTCACCTGACCTAGGTATAGGTATGTAAGATCCTGCCACCAGGGGCAGGATTTTTATTGTTTCTGTTTGTTTGAGAACTGTCAGTTGGTGACTTTCACATAAAAGTTACATTGAAAGAAGAGGTTGAAAAGTATACTTGATTTGCACATACCTACCAAGTCTCGCAGGATTTGACCACTTCAATGATTTGTTAAAATTGATAAACAGGGTATATGAAAAGCCACAGATTGAAGCCTAATACACGTCCAACCCAGACAACAGATGCGCAAAAGAGAACTTCCACGTGCACTCAGGTGGCATTATCCTTCAACTGTATATGCTACTTTGTCTTCTGCCCACTCACAGCTGGAACTCACCTGAGTTATTACTAACTAGCTGTATCCTCTCCAACCAGAAAATAATCAGACCATGACCAACAACTGCTTGCTGTTTCTTACTTGCTCTAAGTGAAAAAGAATCTGACGTACCAGAGTCAGACTCTCCATATACCTGGTTCTCTTGGCTAAAAAGCAAGTAACACTTCTCACAGAGCTAACTCACTTTTCTCTGTCCTCTAAACATGTAAGTCTCATTCTACCCAAGGACAATCCAAAATATCACATTTATAGACGAAACAAAGAAAAAAAAACCCTCCAGTATCAATCCAAAGGGCATCTGATAAACCTCATTCATTTCTAAGTCTACAAACTGTATCAGGAAGATGTTTCCATAATGATGACTATTTGTCAAACAAAAAGCAACATAAAAACTATGAGAGTTCCCTCTAAATGCACATAAAAGGGGCATATAGATACGCATTAACGCCATTTCAGACACACAAGAAGTTCTGGCCAACGTACTCAGAAAAATGAAGAAAACATTGGAAGGAAGAAATTACTAAAAAATGACAAAGTGGAATTTCAAGAGAGGATACTAGACCTCACCCACAACAGCAGCTTTTCTTTTTGAAGAAAGCAGAAGAGTACCGATATTACACATGACAAGGGGCTAATATCTAAGAAAACAAAAGAATCAAATTTATAAGCAAAATTAGAGACAATAAGAACAGTGAGCAAAGAATGAACAGACAATTTACATTTGAAACCCCTACCTTTTGGGATTTGATAAGAAAGCTTCATTGCAAAACACAGCTTAACACAAAACCCAGATGTCAGTTAACCTTGAAATTCCTTTTCACTTAAAAATTTTATCATTACCAAAAAAAAAGGAAAAAAAATCCAAAACATATGAAATACTTAAATAAATGCTGGTTTATTTTACTCCTAGGTTGAACATGTGGGCATTGAAAATTATGCTGATTGCTTAAGACTTGTTCTATCAGGTAACTTTGAGCTATAACAAAACTTTCCTGATGAATTTTAGATTAAACTGAATGTGTTCCACAACTGAAAATTCTTCCTATGAACAGCACCTCACCATAAATGATCAAGTTCAAGCACAGAGAGGTCAAAAAACCAACATCTAAGAGGACAAAAATCAATTTAAAAGCATCAAGTGCTGCCTCATTTCTGAAAGGTGGCCGTACTGGGTGAGAAGATTAGATAAAAGGACCAAGTTTTAACTGACTTGTGAAAATGATAATTCATAGGGAAAATATTTTTCATCATTTGTTAATATTAGAAACTTATTAAAAAATATTTACATACTGGTCCTTCCACAAGAGATGCAAGAACTTCATCCCATAGCTTCTGGTTTTGATGATCTTCTCTGATTAGATGTTGTTGTTGAGGGGTTAGTTGGAAAGCCTCAACTGCTTCTGCTGAATCTGATGCTTTCGGTACTTTGGAGGCACTTGGACAATCATCTAGATTTATTTAAAAATACATCAGCACACTACAAGTGGTTCTAAGCAGAACTATGAAACGAAAGAGTAAACTGGCACCAATTATGTTTAGCATGAAGATAACCAGGGTAGAGCAGCATTTAGCTTTCCCATATAGTTTAGGATACTTTGTTTAGGCTCTGACACTATTAAGATACACAAAAAGCTCACCCCACCCCACCCCCACCAAAAAAAAAAAAAACCCTTCATTTTTCTTTTAATTTCTTATGAGTTTTCAATTTACTCCCTTAATATTTCTCTTTATTAGAAACTATGTTATTCAGATTTATGTCCTGCAATCATTACCTACCATCTGTAGATGGCCTTTTTGGGGCTCCACTGGCCTTCTTTGACTGTCCTTTAGTCTTCTTCCCTTCCTTATCTGAAGGGTAACCTACTGGATACTGACGAGGGAAAAAAGTACAATGTAGATTTAAGCTTCACAGAGAAGAGGGGTTCTAGATCCTTGTCAGAAATTTAAAAAGGGGAATGGGGAGGAATCTATACTTTCCCTAAATTGAAAAGATTTATATAAAGGACACAGACGTTTAAAGAAACAGAATTAAAAGGACAGAAGACTATTAAAAATCCCCAATTCAGTGTAAAACCATGTAGCTTTGACTGTTAAAGATATTCCATTTTATCTTAGTTTCAGATCAGTGATGATCTTAGTTTCAGGTCAAAAAGAGGAAAGAACTTTTTAGGAGTTGTGACTAGGGGGCTTAAAAAGTTTGAGAAAGAAAGGAAAGTAGAATTAGATATGAAGGTAAGTGAAGATCAACCAAAGAGCACAATAGATGATACTCATATAGTTGGCGTTACACTAAGTTATGGAGCCAATCTTAAAAACAAAAAACCCCATGAAGGGCCAAATTTCTATCACCCCAAATTAAGAGGCAGGGGTGGGGTGGGGTGGGAGAGCTTTTAGAAGACCTAAAGCCACTAAATTACTGAATTCTTTATCAACTAAAAGGTTAGGCTTTAAGGGATAAATTCTACCCTATTACCCTTGTGTTTTATTGGCTATGCTTTCTTTTGGACATGCTTTGTGATATCACTCATATTTAAAGCTCAATATGTTATACAGGCCTCATCAATGATATTAACTCATCATAGCTGACTGGCTTATATGCTTTGTTCTGCTCAACTGTTTCAAATTTAACCTATCTAGAACACTGCTCTGCTGAACAGCAGACCTGAAAAAAAAAATCCTTTGAAAATGGATTTAACAATAGGTTTAAAAAATATTTAGTTAAAAAAGGAATTATTTTGACAGTTATTTTAGCAGCTGATGGGTCTCATTTAAACAATTCTATGAGTTTAAAAAGAAAACAAAAACAGAAACAGACTTGCACTAGAAGAGACACACTCACCTGCCTGGGTGGTCAGACACTTGCCCATAGTTCAGCCCCTACACATGCAGTGTGGGCAGAGCCAGGGGAAATGACAAAGCTGGTAGTCTTTACGAGAAGCACAGCGATGGGGAATGATGGAGGATGAACTCAAACCATGCTCTGAAGTCAGTGTCAGGGACAAAGTCTAGGGTGTATAGGCAGTGGAGGGGAAATGTAGCCATACCATCCATTATGCACAAAAAACCAACAAAGTCTTATATGGGTTAACAGCTGAGCATGGGCAAAGGGAAAAAAAAAAGGCAAAGCACTAAAGGTGGTGACAGGACAAGGAAGCAGCTTTGAGGGGGAAGAGAGAAAAGGGGTGAGGAAAAGTGAGAAGGGTAGAAAGCAGACCACTCTTATAAGCCACCTCCCCCCTTCCCCTACCAGAGACACACCCCCTGTGCCCTCTAGGATAAACTTCCCTTCTCAAGGCCTCTTATATCTAAATTTTAGGTATCCCTTTCCCTCATACTTCAAGTCCAGATTGAACTGGAAATACAGCTGACCCTTGAACAACATAGGGGGTTAGGGCGGGGCCAATCCTCTCAAGTTGAAAATCCCAGTGTAACTTATAGTTGGCTCTCCGCATCTGCAGATTCAACCAACCACAGATATGTACTGAAATATTTGCTATTGAAAAAAATCCATGTATAACTGGACCCATGTAGTTCAAACCCATGGTGTTCAAGGGTCAACTGCATTTTACATTTCATTGTCAAGCCCAGCTTTCCTCAAGCACAATTCTTGGTCTTAGGGCAGTTTGACACCTAGGATGCTACTTTTTTACTTCTTTTCCTTCCGTATACTTGCATGATCTCATTCCTCACCCCTTACAGTCCACTGACCAACTGCTGTGGGTTATATCCAGTGTTAAGGCACATAGATAGTACAGAGGCGTACGTTTTTATGAAAATACAAGTAGCCTAGACAAATGTAATCTAACCTGTAAACGTAGACATAGTCTCCTTGACCGTTCTATTCCTTCTGAGGTCCAAGGAGCAGGTTCAACATCATCTCTCCTTAAAAGATAGCGCCAAACCAAGAATCCATGGCTTGATGAAATCTCTGGCCAGTATTTCACCACCTAAATCGTAATATTTCAGTACTAGTTTGAAATGTAAAGTTCAGACTTATTTATAATGTCATATTAGTGTTTTAAGTAAACTTGGCATAACTAAATGCAACTTTGAAAGATACTTGCTCTGCTGTAATAGTAAGTAAAAAATATGCACTTAAATATTGTTTTGACCTTATTTCCTAATTATGATAATTCCCGTTAAGTATAGATTGCTATAAATTTGAAGTAGCAGCAAGATTATGCTCATTAATTAATAGAATTTTGCATAATAGTAGATAAAAATGGTGGCAGTAGATGTCTTCATTTTTAAAACAAAGAATGCAACCTATTTTCAAAATTATGATGTGCTCCGCTTCAAAAAATCTATTAAAATTAGAATCATTCTGGAAGATATAAGAATCAATATCTACAACGGCCAAGTTATTTGAACAGTTTTATCATAAGAGAATATATACTTGTAAAAAAAACTTAACCCAAAACATAACTCTGCCTTTAGGGACTTCAGATAAGCCTTAAAAGACAAGTGTCAAAATTACGAGATCGTTTTGTACGTGTTGTATTTCCAGAAAAAGTAGAAAGACCAACCAAGATGATCTATTGTTTCCTTTAGCCCACCCACAGTAGAGCAGTTCCCTGTGGCAACCCTGTCTTGAAAGCCCAGGAAGAATGACTAACAAGATGTCATGCCAGATAGAGCACCTTATAAATGCCATCATATCTGTTGCCTTCTTCAGGAGCATATTTGCTGATCTTCCTCCCTTTAAAACTGCGTATCACTCTGACTGGCTTACCAGCTCTCCAATTCCGAGACTCTGCTCCAATTTTATCATCCAATGGAGCATCACAGTTTAGGGCCAATGCCCTAAAAAATAAAACAAAGTCTTTATACCAAGTAATCTTTCTTCAAGTATATAATCGCATCATTAGCTCAATTAAAAGGTGAATTATGCCTTACCTGATGGTTAAGATTCTATGATTCTTTCCATATTATTCCAGATAATAGGATTATGCTTTCCCCCACCAGCAGAGAAGACAAATCAGTTTTCTGATGTCACCCCCAAGCCAGGGGATTGGTTCTCAGATAGCCTGTAGGGTTCTTCTGAAAGTAATAACATCTGTGCCACGTATAATAGAAAACAACTAGAAATACATGGAATTTTCTTTAAATAACGTTTGTTGAGGGAAGGGAGAAAGTTGGAAAACTAAAGCAAGTGATTGTTGTAATAGTTATTTTTGATAAGGGAATGAGGTAAATTGCTGGAAAAATGTAGAAAGAAATCCAGAAAAATAAATTTGTCAGCAAGGTATGAATGACCTTTCTAGGTCTACTTTCCACATTCCAGACAATAGAGATTCCTTAAAGTTTAGAAGATAATAAGAACAAGTTTAATATGAGAATATCCTTTAAAGACTTCCAGTAAAAAGGTAAGTGTAAATAAAACTGAAGCATTCAAATACCTGTGCTAAATCATGACAATAAAGATTTTTGGCTGCTCAAGATCACTACATTTTACTGATGACACATGAACAAGGAGGAACACTGAGCTGGAAGCAGCACTGGATTTAGCTGAAGCTTCCTTAGTATGTGTACTCACCTAGTAGTAATTAATCAGTAAGGTTAATAGACGTTAGAAGACCTTCCTTGGGGAAACTTAGTCCTGCTCCCCAAAAGACAAACTAGAATGTATTTAAAGTTAGTATTTTTCCTCTAAGACACCTATATCCTAAGTGAGAAGAATCCACTAAGAACATTTAAGGTTAAAAAAAAGATACCCTCCCCTCAAATCTGGTAAAATCAGATATGATACAACATGCTTTTTCAGGGTATAGTTCTTTTTATGCAAGCTCAAAAACAAACCAAAAAATCCCAAACAAAAGACCTTAAGACTAAATGACTAATCTACTATAATCTTTCTATCATAGTTAAAGTAAATGAACTTAAGTGTTTTGTTAAAACATTTTTTTAATAGACATGGTCAGAGAGTTAAAGGTCACCAAGTTATCTTTTTTATCTCAAATGGGAGATGAATTAAAACTCTGAGGTAGAAGAAAATGTAGCCATCAATTCTAGGGCTGGTATTATTTATGGAATACCTATTGAGATACATATACTTCATCCTCTTAAAGAGCTAAGAAAGAGATATGTACTATCTTCCCATTATGAGTGGAATGCTTTGGTGCTCACAGGTACCTTCCATCATAATGACTGCACCATTAACTGGAATTATTAACTCACTTCTAGTTTCACCTAAGTATGCAGTCTGTTCAAGTTTGTGTAAAGAGTCCAAGAGGATGAAACTAGGCAAAACAACAAGGCTTTTCCATTATTCTATCCACAGCTCAATCGATTGCCTCTAACCGCCCTGATAAAGGATGGCCAGGTTACCTGCTGCCCTCTTCAGTTTCATAAAGTGGAAGAGCTGAGAAGAAACAGGAACAAACTTCTCAAAAGCAAAAAGCAGGTATCAAACTACCTCTTAGTAGAGAAACAAAAAAGGAATTAGACCATATACACGTCAGGAAAGAGTATACTATGGGTCAGAGCTTTCACCTCAGCTTTCGTGTTTATAAAACATATAGGTACCTTTGCCTAAGAGGCCTTTACAATCACAAGGTGTACTCACAGCTTCATGTATAAATTACCTGAAGGAATGTTAGTCTCCGTGATAAGTCAATCCTAAATTGTTTTGAGTTTCTATTTCATTTTCACTACCTTCCTTATTAATATAAACATTTTTACTACTTGTCAATTATTTTCTGAGATTGTGACATATGATAAACAGGGTATATTTATTAGATTCTTCAAAAGCTTGACAAGAATCTATCATGTACATTACAAGTGCAGGTAGTTACAAAGGAAGTTTCATTCAAGCCAAATAATCTTATTATTAAAGGGAAAATATAATTTTCAGATTTGACAACATGGAAAAGCCCTTTTGCAAATTCAAGATACATTTTCATTGACAATACACATCGAAATATTTCTAATTCCTTTTAAGATCATTCTTCCTAAAGAGTTGCTTTCTTGTTAGAAAAAGACTGCGTAGGGGCTGGACTCCTACCTCAGCAATGTTTCACCAGCAAATCTGACCTGTCTCCTCTGCTGGTTCAATAAAATAATCCTACTGTCAGAAATAATATAGAAGGAAGACATAAAAACAGATTCTATGTAACTTGGTATGCAACAAAGTCTTGAAATCATAAAGTATATTCTTTACTTCACATGGTAATCAGAAATTAAGGACACACTACTTAAAACTGAGTGATTTAGACTCAGGAAAGCGAAAAATACTCACTTTTACTCAGTATTCCACAAAATACCCTTAATAATAGGATACAAAAAATTTCAACTTCATGATCACAAAATTATCAGTATGACAGGTTATAATGTGGTCATTGGTATCTGATGGTTTGGGTTACTTAATTATTGGTATTAGCATGCATTTACAAAATAAAACATTTTGAAGTTATTAAATTTTCTATTCCCATGGAAGCTGGAATATCATGAATATTTCTATAGAATAAAGTCAGCACAAGGTGGCTCTTTTGTACCTAAACATTCTCTTTTTTAACAGATAAAAGACATTTTATCATAAATCCTAAAAGCACCTTGTGTAGTTCTGATTAAGTTATCTGATGTTTCACTTATGCACATAAATGTGGCTCCCAAACATAACCCTATTTCACATTAGTCTCCTCTAAAAAGAAGTTTGTCACTTTAAAAGATAAATCTGTGTTTAGTAGAACATAACTTTGACCAATGTGGTAGTAGATAAGCCACCTTGTCCTCAATTTCATTAAATTATATAGGTTCCTTTCCTTTAAAGGTTTCAACATGTTTCCAAATGCAAAGCACATGTATTAAGACTGGGAATTATGTCATTTAAAAAAATGATACTAAGAAATAAGTTAGGAAGCTTATAAGTAATTATATACTAATCAGGTAATAGGATTTATATTTTAGCTATATTAACTCACAATTTAAGATTCTCCTCTACAGTGTAAGTTATAAATTATAGTCCTATAATCCAACTTTTACACAAAGCCCAAATTCTTAACAGTCTTTACAAACTAACAATATAGAGTACCTGTTCATGTTTGTTAATGTTTGATCAGCCGATGGTGCACCAATTCTTTTATTACCAGCAAGATTTTTACCACCACTCCCAGTGTATGTGAATTCATCACCTCGGTCCTGCAGGAGAACATTTTTGGCATTAAAACACCTAAACCCAGGTATAATTCACCAATTCTTGTTTCAGAGTCAGAACTTTTGGTTCGGATGTTATAAGCTGACATGTTCTCTCAAGGTATCTATCTACCAAAATAAGGCAAAATTAAAATGCAATCTTGTGTGTAATATACCTTCAAGCTGTATCACTTGATCTAAAGATTTCATTTTAAAGTTATAGCTTCCAACACCTCCAAACATAGCTATTCTTATACAAATAATTTATAGAATGTTACAAAATAAGGTCTTATGGGTTGGGAGTATTGTTTAGTTTAATTCAATGTTATTAAAATCAACTTATCAATATTAATTTGTAGGTTCTTTACAGGGCACCATTTTAATAAATACTCCAAAACTGATTTCCCAACAGCAATCTATGCCATATCCAAGGCTTTTTTTTTTAAAAACATCTTTATTGGAGTATAATTGCTTTACAGTGGTGTGTTAGTTTCTGCTTTATAACAAAGTGAATCACCATATCCAAGTTTGCTGCTAAATATCAAACTTAAAAATCGTAACAGCATTGTAAGTTCCCCACATTTTACAGTCCATGGGTTTACTCAAATTATATTGGCATAAAACAATTACCTATCATTAAGAAGAAAGTTAGAAAAGAATTTGGATACTAAAAGTTGTATAGCATCTACTAAATGTGAAAAAAAACACGCCCAAAGAAGATATTAAAAACTAGCTCCACCAGTAGCTACAAATTTATATTGCTATTGTTTTTGCCTAATTCAGTACTTAAACCGAGAAAAGTAACTATCAGTATGTAAATTAATTCTAACACTATCTCAGTAGTGGTTCTTCTTCAATGCAATATTATTTTAACTAGTTCAGACTGAACTTAAGATAATGAAGTTTTCTCTACTTAATTCTTGCTTGTAATAAAGGTCAATTATTTTGCATCTAGTTTTTCCTTTGATTAAAAGTCATAACTAAAATCTCATGGTTTTAAGTGTTTCCATATGTCCTAAAACCTTCATTCAATTCACTTTGTTGACCCAAAATTGAGGTCTATATTTTAAAGAATAAGGTGTTAAGGAATTTCATCTTCAGTGTATACTCCATTTGAAGGATTCTAATAAATAAGTACATCTAAAACAGTCCAGAATACTTCTTAAATTGATCAGATACAGTCTTCCAAATGGTATCTGGATTGACTTCACAATGCTCATATTTATAACCTTGTCGACTTTTAAAGTTGTAACTGTGGTAGTGCTATAAAGGAAAAAGTAGTGTGAACTAGGTAGGAGAGAGCATAATAGGGACAACCTAAGTTCAACAGTGTTTGAAACGTAAGAACAAAAACATTTCTGATTATTCTTCAAGCAGCAAATAATCATGTAAAAATAGTTAAATTCTATGTCATTATCTATGCTTGAATTCATCATTATACCATGAAAGCACACGGATGAAACAGACTGGAAGAAAATACCTGCAAACTACACATCCAATGAACAGTAAAAACAAACAAAACCCACAACCCAATTAGAAAATGGGCAAAAGACCTGAAGAGCTACACCACCCAAGAGGATATACACATAGCAAATAAATAAATCATGTCCAACACTCTTAGCCATTAGGGAAATGTCAACTAAAACTACAATGAGCTATATCTACATACCTATCAGAATGGCTAAAAGAAAGCAACAACACTGAATGCTGGTGAGGATGCAGAGAAACTGAATCACTCATACACTGCTGATAAGAACAAGAAGTGGTACAGTCACTCTGGAAAATACTTCAGCAGTTTCTTTTTTTCCTTTTTTTTTTTGGCAGTTTCTTAAAGAACTAATCATGCAACTACCATACAACCCAGCAATTACACTTCTGGGCATTTATCCCAAAGAAATGAAAAATGAACACTCATATTTACAAAAAAACCTGTACACAATTTTTAATGCAGCATTATTTGCTGGAAATAACCAAGATGTTCTTCAATGGGTGAATGGTTGTACTGTGGTACACCTATATCCATGGAACACTACTCAGCAATAAAAGGGAATGAACTTTTGACACATGCCACAATTTGAGGATTATATGCTGAGTGAAAAAAAGCCAATCCCAAAGGTTATACACTATACGATTTCATTTGTAAAAATTTTTGAAGTGACAAAATTATAGAAACAGAGAACAGATTGGTGGTTGTCTGGGGTTAAGGGGGGTTGGGGGAGCAGATATAGTATGGTGGCTAAAAAAGGGCAACATGAGGGATCCTTGTGGTAAGGGAAATGTTCAGTGTCCTGAATGTATCAATGTCAGTATCCTGGTTGTGATATTAAACTACAGTTTCGCAAGATGTTACCACTGGCTGAACCTGAATAAAGGGCAAAGACATCGCTGTATTATTTCTAATGCTACATGTCAATCGACAATTATTAAAAATGTACATGAAAAAAAAGATGAAAAAAATGAAAAAAAAATGTAAATGAGTCCAAAATTAAAAATGAGCTCTAAAGAAAATGTGACTATTTTCACTGCAATAATCAGTACACACAAAGCTTAAAGACTGCCAATTGATTTACTTTTTAACTGGTAAAAAACTGACTACTTCAACATAAAAACGATGCTAAAAGAGATGGGATTTATCCTGGACAAAGCTTCTGTATTTTACTGAATGATCAAGACAGGTTCTAAAGAACAAGTTTGTATCATGACTTACTACTTCATCCGCAAATCCACCAGCCAGGACAAGAGAGTAAGCTCCATCATTACTTCGACCATGAATTCCACCAACATGGGGCCTATGGACACCCGCTTCGCTCACCTATAGCATCAAGAGAGACGCAAAATACCTTTGAACAGTTCGTTAAGTTACGTTTACAAAATGGTTTCACATATGTTATTGTATCCTAAAAGCTTCAACTAAGAACTGAATATCACACAGAATTCTAAGTTTTGCTCACAGACTACTTCTCCCCAACTATATATCCTTCAGGTACTGAACTGATAACTCTTAAAACTGCTCAGGCCTAGAACTGTGTTTCAAAATAACTATTAAATAATTATTATCCTATGTCTATTGGTAATTCCAGCTCAGTTTGGGCAAAAAATAATTTACTATAAGTGCTCTAGATCTCTTTTTTTCTCATTTCTCATCTTTCATTATGGCACTGTTCCCTAGCCAAGTCAAAAAGGCAAGAGTCATTTCAGCCTCATTCTTCTGTATTCTTCAAACCCATCTGGTCGCAAATATTGCTGATTTGATCGCCTAAATCTCTCAAAACCATCTTTTTCTACTTTCACTGATATAAGCCTAGTTTGAGTATGAATACTTAAAACATACCCTTTTTCACTGCCTCCAGCAGTTTTGTTCCTTCAAACTCATTCTACCTATCACAAACAGAATGATCCTTTTAAGAACATATCTGCTTTTAATTTCCAACTGCTTAACATGTATTAAACAGTCTTAATAGTATATTAAGCCCAAGTTAAGTATTACATATTACCCTCTCTCAACCAGGCTGCTATCTACTTTCCCAGCCTTATCTTCAGCTTCTCCATTATGGAGCCTATACATCTGAGCCCAACTACTCAATGATAAACATACTACCCATTTTTCAGTTTATTCATGCAATTCTTCTATTTCAATGGCCTACTACTTTTCCCCATGTATCTTCAACGCTGGCTCACTTAAACTTAAGTGTCACTCCTTTGCGTACTTCAAACTCCCTAAGAGAAGTATTCTAATTCATTTGTTTATCACACAACTGTTCTTAGCAGAGTAAATCCAAGCCTGTATAGTGGGCTAGGTAAAGAGGCACATTAGAAGTTGATGAGAAGCTGATAAGAGCAACAGAACCTGGATTTAGGCCTTGGAAACACTTAGGTACTTTAGAGCATAGGACCATTTGATTCTCAACCTCACCAACCCCGATAATAAATCATGCTGAATCTTCCCTACTTCCTAAACTGCAAATCTGTCCTCCTAAATGCTTAGGCCAATGACCTCAGTCATCTTACACCATTATTAATGAGGCTTTTACAATCTGGGAATGAATGACAGGCATACAAAAAAAAGAAGCAAACAAAGAACAAGGCAATTAAAAATACACTAAGTGTATTTTATTATAATTTTTATTTCATATATAAATATTATAAATAATACATAGTATAAAAAATAGATCTTATTTATTATTGTACAGGCATACCTCAGAGATATTTCAGGTTTGGTTCCAAGACCACTACAATAAAGTAAATATTGCAATAAAGCGAGTCGCACAAATTTTCTGGTTTCCCAGTACATATAAAAGTCATATTTACACTATACTGTAGTCTTAAGTGTATGACAGCATTATGTCTAAAAAACGTACACACCTTAATTAAAAAATAATGCTGTCGGAAAAATGGCGCCTATCGACTTGCTTGACACAGGGTTGCCAAAAAGCTTCAATTTGTAAAAAACACAGTATTTGTGAAGTACAGTGAAGCAAAGCACAATGCAATGAGGTATGCCTGAACTCAGTTTTTTTTTTTTTACTGTATTTATAGATCCAAAGTCATAATATAAGCCTTGAAAATTGATTTATTCAAAATTATGATATAACCATTGCAAGGATGAGAGGACAGAGTGTGTTAAACTAAATTGTTGTCTTCCATTGAAAGAGATTAATAAAACCAAAATATAAAGACAAAAGCCACACAAACATGTTATTTATAAATAAGGAGGTAAATTCAGAAAAAGTAACTTTAAAGTGATTGCCTCTTAGAAACAGAAAATGGTGAAAAAAGAGGGTAGGCTTTTAAAATATAAATCATACTCTAGTATTTAACTTTCCATGCTATGTATATGTATTACATTATTTTAATCTTAAAATTTTTATCAATGGTCTAAGCAATGGTCTAATTTTCCATAACGAAAAAATTACCTTTCTAAAGAAGAAATTAGAAAAGTACAAGAGTTTTCTTCAAGAGGAAAAGAGAAGTAATTTAATCCTTGGATTATCTGACATTTCCTCTAACCAATATCTTAACATTCATTCAAGAGGATAATCCCCAAAGAAAACACCCTAAGTGAGCTTCCTTGCAGATCAATGACATGAAATGAGAACTTACTGCGTGACTTAAAGATCTATTTCAAATATTAAATTCTTGGCAAGAAAAGTTCTTCAGAACACTTAATAACTTTAACTACCATAACTATAACAGAATAGTAAAACGAAGTGATTCAAAGGCTTAGAGGAAGCCTAATTCCATGATGTGTGCTCCTCTGTCTGCTAAGCTATGAGCAAGAGTCTACCCATCCTACAGGAAATCTTTCATTCTAACAACTGAATGCCATGTGATACTACCTAGGTTGGTCCATTTAGAATCAATCAACACTGCTACAATTTGAACTATACCCAATTTTACCCTTTCAACTAAGCTAATTTAAAACATACCTGAACTCTAAATCTCCAAGTCGATCCAACAGGAATTCCAGGAATAGGTCCATAATGATTAGAAGGAACAATAGTACATTCTCTAGTGCGACCAACACAGGCCATTCCCTACAAGGTACCGAACAAACTGAGAAATCAGTTATGTTAAATCTTAAAGAAAGCCCTTAATTCCCATAAAATGTGGATAAAATAAAAACAATTTATATGATTAATATTTAACAATTTATATGATTAATCAATATGGTTATTTGTTAATATTTCAGATTCGTAACATCATTTATACCGTTACTACTATTGGAACTGAAACACTGTAACTTGCGTCACAGTTATAAACCTTATAACTAGGAAGAAAAAGAAACTTCCTTCTTTACCCTGCCCCAGTCTCTTCGGCTTTCAGTACTAGCTGATGGCATCTTTGCTTTCTTTTTACTCATCTTGAGTCTTTCACCAGCCTTTACAACTTCACTAGAATCAGTTTTACAGGAAGGACAATACCTTAAAAAAAAAGTAGAAAAGGAATTTTGATAATATTATATTAAAGCCAATAACAGATGGCCTTTCTAGGTTAGAACAAGTTTTAAGATGTAATACTTGGTGTATCTTACAGAGTTTCAGTTAGCATTTCAGTATTAAGCTTTTCAAAATATTTACATGATTAAGCTCACCGAAAAAAACTTGTCATTCTTTTAGAGAACTTAAAATATTTTATTATCAAATTCTCAAATGCAGTGCAAAAGCCAAACAAGGCTGTCCAATTTAAATGGCACCATAAACTCTGATCTTATCACTAATCCTCAGAGTGGAAATTATTCATTTAAAGTTTTTATCATTAAAGCAAAAGTGGTAAGAATAGATGATTCTAGACTGAACAATGATCCATGCAACTGATACATCTCCCCATCTAAATTGGTTATTAGAACTCTCAGATTCAAAAATGTATATAGTCTAATTGCAGGCATAATGAAATGTGATTGATATCTGCGTGCTGAACGGGTGCTGAACGGGTGTCCTGTCACCTTGCTAAAATCACATATTACCTCCAGAAAGCTTTCTGTAGATATTTTATGATTTTTCTAATTAGAGAATATTGTTGCAAATAAAATGTCCCCCCCCAAAAAGTATAGTTTATTATAACAAGTACACTGGATTCAAGGATGCTTGCTTATATTAGCTTTATCTCTAGCTCAATTTCAATTCTCTATACTTGTTTGTCCTTTAGTCTATCTGTAGTTGGTCATTCTACTGTAACTTGTACACCATTATAATCTGCCTTATATCATTTCTAAAAAGCAAAGCATAAGTATGTCTATAGAATGAGATGGGACTATTCTTGAGTCACCAAGAAATGGAAACTTTGAGTATATCCAAAGATCAACTGGCCACTCCCCTATTAGTCTTAGATTTCTTTTTCTATGCTTCCCATTTTATAATGATCTATGCCACGTGGCCTACAGAGTAAAGAAAATGACACCTGTACCCACTAGTTAATTTTGACTGCCTAATTATGAGACATGTAAACAATTCAGTCCCTGAGAAAATTATTAGGGCAGTGAGATACAGAAACAAATTCAAGGTAAAATTATGTATGATACGGCAATAAATACTATCAAGTAAAATCCCTACTAATTTGGAAATCAGGAAGGCTTCCAAAAATTAATTTGTTGTAAGAAAGATTGTATTTTACCTGATGTGCTAACCCTATAACTACAATTTTATCAAAGATCTTACGGTGAAAGCAGATATTATTTCTGATGAGAAAATGAGTTCAGAGGTTAAATATCAGACAACATGATTTGGAGAAGTGGTAAAGAAGATTTAAGGTTAAGGAATTCCAGGTAAAGTGAAGGACCTCGACATGAATGTAGAAATACTCCACAGAGTAATCTAAGACAGTCTTCTAGTTATAGTCATCCCTGGGACCCATCTTTTCATCAGGTTTGTTAAGAACCCAGGCACTATTTTGGCACTGGGTAGGGATAAATGTTTGTGATCAAAATATTTGTAAACAGTTAAGGAAAACTAGTACATACAATGAAACAATTTCAGAAAGTGGTAAATGCTATAAAGGAAATACATCAGGGTTATGTGGGTGGTAATAGTGATTAGAAATGTTATGTGTCTTTAGATACAATAGTTAAAGCTTCTGAGGAGGCATTCCAGCTGAGATTCCTATCAAGAAGCCAGGTAAGACATTCCAGGCAAAGAGGCGTTAAATGTAAATGTCCTGAGGCATAGTAAGGAATGGTACGTTCTGAAGAACATAAAAGTAGTCGGGGGCAGGTCATAGATGGCAAGGGTTGAGATTTTCTCCTAAACGCAACAGGAAGACATTAGGGGGTTTTAAACAGGTGAGTAACCTGATTCAGGACTTAGATCATTCTGCTGCTGTGGCACGAAGGATAGCTGGTAGACAATGTGAAAGCAAGACTAGTTAGTCATTTACTATACAGTTCAGGGTAGAGATAGTGGTTTGAACTGGGTGGTGAGAGTAGAGAAACATTATGGAGAACTGTAAGATTTGCTCATGCGTTATTGGATGTGAGTGGGGAGAAGAGAGAATCAAAATTGTGTTTAGCTTTTTGGCCCTCAACAAGTGGATGAGATGATCGTATTACCTACTGAAAATTAGGTGAGGAGTGGGATTTTAGGGGACACGTTTGTGGAAATCAAGATCTCTATTTGGACTCACTAGTTTTGTGATACTAGCGAAGCAAGCAGTTGAATATAGGGAATATAAAGCTCAGGGAAGACTAGATCTGAAAATATAAATTCCAAGCTGTTTGCTTGGTATTTAAAGTCTCATGATTACATGAGGTCATCTAGGGAGCAAGGATGAAGAGAGAAAACATGGGTAGTGCTTTGGGAAACTCTGAAATGTGGTAGATGAGAGAAAACCAACAAGAGACCAAGGAAAGGCCGGTGAAGCTGGAAGAAAATGAGATTAGATGATATCATACCAACTACAAAAACAGAGTTAGCAGGTAAGCAGGACAGTAAGGAGAGGACTCAGAAGTGACCCTTGGGTTTGGCAACATAAAATGTGTAAGCCTAATATAAGCAGATATAGTTGAGTAGTGAGAGGGAAGGTCAGACTGGAGTGCTGGGGTATGGACAGGAGGAGAGCAAATGGAAATAATCAGTGGTGACAGCTCTGAGAAGCAAGGAAGTGGGCAGCTTTCTCCCACAATACAAAGGTGGGAGAAATGGGACCTAGGAAAGAGTGTGTATGTGCATGTGTTGTGAAAACAAAGAGATTCTAGGATACTAATGAGAATAACCCAGTAATGGCAATTCAGGAGAGGAATTAACTGCAAGAGTGAAGTTCCTCAAAATGCAAAAGGATACGAAACTGTGAGAGCAGGAAGAAAGGTTCGTGTTTAGTGAAGCAACACATCATCCACAGAAACAAAGAGGAAGAAGCACATGAGACTTCAGAGGAAATATAATTACTGGTGATGGTAAAATACAGGGTGTGACCATGCAAAGTAGCGGCAGAGGGTTAAAGGAAGAAGTTGTATCCTTTTTCTTCTTCCCCCACCCCTACACAGCCTCTGCTGTAATACAACAACCTTCCCAACAGGTGGGGAGAGACCAAAGGAATGGAGAACAATCTATTCTTCACAATGGTATCAGCTACGTAATGGTCATGTTAGTATTTCTGAGTACAGTCTGTCATCTCTTTAACTTAATCCTCTATGCTAACAACATGAACCGTAGTCTAAAAAGAAAAAACTTCCTAATATGACATCTTAAGAAGCGTATTATAACTTTAACTGGGAACATTTCCCCCCAGTCTCTTTTCTAATCCTTTCTCTTTGTAGCTAACACTACTCAGTAGAAGTATAGATTTTGGCAAGTATATTTGACCTTGGTGCCTGGTTCTACTATTAACCTCATATGATTATGTATGATAATCCATACAAAGCACTTTATTAGTGTCTTGCATGTACGAAGCACTTAACTGTTAAGTACCATTATAAAACATTCAATAGGCACATCTAAAATAACTGAGGGGTAGAGGGAACCATCTACAAAGGCTTCCCAGTTGAAGTCATACTTAAGTGAAAACCTGAAGGATGAGTATCATCCTGAAGTTACGCAAAGAGGAAAATGTTTCCAAGAAGAAAATGCATCAAGTGTAAACCCAGAGAAGATAGGGAACATGACTTATTTAAGAAGCTGAAAGATATTTAATCTGGCTAGGGTATAGAGTATTTGGGAA